>NW_006160059.1:1797334-1804204 GCF_000334495.1 Tupaia belangeri chinensis
CCTTTCTCCCTTTCTTCTCTCTCTGATGAATGCATCTGCCTTATAGCAAACTGAAAAAAAGAGAACATTACATTATGTTGTGCAACTTCTGGAGAGGAAGAATATAGTAAATTGGGGTGAAATATTAGTTTATATGATGATGGCATCAAATGGGTTGAGAACACTGGAGGTAACAGACTTAGTGAGAAGTTACTAGTAGACTATTTTTGTTAGTACCACATGCAATTACTAATCTCTCTCTCTCTCTCTCTCATTGCCATATGGCACATGTGTCTGCCAGAGAGAGAGAGGAGGGGGAGAGACCACCCTTCACTGGGGTGTGGTCATGTTGCAGTCCCTCTTCTCCATTTCTATTTTATCAGAAATTCGGGCCCGTCTACATATGTGCCAGCATGTTTTTCCTGTCTCCAGAGTCAGGATTTGAACCACAGTTGGTTATGTGGCATCTAGCTCCCTATTCACATGCTTAAGTGCTATGCTATGGGGCTGGCCCATGAACAAACTTCTTTATAACAGTTCATGTGTATATAAGTAGTAAACATGTAATGTACCGTATGTATCTGTGTATATAAATGTGTGTCTAGAACCAATGTATTTGCTTCACACTTAGTGTTGACTTTTATGCATGAGGTACTATGCTGCATGCCTTTGTGCTCCTCAGAGGGTATCCTTGTGGCTTGCAGGGAGGAAGGCAGGCATGGAGCCAGCCAGGTTCCTCCCTCTGATTTAGAAGCCTTTTCCTTATAAGGTTCATGTTCTCCATCTGTGCAGTATGGATACTTCCCAAACTAGTTTGAGAAAGGATGTAGGGACAGAGATGCTAGAGAGGCACTAGCTTTTTAAACTAAAAGTTTTGGATGCTAATACTTTCTGTCCTTTCTCCACGTACTCACGGAAATAGAAATCCATGGTCATTGATTTCCACTATACCAAAGTGGTTATGATTTAGACTTTAAATTTGGGTGATACTTTTTCATTTCATTTATTTTTCTGGAAGGAATGGGTAAGATTAGGGAGGAAGATGGAAAAGTAAGCTGTATCCTGTCTCTTCCCTTTTCTGTCCCGGGATCCTTGATCTCAGTGTCTCTCCTTTTTCTTTTTGCCTGATTTCCTCTCTCCCACTTCTTGCTCACATCCCAGTTTCTTTCTTCTCTCTGTCTCTGTCAATGCTTCAGTTTTGGTTTTCTATTTCCCTGTTCATCCCCATCTTTTTCATCCTTTGTCTTTCTCTGCCTGATTGTCTCTTTATTTCTTCTTTTGCCTATTGCTGTGACCCTTGATTTCTAACTGACTCTCACTTCTTTTCTCATTATTGTCTTTCATTTTAACATAGACTTTGATCTATTTTTATTCATCACATTTGATTAAAATTCAATGGGCTTCATTAAAAATATAGAAGTCCAGTTTTTATTCTTCCAAGATTCCTGTCAGTTATTGATGCAGTGACCTGACAGAGCTGGGAGAACTTGGACCACTAGGCTAAGGAGAGTACAGTGTAAAGTGTGTATTCTGGAATTTGGTCAACCATCTAAGAACTCAGGTACTAATGATCTTAAACATGCAACGTGGGTATACCTGCAAATTAGATTCACAGGGGAGCATTGTACGGTGATCGGTATGTCAGGTGGTCTGGCATCAGTGAAGACAGTCAGGGTAAGACATCTAGGAAGTCAGACTAGAGAAGACAAGAGCACTAGCAACTGGGAGACATGCTCACTTGCAGGGGGCAGGCACTGGTAAGAATGCACAGGGAGAGAATAGCAGATGACTGAGGAGCAAGTACACTATGGCAGCAAGGACAGAAATGCTATATAGAACTAGAGGGGCAGGCAGCATTGATGCAAAGTTAATAATTATGAATAAGTAAAATATTTAGGAAACTTAGCCCAATGTGTTCTTATAGCCACAAGGGCCAATAAATAAATGGCTAATCTAATAGGAAGGATACTAAGAATTTTGAGGCTCATTTATACATTTATTATATATCAGAATGTTATTGATGTAAATTAAAAACAATTAGTAAATAGAAAAGAATACCTAATTTTATTAAAGAATGAGAGCAATTAGGAAAGACTAAGAGAGATGAGTTTGAGGTTTTAAGTCTAGTCACGAAAGACATGGACAGGATAAAATATTGAATTTCTCTATCAAATCCTAGATCACTAGAAATAAGAAGTACCTCTTGAAGCTCACAAGAGATGATTTTAGGGCATATAATAGGAATTATTTTGCTGAAGAAGCATTAAAAATTGTTTTAGTACAAGCTTCTGTAACACATTACATTAGATTGGGTGGCTTAAACAAGCATTTATTTCTTACAGATCGGGGTGATAGCATGGCCAGGTTCTTGGTGAGGGCCACCTTTTTACTGGCTATGTTCTCATATGACCTTTCCTTGAAACATGAATGTAGAGAGCTCTTGCATCTCTTTATCTTAGTATAAGGGCTTTAATCCTATTATGGGAGCTCCATGGTCATGGTCTAATTTAACCATAATTACCTCGCCAATGTCCCATCTCTATTACTAGGGATTAGGGTTTCAGCATATGAAATGTGGTGGGACACATTCAGTACATAGTGATAACACTATACCAATACAGCATGTGATAGATTTACAAAGTGTTTTCATTTTTTTTTCCCATAACAAACAGCATGTTTAATGAACTGGCAACAGAGATATTTGATCAAAGAAAGGCAGAGGAACTTTGTCCTTTAAGAATTAGAACCTAGTGGCTCCATAATCATCTGGCATCTGCTCAATGTTGTTTCTATGGTTAGAAATGTACATGATAGGAACTCCTGGGATCTTTGGGATTCTTTGTTTAAAGTCTCCGCCAACTGTGGCCATGATGTAACACTTGTGCTGAGTTACTCTCTGTACTAAGCAGTCATCTGCATAGGTTCCTTTATGTGTGCATGGTCATCGTTCAAATATTGGATCCTTAGTGATCCTTAGAGCCACTCGATACTTTTGCCCCAATTTCTCAATTTCAGCCATTACACAGTCAGTTATACCAGGGATACACTTGGCATACAGACAGCCCATCATTGACTGCACCAAGACCCGTTTGGCTTCAATGGAAAAGTTGATAAAGTTGGTATCAACCAGGATGTGGTAGGGTGGACCCAGCTGTGTATTATATTGAAAGAACAAGCAGGAAGAGTGTTGGGGGACCTCTCTTTCCTTCACCATGCTAGGTACTTTCTTTTCTTTCTTTTTAGGTTTTAATCTGTCCTTTTCTTTAAGCCTCTGATCTCTGAGACTAAGCATTCGCTTCATGGTTGCATACTTTCTTGTTTTCGTTTGTTTCCCCATGCTCACGCCATACTCTGGTTTCTTCCGGAATCACAAAGCGTTTTCGTACATCAGATGGACCCAGTATGAAACCCAGGAGAATTACAAGCCTAAATATAGATAGATTAAATAATAAGGAAATTAATGCATCATATAGCTGTAAGGTGTTACAGTAATTCTTCCTTATCCTCAGGGATACATTCAAAGACCCCCAAGAGTGCATGAAACTGTGGAAAGTTCTTGATCTTATTCATTCTATGTTCTTTCCTATACAGATATCACTGATAAAATTAATTTATAGATGAGGCATAATAAGAGATTAACAACAATAACTAATAAAACAGAACAATTATAACAATATACTGTAGTTAAAGTTACATGAATGTGGTGTCTCTCTCAAAATATTACTTACTGACCTGTTTTCCAGCTGTGGTTGGATACGAGGAAGTGAAACTGCAGATTAGAGGGGACTACTGTATTTCTAGCTTGCTAAAATTGAGGCAAATTTTACATACAGTGAAGTGCACTGATCTTATGTGTGTATAAATTCACATTCTGATACACTTACACACTTAGGCAACCACAACCAACCCAGAACATTTTATCATCCCCCAAAAGTTCCCTCTTGCCACCTTTCACTTGGTCCTTACTTTCTGTTTAACTCTTGAGCCAATTTTTTTATTAGGTTGTTTGTATTTTTCTTTCTCTTTTTTTCCTTCTCTTCTATCTCTCTCTCTTGTCCTCCCTTCCTTCTTTCCTTCCTCTTATTTTTTTCTGTCTACTAGTTTATTTAACACAAAATAATCCCTTCAACTTTACTGAGGTGGCTTACCAGGTCTTTGGCCAAATCTGCCTCTAAACTGGAATTCGGTAGCTCCTCCAGTCCCAGCCTCCACTTTCTTGTTGTCATAAGACTACAACACTCTGTAGGTGTGAGTCTTGCACATCACTTGCCCTCCAGACCTTTGGGTTGAGGCCTGCCAGTCTCAGGATACCTTTGGTGCAGGATGGCCGGCACAACCTCATCAGGCAGATGGAGACAGTCAAGTAGATGCTAGATACACTCATTGATAAGTTACCAGTCGAGAGATCTCCAAACAGACTGTTTCTTCACATAGCCTTGAGATCTAAGAGACTGCAGTTTTCATGATGTGAAGGTCAAGTACCTTCTTGTCTGTCAGCTTAGGAATATAGGCATCTTTTTGGCCACCATACACCCTTTTTAAAAAGGAATTCATAGGGGACCAGTGGTTGGCATAATGGCTATGTTGCTGGACTCCCATGTAGTCAAACGCAGTTCGAGTCCCAGACCTGGTGGCTTAAACTCAGGCTGGGCGCGTGTACATGCATGCCCAAGATCCTGAGAGAAGAACAGAGGAGAAGGGATTGTGGCCTGGCCATCCCCTCTCGGGGGTGATTTCTTGCTTTCTGTCTCTCTTTGTCTTTCTGGCAAGCGCATGCACCCTATAGCAAAAACCTCTCAAAGGAAAAAAAGAATTCATGAATGTAATCTGATTCTTCTTGGGCTTCTACATCATGAGAGCTACAGGGTTCAGACTGAGTCTGGAAATGAAGCTGCCTTTTTCTTATTAGTTTGTAGGAGTTCTTTACATAATCTGGACTGTTTATTTTCTCAGATATCGTATGGACTTAAGAGTATTTTCTCACAGTCTGTGGTTTGCCTTTTTGTTTCCTTAACAGTAACTTTTTTATTTTATTTTATTTTTTTTTTAGGTTCTTCCCATAGGGCACTTGTGCTTGCCAGAGAGAGAGAGACAGAGAGAGACAGTAAAAGAAAAAGTGAGAAATGGGACCAGCAGGTGGCATAATGGCTATATTGCTGGACTCCCATGTAGTTGACTGGGGTTCGAGTCCCAGACCTGGTGGCTTAAACTCATGCTGCCAGGCGCATGTATGTGCGTGCCCAAGCTCCCAAGAGGAAAATGGAGGAGAAAGGATTGCGGTGTGGCCATGCCCCCTGGGGGATGATTTCTCGTTTTCTCTCTGTCTCTGTCTGTCTTTCTGGCAAGTGCATGCGCTCTATAGAAAAAACTACTTCAAAAAAAGGAAAAAGTGAGAAATCACCCCACAGGGGAGATGGCCAATCCCTTCTCCATTCTCCTCCTGGGATTTTTGGCATATATGCCCCAACGAGGGAATTTCAAGCTGCTGGTTTTGAGACTTAAACCATGTTGGCTATGTGGAAATATAGCACCTTAACCGCCACACCACCTGCTAGCTCCAACTGTATCTGTTGATGAGCTGAAGAAAATTTAAAGTTGAATAAATCTGTCAAACTATTTCCCAAATTGGCTATACCATACTGTATTCCTAACAGCAATTTATAAGTTGTAGTTGTTCCATGTCCTTGCCAACACTTCTATTAGTTAGAAAGTCATTTTATATTTAAGCTATTTGAGGGTTGTATAGCATTTTTTTCATTGATAGTGTTAACTTACATTTTCTTTTTTTAAAAAATAATTATTTAATTTAATTTTATTTATTCATTTATTTATTTTTAATTTGACCAGAGAGAGAGAGAAAGAGAGAGTGCAAAAGTGAGAAAGCAAGCCACCAGGTCTGGCACTCAAACTGTATCGGCCATGTGAGAGTGTCTATCACCTTAATCATCATACCAACTTCCGGTCCCAACATTTTCTTAATGAGTAAAGATGTTCAAATCTTTTCACATGCTTATTTGTCATTTGTATATATTCTTTGATGGAGTATCTGTTCAGATCCTTTTTTTTTTTAAAGAATTACTTTGTTTAATTTTATTTATTGTTATTACTTTTAAAAAGTTGACCAGAGAGAGACAGAGAGTGAGAGCAAGAGTGAGAGAGAGAAAGTGAGAAAGTAAATTGCCAGGTCTGAGACTTGAACAGTAGTCAGCCATGTGGGAGTCCACCTTAAATATCATGCTCCCTACCAGCCCCTCATTTGTTTGTTTTAACAACTGGGTTATCTTGAGCCACTAGCCTAGTGGTTGAGGGAGCCAAATTCCACATGACTGTGATTTCAATCCTAGCCCTGGAGGCTTGGAAAATATGCCTTGTATGTTCATGTATGCCCCAAATCCAGATAGTTAACAATTAATTGGGTTTTCTTCCTTGTGTTGAATTGAAAGAGTTATATTTAATTATTCTGGGTAGAAGACCTTTATAGGGTGTATGTTTTGCAAATATGTTTTCCCAGTCTGTGGCTTGTCTTTTCATGTCCTTCACAATGACTTCTGAAGAGGAAAGGCTTTTAATTTTGTTGTTGCCCAATGTACACAGTTTTTCTTTTATAGCTTATGCTTTTTGGATCCTATCTAAGAAATATTTGCCTTATCCAGGGTCACAAGTAATTTCTTCATTGTTTTCTTTTGGCAGTTTCTTAGTTTCTGCTCTTACCATTCAGGTCTGTGATGTAATAATGGTTAGGTAGTTTTTTTTTTTTTTTTTTTTTTAGCATTTGTCTTTCCATCATTTTCTCACTGAATTACTTTTGTAATTTTGTCAAAAATCATTTAACATAGGGAACCAGCAGTTAGCGTAATGGCTATGTCGCTGGACTCCCACGTAGTCGACCGC
>NW_006160059.1:1804235-1839504 GCF_000334495.1 Tupaia belangeri chinensis
GTGGCGTGGTGGTTAAGGGTGCTAGACTCCCACATGGCTGACTGTGGTTCAACTCCCGGACCTAGCAACTGGCTTTCTCACTTTCTCTCTCTCTCCTTTCCTCTCCAATGCACTCTGGTCAAATTAAAATAAATAAATAAATGAAGTTAAATAAAATAATTATTAAAAAAAAAACTATGAACTTATTTTTATGAAAAATTGCAGTTCATGAATAATTATTTGATAATGTGCATTTTTCACAAACTTTTTGAAGACTCCTCCCTTATATGTCAGTGAATTTCCAAACTATTCTGATCCATTGATCTACATGTCTATTGTGATTTCTTATCTTTATAATATATACATATAGCATATGTTTCATATATTCTATATATTGGTTACTTTAGTTTGATATTAACCTGTAAAAGGTAGAATGTGCCTTCAAAGTTATTCATTTAAAAAATTTCTTTAGCTCTTGTACACCCTTTGCATTTTCATTGAAGTTTACAATTTTAGAATTAAAATGATAATTTTTACAAAAAGAGCCTTTTGGAGTATTGACCAGGGCTATATTATATTTATAGATTATATTGGGAGGAACTGACATTTTAACAATATCATATCTTCTAGTCCATGAACATGATGTGTGTCTTCATTTATTTAGTCTTCTTTAGTGTCTGCCAGCAGTGTTTTGGTCATTTCACCATTTAGGTCTTGCATTTGTGAAATTTCTCTCAAAGTATTTTATATTTTGACACTATTGCAAATGGTTTTCTAAGTTTTACTTTCCAGGTTGTCATTTTTTTAAGTTAATTTTATTTTTTTGTAGCACTTAGAAATAGAATGAATTAGTTTTGTATACTCTTTTTCCCAGGAGCTTGCTAAAATCACTAGTTCTTACAGTTGTTTTTGGTTAGATTCCTTTGGATAGTCTACATTGATGATAATATTTGTTAAAAAAATTGTTTTATTCCAATTTGTATGCATTTAATTTCCTTTCTTGCCTTATTTTACTGGGCAACAATTTTAGATAGGATTAAATAACAGTGAAAACTAACATTTTGTTTGCTCCTGAAATGAACAAATCAAATGCTAGACTTTCACCATTAATTATGATTTACCTGTAGGTTTTCTTCAGTTTGAGGAAGTTCCCTTCCATATTTAGTTTGCTGATTTTTTTTTAATAATGAGTAGATATTGAATTTGTCAAGTCTTCTTTCTTATTGAAATGGCCATGTTTTTATCCTTTTAATATAATGGAATTACATTGACTAATTTTGGATAATTAAAACCAACATTGCAGAGACCAGCAGATGATGTAATGGCTACGTTGCTGGACTCCCATGTAGTCGATGGCAGTTTGAGTCCCGAACCTGGTGGCTTAAACTTATGCCGGGCACGTGTGCGTGGGTGCCCAAGAACCTGAGAGGAGAATGGAGGAGAAGGGATTGTGGCATGGTCATTCCCCCTAGTGGGTGATTTCTCACTTTCTGCCTCTGTCGCTCTCTGTCTTTCTGGCCAGCGCACATACCCTATAGCAAAAACCTTGCCCCCTCAAAAAAAAAAAAAAAATCAGAAAACAAAACTAACATTGCATTCCTAGGCTAAATGATGCTCAGTTATCATGTATTATCTTATCTGTATATTCTGGATTTGTTTTGCTAAAATTTTTTTAAGGCTCATCTTTCAGCTTCTACCCTTCACTTTCCATTAAGCTTCTCAGAACCATTCCTGTACTGGCTTAGTTCAGGGACAAGCCAAGGATCTGAGGAGAGTTTATATACCTATGTTGCCTCCTCCTTTCTAATTGCTCTGGTGGTCCTCTGCTCTGTCCTTTGGAAACAGGCTATATGTTGGCTATAGCTCAGCCTTTTGAAATTCGTAATACATTTAACCTAAGTCCAACAAATGTCACCTGTGCCACCATTAAAGACCTATGAAATAAGTATGCAACACAGTATGATATTCTTCATATACGGATGTTTGAAAGAATGTTAAAGCATTTGATATTCAGTAAAAATGTTGACCACATATATATGCATTATTGTTCTAAAAAATATGCTCAGTTGCGGTGACATGCACTACTAAGATGCTGAGCTTTACAGGCTTGGACCACATGGGAATTTCCAGTCCAACCTAAGGGCTGAATCCAATGGCATGTGCCTTGGGAGGCTGAGGCAGGAGGATTGTCAGTTCAAGGCTAGCCTGCCTAGCATAGCCAAATCCTGTCTAATAAGAGACAATGGTGGTTGCAGTTGCCTGTAAGCCTGAGGCAAAAGGATCATGACAGTAAGATCCTGTTTTTAAAACAGAAACAAAACAAAGCACTTTTATTCTATCTAAAGGAAACTATTTTTCCCTTTTTTTTTTTTTTTGAGAGGTTTTTGCTATAGGGTGCATGCACTCACCAGAAAGACAGAGAGACAGAAAGAGAGAAATCACCCCCCACCCCCCCAGGGTGATTTCTATGCTGCAATCCCTTCTCCTCTATTCTCTTCTCGGGATCTTGGGCACACACGTTCACGCGCCCAACGTGAGTTTAAGCCACTGGGTCTGGGATTCGAACCACGGTCAACTACATGGGAGTCCAGTGACATAGCCGTTACACCATCTGCTGGTCCCATGAACTATTTTTTTCTTTAATTTTCTTTTGGTTTCTCTTGCATGTATCAGTTGAAAAATATACATAATAACTTACCCAGATATGATACCTGATTTTGGATTAGCTTTGAATTGAATCATATAGATTACTTTATACCAAAGAGCATAAATTCCTTCTGTATAAAACCATATGAGAACTCTATGGTGATCTACAAATTCTATATTGAAATTAGATAAAGGTATATAAAGGTGTTAGGATAGAGAACGAACAAAAAGTGAAGCATGAATTATAAGGATATGCTCTAATTTTAACCAAATTTTTATTTCCTTTTCCTTTCTTCTTCCTTTCTTCCCTTCTTCTTCTTATTTTTCCCCTTGTGTTTCTTACTACAGAGTGTGTGCACTCACTGCAGGGACAGACATTGATAGGAAAAGTGAGAAATGACCCCCTAGGGGGGATGGCCATGGTACAATCCCTTTTTCTCCAGTCTCCTCCTGGAATTTTGGGCATGCATGCACACATGCCCAACATGACTTTCAAGTTGCCAGGTTCATAACTCAAACCATAGTTGGCCATGTGAAAATCCAGAACCGTAACTACTCTGCACCTGCTGGCCTCCTTATTTGCATTCTTAATTTCCTTTCCTCATTTTTTCCTTTCTTCCTTCATTAGTTCCTTTATTCATTCTTTAAAAAACAAACAAACAAACAAACAAACAAAAAACCCAGCTATTATTTATTTATTTTATTTTTAAAGTTCACTTATTTGCTGTCTGAGCAAGAGGGACAGGGAGACAGCAAACCCTACAAATGGCTGTGATCTACCCCCAGCCTCAGCCATCCCTGGATCTGGGTCATATGTGTACTCATGGTACTCAGGGAGTTCTCTACATATGAACCTAGAGCCTTCTAATGTGGGTCAGCTTTGTGGAATGTTGTGTTTTACTGCTGCACCACAGTCTAGCCCCAACAGTTTACATTTATTGAGTAGTTATTCTATATCAGGATTTAAGTGCTAAATACTTACTAATTGATTTAATACTTGCAATAACCCTATAAGGTAAGTACTATTTTGTTCTCGTTTATAGATATAAGTGCAAACTGAGGCACAGCTAGTTTTTTTTCCTAACATATGTGAGATGTCTTAGTCTGTTTTTGCTGCTGTAACAGAATAACTGAGACTGGGTCAATTTTAGGAAAAGAAATTCATTTGGCTCATGGTTTTGGAGGCTGGGAAGTCTATGAATGAGGCGTTGCCACATCTTCCTATATGAGAACGGTGTAAGGGTAAAAGTGCAAGCACAAGAGAGCAAGAAGGGGGACAGAATTGCTGTTTTAATTCTTACAGTAACAAATTCACTTCTGGGATAGTGGCATTGATTTAGTCATGAGGACCAAGCCCTCCTGATGTAATCATTTCCTTAAAGTGTTTGATATAAAAGTCTCCTGAGAAACACAAATTGTTCTACAGATGTACATGTGCTTCTTTATCCATGCAAATGAACATATAGTAACTGAGATAATTTTAAGAGCTTCAGGAAATCTAAGAGTAAGGGATGGTCAGAAGCAACCTAAAGAAGCTTGAAACATATGGAGCTTTTGTCAGGGAGTGAAAGAGCGTGGAAGTTTACTATCTAGGTAGATCAATCTGTAACATGAAAGGAAAAGTAATTACAAAAATGTCTGTAAAGAGAATCGTGAATAGGATAGATATTACTGGAATCGCATCTGAAGTAATCTTATCAGCAGCCTGTGACAGAGGAAGAGAATAAATGTAAATCACCAGCTGGAGAAAGAATAAAAGAGAAAAGAGCCTTTTAGTCAATAGATGTGAAGAAACAGTTTTTAAGGCCAGAGGCCTTGGGAGTATTATACTAAGTAAAATATATCCTTGAGGTTCAGTTAAATTAGCAAAAAACACAAGGCTTTCAATCATCTTGCTGCTCTCCTGAGTCCATAATGGGTGAACTATAAACACAAAAATACATTTCAAACATTCTTATTTCCAATCCATACATATCGTACATGGCCAGTTATTGTCTGACATCCTCCATAATCCAGCACTCTTGGCCTATTCAATAAACTGTTCTTCCTTAACACTGGGGCCCCACTGTTGGATATCACCATTGAACATGCTTGGACTAGAATCATTCTTTTCCTAAAGCATACACATTCTTGCCTAGCTCTAGTCCTTTGCCTAATTAAGGGGATGATATGGCTTGGATAACTTTTTGTCCTTCTGCTTAAAGTTCCCTGTGTTGAAATTTGGCCCCCAAGGTAATGACATTGGGAGATGGTGAGACCTCTAAGAGTGAAGCCTAGTGGGCAGTGTTTTGCATCATGTTGGATAATGGAGGTACTTCCCTTATGAATGGACTGGTGGTGTCTCACCAGAGAGTGAATTCTCATTCAGGAGGGTAGGGGTTAGTTCCCTTGAAAGAAAAGTTAAGTTGTCTGCAATTCTGACTCTTTTTTGCATATGTTCACCCTCCTCTCTGCCTCTGTTGTCCATGTTGAGATGAAGCCTGATGCCAGCCTCATGCTCTTGGGCTTTCTAGCTACCAAAATTGTAAGCTAAATAAGCCTTTGTTCTTTAATAAATTACCCAGTCTTAGTATTTCTGTTAGCAACACAGTAACAGATAAGAAGCTATAATTCACACATTAGTTCTTTAAGATATGCTTCCTGTTGTTATTGTTTCATGTTGTAAGTCTCCTTTCCCCCTCCATTAAGGGTAGAAATGCTTTTAGCCATCAGGACCCCTTTCTTCTGCCCCACCTGCAAATCCTTTCCATTCGTTCTTAGTTTCTCCTTCTACCATTTGTTAACTCAACACTGAACACAACGGTGATACTTGATTTATACGATGAAGCATTTTTGAGACTTAGAAAAAGAAGGAGAAAAAAAAAGGAGAGAGAAGAGAGGACCATGAAGGAATGGTCTAGTCTCAAGAGCAACAAATAAGGGGAACTAGCAGTTAGTGTAATGGCTATGTCACTGGATTCCCACGCAGTCGACCGCGGTTCATGTCCTGGACCCAGTGGCTTAAAACTCACGCCGGGCGCGTGTGCGTGCATGCCCAAGATCCCGAGAGGAGAATGGAGGAGAAGGGATTGCGGCGTGATCATCCTCCCTGGGGAGTGATTTCTCGCTTCCTGTCTCTATTTCTCTCTCTGTCTGTCTGGCGAGTGCACGCGCCCTATAGCGAAAACCTCTCAAAAAAAAAAAAAAAAGAGCAACAAATAAGAAACATAAGGTAGAAGGACTTACTCTGGATGTTGATGAGTTATGTTGAGCCAAGGTGAAATCTGTAGATGCATCTTCTAATAGTATTCACACACTGTTTATAGCAGTATTAAACTCCCTCTGTGTAAGAGCAGATGTGGCCGTTGTGGTATTGAGGAGTTGCAGGGTGGGTGTCTTGAGAAAATATGGTGGTTAGGAATTGAGTGATTAATTCATGTAGTATTGTAGGCTGTAAATTAGACTAGGAGAGAATTATAAGCCTCACAAAAAGAGAAAATAAAACATCTAGAGTTTATGAAATGTATGAGTACATGTGAGTACATGTAATACGAAGCTATGAAACTGGAAAAACAATCCAGATATTGACGCACCATATTTTGAATTTTGGAATGGTGACAAAGTTTGGGTTGTGGCCAAACTGGAGGAGCAGTTAAAGTCAGTAGCAATGGGGAGTTCATGGAACTGTAAGATTAATTATCTTATTGACCTACATGTTTAAATTTACCAGGTTAATGGCAGCTGTTGAGTTTGAGATGTTAGCAGATATATATGTAAGTTTTAGGTAAAAAATAAAATTTAAGTGAAGTGACAGAGTAACATGGAAGTCAAAGTTAGCATCAATTATAGTTATAAATGGTGATTAAAAAGCTGGGTTGAGCCAGCAAGTGGGATGGAAGTTAAGGTGCTGTATTGCACATATCCAGACCTGGCAGCTTGAAAATCATGCCAGGCACATGTGCATACATGCCCGAAGTCCTGAGAAGAGACTGGAAGAGAGGGGACTGTGGCGCGGCCATCCCTCTGTGTGTGTGCGTGTGTGTGTGTGTGTGTGTGTGTGTGTGTGGGTGGGTGATTTATCACTTTCTCTCTCTGGAAAGCACACATGATCTATAGGAAAAAAAAGCTGGATATTATTGGTTTCTGAATGGGGCTTTTTGTATGAGATTAGAAGACTAATAGGTAGAATCAACAGAAACAACTAATTCATAAGTAATGCTAAGAATCTAATGACATTTTTCTGACCTTCCCTGTTTTCCTATTTTGCATGGATGTGACACTCAACACAGCTACACAGCTAGTAAATAGCGATTCAGTATCTATGCCCAGATATTTTTGTACTATACTACTCAACCTCTTTTAGTTGTTGGAACTAAAATTGTTCATTGATTGTCTTGATTTTATAATTTGTTGAAAACCCTATAATAGAAATTTATTTATTTATTTATTATCACAGAATCTTTCTATGTGATCTCTTGCCTCAGCCTCCTAAGTAGCTGGAATTATAGGAATGTACCACTGTGCTGGACTTTAGGGTTCGCTGAGAATCAAACCTGGGCCTCCCATATTGCTTAGCCTCCCAAGTACAGTGTTCATCTATGTACGCTACTAAGGCTGTGCTTTTAGGGCTTTTGATTCTTATGAAATTGGGATATAACCTTACACACGTTTTAAAAGATTTTTCTCTTAATTTTAAAATGCTTTAATAGACACAATAATTATATATCTTTATAGGGTACAGTGTGATTTTTCAGTCATGCATATGATACTTATGATCAAATCAGGGTAATTAGTGTATTTATCATCACAAACATCATTTGTGTTGGGAACATTCAAAATCCTATCTTTCAGCTGTTCTAAAATATATAATAAGTTAATGTCAATTCTAGTTATCCTACAGTGTTATAGAACACCAAAACTTATATCTCTTACCTAGTTGTAAGTTTAAATCTGTTAACCAACATCTCTTTTTTTTCTTCCTACCCTTTCCCCCATCTAGTAATCACTATCCTGCTCCCTACTTTAATGAGGCTGACTTTTTTTTTTTTTTTTGAAGTTTTTGCCACAGGGCACATGTGTTTGCTGGAGAGAGAGACAGAGAAAGAGACAGTGAGAAGGAAAGTGAGAAATCACCTCCCAGGGGAATGGTCATGCTACAATCTCTTCTCCTTCTGGGATCTTGGGCACTCATGTACATGTGTCTGATGTAATTTTCAAGTCACTGAATCCAGGGCTTGATCAAAACATCTGAGGATAGGGTGAAAGGTGAACTCTTATACACTGTTGGTGGGAATGCAAATTAATATAACCATTAAGGAAAACAGCAGTGGACATGTCGGAATCCAGTGATGTAATCACTTTGCCATCTGCTGGCCCCGAGGTCAACGTTTTTAGTTTTTACTTATAAGGGAGAACATGGAAGTTTTTCTTTTTTTTTTAATTTTAAAAAATTTTACATATATTAATTTTTAAAATATTTTTATTTCATTTTCTTTTACACATTCAATCACATTATTTAGCTTACAAAGTGAATATTTCAACATGTGAACATTTCTCCCTAGTCCAGTTGATAAAACTATAAAATTATCTTCAACAGATAATACCACATTTCTTTGTCCCATTAATCCTTTGCCTCTGTTTTTCTTATAAATGTCCTTCTTCAGACTGTACTCTTTCACACACACTATGTCTGGTATTCACATCCATTTACTATGTTTCTATATCCTTTAGTTAATCAGTTTCAGTCATAGAGTGCAGATATTCGGTATATATTAAGTGGGGCCCTACAAAGTCTCTCCTTCATAGCCTGGCTTGCTTCACTCAGCAGTGTATCTTATTCTTCCCCTTTCTCTCAAAAGCCAGGTTTTTTGTTTGTTTGTTTTTGTTTTTATGGCTGAATACTATTCTATAGAGTATATATGCCACAGTTTTTCAATCCATTCATCTGTTCGTGGGCATTTGGGTTGGTTCCATGTCTTAGCAATTTTCTGTGCCTGTCTTATTTCATTTACCACAACATCCTCCAGGCTTGCCCATTTTACCTTAAATGACAGGATTTCATTCTTCTTAGTGGCTAAATAGTATTGTTGTGTAAATATGCATTTCTTTATGCATTTTTCTGTTTTTGGACACTGAGGGTGATTGCTTATATTGACTATTTTGATTAGTGATGCAATAAACATTGAGGTGCAAGTATCTTTTTTTTCCTGCCTTTCCTTTTGATATATGCCTAGTAGTGGGGTTTGCTGGATCATATGGTAGTAGTCTTTTTGTAATTGGTAGAGTGCATATGTGTGAGAGAGAGAACGGGAGCAGCCCTCGATACAGCATGACCACACTGCAGCCCTTTTAACATATTCTTTTTTCTTTTGGAGAGGTTTTTGCTATAGGGTGCATGCACTCACCAGAAAGACAGAAAGAGAGAAATCACTCCTCAGGGCAGATGGCCCCCCCGCAATCTCTTCTCCTCCATTCTCCTCTCGGGATCTCACACGCACACACACACGCCCGGCGTGAGTTTAAGCCACCAGGTCCAGGACTTGAACCGCGGTTGGCTACAGGGGAGTTCAGCCACATAGCCATTATGCTAACTGCTGGTCCCCATATTCTTCATCTAGTCAGGATTTGGGGCATGTATTCACATGTGCCGAGCATATTTTTCAAGTTGTTAGGGCCAGGGTCAGAATCTTGGTTGGCCATACAGAATCCAGATCCCTATGCAGAAGACTTAACTGCATGCGATGGGGCTGGCCCAATAGAGCAGTTTTATATATAGTTTTTTTAGAAAATGTCATACTGTTTTCCTTAATGGTTATATTAATTTACATTTACATTGGCAGTTACTCTAATTTAAATAACGGGCCTTCCTACAAAAAGAACAACATATCTGTGACTAACTCTGGAACTTGGAATTTTTTTCCTGTAAGCTTTTAGTTCTGCTGTTCATTTTTGAAGTCCAGCTGCTAATTGACTCACTATTGGAACAATGTGGCTTCAAATGTTTGCCTTCCATTTACACTCAGGGAGAATTAAAAACAGTGGTATCGCATTCTAAATAGTGGACCGTCCAGTTTTTCTATGCTGAGGAAATAACATCTACAGGGAGAAAGAGAAGAGTACAGTAACTTTCATTTTCAGCATCTAAATTATATTATAGTGGATTAACTCCTTCTGTCCCACACTTGGAGGAACATATCTGTTAAATCTTAGTTGTAAGGTAATGCACTTTTTTTCTCTCCCCTTTTTTGTGTTTTGAGAGGAAAAGGCAGTTTATTAAGTAAAAATGAAAATGCACTCCTGAGAGAGAAGAGCGGGCCTGAGAGGACAGAGAAAGGATGGCTCGAAGGCCGATAGTGCACTTTCTATTTGGAGCATTTGCTTTGTATAAGTTACTGACACTTTTAAAGTAGTTTTTATGATTTTGCTGTAAGGAGGATCTTAACATCTGTTGTCAGTACACTGTAATGGAGCCCACTAATGGTCTATATCCCTCCTCTTTTACTGAGCAAGATTTTGGAATCAAAGTAATTTTCAGAGATCTGAAAGGCTGAATTTGAGATATAAAAGAGCTACCAGAATGACTAACATAACCATTCTTATTTCTCATATCCTCAAAATGGTACTTCTGCCCCCTCTTCCACCCCCATGTTCTTAAGGATGTGCTGAGTTTTGTTTCTACTCTGGAAAAATGCTGAGGGAAAGAGAAACTAAATATGTAGAAGAGAGAAAAACTTATCTGAATAGTCTTCAAAATACTTTCTTTGTAGCTTCTTTGAATTTAAATTTCTTAGTGTGTACTGTTTTATAAGATATATAAATATATTTCAACTTTTTTTTAGTTTTTTTGTTATAGGGCGCATGTGCTCACTGGAGAGAGAGAGAGAGAGAGAGAGAGAGAGAAAAGAGAGAGGGAGGGAGAGGGAGAGGGAGAGAGAGAAAAGGAACCCTTCCCTCCAGGAGATGGCCATGCCATAATCCCTTCTACTTCATTTTTCTCTTGGGATTTTGGGCATGCACACATGCCCAGCATGTTTTTCAAGCCTCTGATCCAGGCTTGAACCACACAATTGGCCATGTGGGATCTAGCTACCTTAACCAGCATGCTACTTACTGGCCTTATTCTATTCTTTTACAAATATTGAACTTAAGAGTATTATCTTATTCAGTGTTGTAGCTACATAGGAAGTAGAAAATCCCTGATTTCTCAGGAGCTAAAACTTACCTTTTTTTCCTTAAAGTTTCTGCTATAAGGGCATGCACTCTTACCAGAGAGAGAGGATGAAAGAGTAAGTGAGAAATCACTCTCAAGTGGGGAATAGCCATGCTACAATCCCTCCTTCTTCATTCTCCTCCTGGAATTTTTGGGCATGGATGCACACATGGTCCTGTGTGATTTTCAAACCTCAAGGCCTGAAACTTGAATAGCAATCAGCCATGTGGGAGTACAGTGCCTTAACCACCACACTATCTACTGGCTCCAAAGCTTATTCTTTCAAACTTTCATTCATTCAATTAATTTATTGAAAGACTATTATGTCCAGACACTTTTTTTTTTTTTTTTGGAGAGATTTTCACTGTAGGGCGCGTGCTCTCGCCAGACAGACAGAGAGAGACAGAGAGACAGAAAGCGAGAAATCACCCCCCAGGGGGGATGGTCACACCGCAATCCCTTCTCCTCCATTCTCCTCTTGGGATCTTGGGCATGCACGCACACGCGCCCGGCATGAGTTTTAAGCCACCGGGTCCGGGACACGAACCGCGGTCGACTACGTGGGAGTCCAGCGACATAGCCATTACGCTAACTGCTGGTTCCCATGTCCAGACACTTTTTATTACTATATATACAGTGTCATTGTTTAATATAGCTGTATGCAGTCATTTTTTTTGGAAAGGTTTTTGCTATAGGGTGTGTGTGCTCTCCAGAAAAACAGAGAGAGACAGAGAGACAGAAAGTGAGAAATCACCCCCTAGTGGGGATGGCCACGCTGCAATCCCTTCTCCTCCATTCTCCTCTTGGGATCTTGGGCATGCACGCACACGCGCCCGGCATGAGTTTTAAGCCACTGGGTCTGGGACTTGAACCACAATCGACTACATTGGAGCCCAGTGACACAGCCATTATGCCAACTTCTGGTCCCTACAGTCAATTATTTAAAAAACAAATTTAAAAGCAAAAAATATGTTTTATATTTACTTGTATATTTATCATCTCTGATGGTGATAATTTCTTCTGATAATCTGAATTTCTGCCTAGTATCATTTTTATTTAGCTTGATGAACTTTCATTAAAAAAAATGCTGAGCTGGTCCTGACACTATTTATTGTAATACAAGTGTGGTGGCCATGAATTTCTCATCTTTTATCTGTTAGAAAAATATCACCTTTTTTTTTTAAAGGCCAGACGGTGCTTGCACACACATGAAGGAGAGAAAGAGAGAGAATGAGAGAAGAACCACATATTCTGCTTTCCCTAGTGGGGCCTGGTTGCACTGCAATCCTTCTTTTCCAGTTTCCCATCCTGTCAGATTTGGCATATGTATGTGCCCAGAGCCTGGAATCAAACCTAGGACAGCTGTGTGGCACCTGGCTTCCTCTGTGGACTTGGACCTAGGTCAGCTTATATGGGATCTGGCTTCCTCTGTGCAGCATTTAACCACTGTGCTATATGGCCAGCCCCATCTTCATATTTGAAGAATATTTTCCTGGATATGGAAAGTTTTTTTCCCTTTCAGCAGTTTTTTCTCTCTCAGCACCTTAAAGATGTCATTTCATTGTCTTTTAGCAATTCACATTGTTTATGATGAGAACTCAGTGAAAATTTTTGTCCGTTTCCTTATTTATATTCATTTTTTTCATCTGGCTGATATTATGATTTTTCTCTTTATCACTAGTTTTGTGATTGATTATGATATACCTTGATAAGTTTTTTGTTGTTGCTGTTTGTTTTTCTTTTTTAATTTCTTGGGATATATTTAGCTCTATGGATCTGTAAATTACAGTTTTTAATCACATTTAGGAATTTTTGGTTTTTATTTCTTTCAAGTACTTTTTATTCCCTTTGTGACTCCAGTTATACATGTTAGAATACTAGTTAGTGTTCAGGACCAGCAGGTGGCATGGTGGTTAAGGTGCTGGACACTTCCACGTGGCCGACTGCGATTCGGACCTGGGAGCTTACTTTATCATTTTCCCTCTCTCTCTGTATCTCTCTCTGATCAAATTAAAATAAATGAATGAATGAATAAAATTAAATAATTTAAAAAAAGAATACTAGTTAGTGTTCAATAGTTAGTGAGCCTCTGCTTAATTTTTCCTCCTTACTTAAATTTTTTTTTCTGTTTATTTTGGATGGTGTATATTTCTATGTCTTCAAGTTTATGGATAATCTTCTGTAGCTAAATGCATTCATTTAACTTTTCATTTCAGATATTATTTTTCTGCTCTAGAAGTTCTAGTCTATTTTTGTACTTTCCATTTTGTCTTTATATGAATCTTTTCCTAGAAATGTCTTAGCATATTTTTAATAGTATTTTAAAGGTCTTTGTCTATCCTATCTTCTCTGTCATTTCTGGCACTTTTTCTATGAATGGAATTTTCTCATGATTATGTTTCTTTGCTTTTTGTATTTAGTAATTTTTTATTGCATGTGTGAATCATATGTTGTGTAGTATGCACACATGAATGTGTGTATGTATCAAATTTTCATTGGAGGTGTGTTGAATTCTATTTTGGCAAGCATTTATTTGTGGATTAGCTTAATCATTTTAAGATTCATTTTTAGCCTTTAATTTGGGCAAGTCTAGAGTAGCCTCTACTTTTTGACTAATTTCACCTTTGTGCTAAGGTGTAGTCTTTCTGAGCGCTCTACCGAAACCTCTGGATGCTCAGTTACATTGCTTAGAACTTACATGTCTCACAGCTCTCTGCGAGCTCTGGAAATTACTCAGCTTATGGCTCCCTTCACTTGTTCTTTGGCTGGTTTCATGGATTCTCACTATAAATGGGACAACTTGGTATATGGCAAGAGACTCAAGCAGGCTTTGTGCACATTTATGGAGTTCCTTCTCTGTCTACTTTCATTCTTAAAAAACTCTTACTCACAAATTCTAATTTCCTCAGCCTCTCTAAACTCTGATCATTGCTTAACTCAGTGTGAATGCCATTTTCTGCATGAATTCCTTCTCCTTATGCTGTAGTTTATAAAGTACCTTTAGGTAAAAATCTGGGTGATCTTAGGGCTCATTTCATTCATTTTCCTCCTCTTAGCAATCCCTGTCTGCTCTACAGTATCTGAAATAGTTGTATCATATGTCTTATGTAGTTTTCCTAATGCTTGCCACGAGAGAGTAAGCCCATCATGGCTAGAAGCAGAAGTCCCTGATAATATAATTTTAATTCTGATGTATTCTTCTGTAAGTGGTGCATAGTTAATGACAGTCCTGTGCAGTTGATTATGCAGTATGTTCTAGGAGCATACCACTGAGACTTGGGTCTTTATATGGACTGACCAGGTATAGAATTCCAAGAGCAGACTAGACCATGCTAAATGACAGAAAAATTAGCAGCAAGACCTAACACTTTTCTTAGATGACCCTCATTAATTTAAGGCTGGCAAAATTAAGAAAAAAAATTGCTTCAGATTTTTTTTGTAACCTCTTGAATCAGATCCCATGCTAGTACATCATTTTTTTCCTAATGAGAATTGATATAGTTGTATTGTAAATTAACTGCGTCCTTTTAAAATTTCAGGAGCAGCTTTTCTGGGTATTACAACCATCTATGCTGAGACAGGCTCAGGTTTTGTAGTGCCGAGTGCTTCCGCCAAAGCAGGTGTGGAAGCAATGTACAAGTAAGTACTACTGTGTTGATCCTGTCACTGAAGAGAAGTAATGCACTTTGGTAATTCATGGAACTAAATTCCTGCTTTCTTGTCTCCATTCAGAGAAAAGTAAAATAGATACTAATTTGGATTCACCAAGAGACAGACAAAATGTTTTATCTCCCCCCATTTATCTATAGAAGCAGCCGCAGCAGCAGTAGCAGTGTGCAGTAGAACTTCCACAGTGATGGAAATGTCTTTTGGTTCTGCATTATCTAATAGCAACATGTAGCCATTGAACCCTTAAAACTTGGCCACTGTGACTAAGAAATTAAACTAAAGAGATTTTTTTTTTTTCCTGAGGGTGTGTATGCTTGCCAGAGAGAGAAAAAGAGAAAATTCTTTCCATGGAGAATGGTCATGTCACAATCCCTTCTCCTCTATTTCTCCCTTCTTTTGGAATTTTTGCCCACATGCACATACACCCAGTGTGTTTTTCAAGTTGCTGGGTCCAAGACTCTTAACTGTGTAGTCAGCCATGTGGGATCCAGCCACCTTGACCACTATACCACTGGCAGAAACTAAAATTTAAAATTGAGGGGGCAACAGATAGCATGGTGGTAACGGTACTGAATTCCCACATGACCAACCATGGTTTGAGTTCTGGAGCCAGCAGATTAAAAATCATGCAGAACATGTATGTGCACGTATGCCCAAAATTCTGAGAGGAGAAGGGGGGAGAAGGGATTACTGTGTGGTCATCCTCCTTAGGTGGTGATTTTTCACTTTCTCTCCACCTATATATATGTATATATATGTGTGTGTGTATTAAATAGCCATATGTGCTAGTGGTTATTTATTTGGCACCACTCATGCATCTTTACTCATCTTTAATCTCATATTTCATCCTTTTATTTTACATATTTTCATCCTTGTAATTGTACCTCTGTATAAAATTAATGTGACTGTGATTACTATTGTTTTTTTCTTAGCAGATTATAATTGTTCTTCGAATTTTCTCCCCATTAGCCGTTTCCACTGTCTTTATCGTAATAAAAGTTCTCATTACTGCTTTTCTGGCTAACTGCAATAATCCTGTAATACATTTATGTTCTACCAGCCTCTTTCTCTTTATTTTTTTATTCACATTCCCATCAAAATTATCTCTCTTAAAATATATATCTGTGGAGAACTAGTGATTTCAGTGACTAAGAGAAATGAAGATTTTTTACTGGATAATTCAGTCTCCAACCACCAGTCTCCAGTAGGGATGCAAGGGGCAGACCTTCAGAAGACTCCTCCATTGCTGTTGAGAACTTGTGATTTCGGGGACTAAGAGAAATGAAGATTTTCTACTTATAATTCAGTCCCCAGTTTCGAGGGGTAGGACACCCCTCTATCTTTCTCTCTGTCTCTCTCTCTGCCTCTCTCATTTTTTGGTAATTTTTCCTTTAAAACTTTTTTTAAGGTAAAGTATTCTCTTGACTTTCAGGTCCTCCTTTATCTTGCTAATAATCCCCTTTCCCTCTCCGCTCTAGGAGAGGCAAGGGGCAGGCCTTCAGAAGAAGACTCCTCCATTGCTACTGAGAATTCGGGCCCCGTGGTTTTTTTTTTTTTTTTTTTGCTTTTTTGGAAAAAAATTTTGTTTTTTTCTCTCTCTTTCTCTTTTCCTTTTTTGTTTGTTTGTTTCTCTCTGTTTTCTTATTCTTTTTCTTTTACCTCATCACTTTGCTGCTCAATCTCCATTCACTGAGTGACTAAGCAGATCTATGGGAAACATAGCCAGACATCCAAATACTATTACGGTTAACATATTCCTCAATACACACTGAACCTGCTGCACAGAGGGATAAAAATGGAATGGCAAAGAGATTGCAGATCATGCCCTCCTTCATGCATCTGAATGCTCAGATTGAACTCCTAGAAATTAGAAAGAAGCGTATAACCCTTTAATAAACTAGAAATCACTGCAAAGACCCAAGAAATATGAGAAACCTAGGAAAAGAATAACTCCTCTTCATCCACAGACAGTTCAATGGAAATTATGGAAATGTCTGATAAATAATTTAGAATATTCATAGTGATGAAGTTAACAGACATACAAAAGAAGAGAGACAATGAACTCCAGAAGAGGCAGAAGAATAGAACTGAGGAATTTCAGGAGGTGAGAAAGTTCTTGCACAATCTGAAAGAGGAAATACACACCATAAAAAGAATCAACAGAACTGTTCAGGAAATCAAAACCTCCCTTGAAAGTACTAAAAGCAAACTAGATCATACAGAAGATTGAATCTTAGATGTAGAAAACAGAATCACTGGCCTAAAAAAATTCACCACAAAGACTGAGAAAATAATCCAAAAAATGAGAACAATATACAAGAGAAAGTAGATACCATCAAACGTCCAAACATCTGGATAATTGGTATCCTAGAAGGTGAAGAAACTAATAAGGGCATTGATAATCTTTTCCATGAAATCCAAGAAGAAAACTTTCCAAATCTAGATAGGCAACAATATATACGACCCCAAGTAGAATCATCCATAGAAGATCTTCTCCATGACGCATTAAAGCCAGATCAAAACCACTGACAAAGACAAGGTACTCAGACTGGCAAGAGAGAAACAATATGTTACCTACAAAGGATATCCCATCCGGCTAACAGTGAACCTCTCATCGGAAACAATGTGAACAAGGAAAGACTGGGAAAAATATATTCAAAGTATTGAGTGAAAAACAATTTCAACCAAGAATACTATACCCAGCAAGATTATCCTTCATATGGGAAAAGAAGACAAGAACATTCTCAGATAAACAAAACCTAAAAGAATTTACCAACAGTAGACCAGCTCTCCAAGAAGTTCTGAAGGGAGTGCTATGTCAGGAAAACTAAAGTCAGACACACAGAAATAAGAATTAAAAAAACATTTAAGAAAAAAGCCAGCTTAATGGTAGGGACAAGTCCGGAGTTGAATATTATCTTCCAGAATTTAAATGGAAAGCTTGGACAACAGAAGTTGGATTAAGTACATGAGACTGAACTGATGAAATAGAATTTTAAATTGACTTTTGACTAAAACAATACTGATCTTTTTCTACGCTTTGTAGTCCAGAGATAAGGATTTCTTTCTTTTGTTGAATTGTTGACAGATCCAGGTAACTACTGTTTGAACAGAATCCTAACCTGCTTCCTGGCTTTAAGTCTTAAGCAGATTTCTCTTAACATTTTTTGATTTTGATTTATGAAAGCTAAAACTGCCTTTCTTGAAATTAAGAAACATATTAAAAAATACCTATTTAATGACCACAGTAAGCTATATAGCCTCAGCTAGGTGTTATTTTATAGTATATTCATTCTACTCACAATTTCACACCTAAAGTCAAACATTTGTTCACAAATATGTATATATCTGCCAAATTTGCTATTGAAAGTAGTTAGATCATTTAAGATATTTTGCTAACCATTAACATGCAGGAGAGGAAAAAAAAAGGAATGGAAAGCAACTGCAGATACCAGAGATAGAGTGGGAGAAGAGTGGGATATGGCAGAGGATGAGAAATAGGGGAGGAATATATATGTAAGAAACAAGAAATGGGAAATTATTTGTGATGATAACATGTACGACTAAGCCATTATACAGTATATTCTGGATAGGAAACTGCATCTTGTATGCTGTGATGATGTTCAGTAAATGAATGCAAAATAAATAATTAATAAAAATATACACCTGTTTATTATATTCCTTAGCCAAAATTTTTGGGTCATTTTCCATTATTCTTTAGAATAAAAATGTAAATTCAGTATGGCATTCTAAGCATACTTGTTCCTGGACTTTTTTTAAAAAACATAAATTTATTAGAGCAGCAGGCGACATGGTGGTAAAGGTGCTGACCTCCCACAGACCTGCAGCTTGCTTTCTCACTTCTTTCTCTCTATGTCTCTCTCTATTGAGCACATGAGCCATATAGCAAAATTTAAAAACTAATAAATAAAAGCAAATAAATACTTATAAAAGTAATAAATTTATTCAATAAATATTATTGTGTGTCTGCCACTGTACTAGGTATCAGGAATATGATAATGATGGAAATAGAGTGATCTTCATCCTCACCTGAGCATATATTCTTATACCATTCCATCTGTTATTACTGTTCTTTAATTACTATTGAACTATTCTATATTTCCACATTTTCATATCTATGCCTAGATTATGCTGTTGATGGAATTTGGAGATAATTTTGCCTACTTTAAAATCTCTCATCATATCACCTCCTCCTAGGAGGGTTTCTCTCATTATCTACACAAAATTAATCATTCCCTACTCTCTATGCTTTAGAACATTATCTAATCCAATCTAATGAGAATAAAAACACACTAATAGATTCTAAAATGGAGGTAGTGTACTAATATAGCAGAGACACAGAGAAGGGCCTGATAGATTCCCCCGTACCCCACAGAGGTTTTTGTCTTAGGGCCTGTGTGCTGGGCAGGGAGGGAAGATAGGTTGAGAAGAAAAATGAGAAGTCACTCCCCATGGGGGATAGCCATGGTACAATCCCTTCTCCTCCATTCTCCTTCTGGGATCCTGGGCACACACACACATGTACTGGGCTTGAATTTCAAGCTACTGGGTTCAGGACTTTAACTGTGGTCAGCCATGTGGGAGTCCAGTAACAGAACCACTATGCCATCTGCTGGTCCCATGATAGACTTTTTGATATACCATTGAAGCTCTCTGACTTGCCAAGTAGCATGTGAGTTCTGTGAGAGACAGGACCATTTCTTGGTATCATCTTTCTCTAGAAGCATATGGTACGTAGCTGGTGCTTAGTGCTTATTGAACTGCATTATTGTTTTTTTCCTCCTATGGTCCCAAAAGACTTTTCAAGATGTAAATCAGTAATATACATTTGTTTGAGATAGAAAGAGGTACTATAATAGTTTATTCAGAAGTTGAATCTTAGTTTGAATAAAGACAACCACCTTTTTAAAAAGCTAAATTGAAAATAAAGAAATGGAATTGGACTATTTCTGTAGAATTTGTACACTGTCAATATATATATATTTTGACATTTGAGTTTGTTAAAGGTTTCAATTTCATGTCCTTTAAAGGCATGCTACTTTTCTTTGTGTTCTTAAGTAGTATATTGCACTTCATAGGTGCTCAATAAATATGTCTTTCTTTCCATCTCAAGTTCCCATCAACCCTCTTCTACTTTATAGTATATAGTCTTAATGAATAGGCATCATAGGTTCCCAAAACATTTTGTGCTGTTTGTGTCAATGTCCTTTCCTCATTCTGACCCATGTGTCTGGTCTGCCTTCCTTTCTCATTCTACCCTCTATAGTAGATCGCTCAGCTCCTTCCCCCTGCAACCTGCAGCAAAGTCCTAATCTTTCTTCATGTCTGCTCAAATAGCAACTCTTTAGGGAGGCCTTTTCTTTCACTCCCAGGAGACATAGGTTCTTCTTCCTTACTGTAGCTATGTGACACAAACCACAGTAGCTAATATTTTATCCAACCAAACTGATCTCACTTTAGGGAGAAGGTCTGCTCTCTCGTGAGCAATGAATGATGTTCTTTATCTGAGACTAAACAATACTTATAGGGTGTTTATATATGGGAAGTTCAAGATAAATATTTGCTGAATGAACAACAGCTGTGGCTAACATCCACTGAGGATATTGTGCTTAGCTTAAGAACTTGCAGGGCTGACCATATGAGAGAGATTCCTTGTTATATTACAATACTCGACTTCAATATGTACATACAATATTTTCCCCCTATTCTGCTTTATTTAATATTAGTAGGTTGCTCAGTTTTTCACAGGATGATGTAGAGTCTGTTCACCTCAGTAGTTCTGTTAAGACATAAAGTTACTGCTTCTCTAGCAAGTTGGACTAGGTGTACAAGCACATGCTCAGGGTAGGTATGGCCATAAACTTTGTTAAAAGCAGAGAAGCAATTTTTAAACAATGATTTACATGGAAGAGATTCAATTCAACTGTTTCTCTAAAATGCACCTATGGATACAGTTGGCTTAACGAATTATATTTAGAGCATATGTCTCCTTTCCCATAGAATTGATTTTACTGAATTGGCCTTTGAAATGACGTCAGACTATATTAATGACTATCTCATAGTTACGTGAAAGCTATTCCATTTTATCTATTAATATTCACAAGGACACAATGTCACAAGTACACATTGTGTCATATACTTTTCCTTTCATTTTAAGTCTTTTAGGAAGAAATACTTTTCTAATTTTTGAATTAGAAACAATTGTGCTTTTTCTGAGCAATTATCTTGCTTTTTTCTTATGGACACCATGATTTATGTAACTGATTAGGCTTATCCTTGTTTTTGCATAATATTTTCAATAGAGTAGATACAAATTTGTGACCTGCCTAATACAATTGCATAGAATTTCATGATACATTTATTTTATTTATTCATTTATTTATTTTGAGAGAAATTATTTTTGCTATAGGGCATGTGCAGTTGCAGGAGAGACAGAGAGACAGAAAGTGAGAAATCACACCCTCCCGGGGGGAATGATCACACTGCAATCCCTCTTCCTCTCTCTTCCTCTCGGGATTTTGGGCACTCATGCACATATACCTGGCATGAGTTTTAAGCCGCTGGGTCCAGGACTAGAACCTTAATCAATTATGTGGGAGTCCAGTGACATAACCATTACTCCATCTACTAGTCCCCTCCCGGGTGGAATGACCACACTGCAATCTCTCTTCCTCTCTTCCTCTCGGGATTTTGGGCACTCATACACACATACCTGGCATGAGTTTTAAGCCGCTGGGTCCAGGACTAGAAACTAAACAATTATGTGGGAGTCCAGTGACGTAACCATTACTCCATCTACTAGTCCCTTCATGATACATTCAGCTTTTAACTTCAATCCACTGTTTTATATTCCCTTAGTTTGGTGTCTTTGTCTTTCTCTTTCTCCTATCCCTTTCTTTCCTTTAAATATCTTATCTTTTTCATTTGCATTATCTGTATTCTTTTAAGCTACTGCAAATAATTTTTTGAAACTAGATTAATTATATAAGAAGACTTCAAAAAGTTCATGTGAAAATGGAATGAAATTATTATTTATTTTGATGTAAAAGCAAAATAGATATCTACCCAGTTTTTGTCATAATATGTGCTTTCCATGAACTTTTTCAAGATTTCCTCCATGGGACCAGCAGTTAGTGTAATGGCTATGTCGCTGGACTCCCACGTAGTCGACCGCGGTTCTAGTCCTGGACCCGGTGGCTTAAAACTCACGCCTTGCGCGTGTGTGTGTGTGCCCAAGATCCCAAAAGGAGAATGGAGGAGAAGGGATTGGGGCGTGGCCATTCCCCCTGGGGGGTGATTTCTCGCTTTCTATCTCTCTGTCTCTGTCTGGCGAGCACACACGCCCTATAGCAAAAACCTCTCAAAAAAAAAAAAAAAAAAGATCCCCTCCATTATATACACACAAATATACAAACAAATTAAACTCCTAAAATAAATTCATATTAAAAAGTTAAACAGCAAGTGTAGATACCAGACACTTTATAGGCGAGGGTAAAAGTAGGGGTTGGGAGGGAGGAACTTATGGAAAAAAACAAACATTTAACATTCAAAATGTTAAAAGTTATCTGTAGAAGGATGATGTGTATGATATATTTTTTGACTTACTTGACATGTAATGCATGTATGCTTTAAAAATACATATTGCAATAGAGAGGAAAGATATTTGTGGGACACAGAAATGGTTTATTACCTGTTGATGATAACATGTATAATATTCTCAACTGGACCAGACTGAGATGTATTTCATGTTGGTAAATTCTCTTTACAAGCCAAATGATGTATAGTGATCAAATGTTTAAAAAAAAAAAAAAAGAATAAAAAACCCATATTGCATACTGTAAAAATGTATAGCAATTTAATGTAAATTTAAAAAACAGAGTTATCTATCAAGCAGGTTTTTTAAAACAGGTTGGACCAAGGTTCCATGTTTGCTTCAGTGTTATATTTTAATTTTATTTATTTATTTTAATTTGACCAGAGAGATACAGAATGAGAGAGAGTGAGAGAGATGGAAAGTGAGAAAGCAAGCCACCAGGCTTAGGACTCGAACAGTGGTCGGCTATAAGGGAGTCCAGTACTCCTAGACCTATGCCACCTGCCAGCCCCTTCAGTGTTATATTTTACTTCAGGACATTCAGCAAGATTTTCTTAGATTCCTTATTTCCATTCAAATTCAGTTCAGCAGTTGTATTAAAGCCTAGTTAAACATGTGGTTAATACTTTATATCTGTGTAATCCATCTCTTACTCATTAAAGCATTTGTGATTTGCAGACAGTGTGATGCAATGTACAAGGCTGTAAGTAAAGCTATAATGAACTTTAAATACTAAACACAGTGCTGAAAACTAGAAAATGTGAGGAAAGGGCATGAAATACTCCCATTATTGCTCAAAGAACATCTACTCTAAAAAACATACTCTGATATTGGACTTCTTGTTTTAAAATGTAAGTAGTAGGTAGAGTAGCATAGTAAGTACAGATACGAAAATGCAAATGGTGGGTGAGTAAGCGCACTCTTTCTGGAGCTAGACCACTTGAAATGGAGAGTGTGGACACACGACCTAAAAAAAGTTATTTAACTTATGTGTGCATCAGTTACCTTATCTATAGCATAGGGATTAATGACAGTACTTACCTACTGGGGTTGTAATCTCTGGCATGTAGGAAGCATGCAGTGGTGGGTCTTGGTTTAGTTTATTTTTAACATTTGCTTTAATATCTTAGAATGTATATTGTTTATCTTCATTTTTAGATCTCTTGCAGCTGAATGGGGTAAATATGGACTGCGGTTCAACCTGATTCAACCGGGGCCTATAAAAACAAAAGTAAGTTTTGATTGGCCTATTTCACATTGTGAATGATTATAGAATGATATAGTAATAGATCTATTCTAATTATACATGAATGACTTTCTGGGAATGTCTGGTTTTGGAGCCCTGGTTATAGAGAAAAACTGTTAGACATTATCCAATATAAAAAAATAAGAAGGGAGACAGGGATATAAGCAACTATGCAACTTCTTCTTCTTTTCTTTCTTTCTTTTTTTTTTTTTTTGGTAAGGTTTTTTTCTGTAAGGTGCTTTCACTCACTGGAGAGACAGAAAGAGACAGAGAGACAGTGAGAGAGACAGTGAGAAATTACCCCATGGGGGACAGCCATGCCACAGTCCCTTCTCCCTGATTTTGGGCACACACACACACACAAACACACACACACACACTCATGCCTGGTGTGCATTTCAAGCCACTGGGTCTAGGACTCAAACTGCAGTTGGCCATATGGGAGTCCAGTACCTTAACCACCAGGCCACCTGCTGCTCCTGCAACTTCTTAATAAGTTCTGTTTCTTTCTTTAAAAGAGATTTTTGTTATAGGGTGCATGTGCTCACCAGAGAGACAGTCAGAAAGCGAGAAATCACCCCCTCCCCAGGGGGATTGGCCACGCAACAATCCCTTTTCCTCCATTCTCCTCTCTAGATGTTGGGAACACACACATGCACCTAGAGTGAGTTTTAAGCCACTGGGCCTGGGACTCGAACCATGGTTGGCCATGTGGGAGTCCAGTGATGTAACAATTACACCATCTGCTGGTCCCAATAAGTTCTATTTCAATGTCTTAATTTCTGGGGTTTCCTATGCCGTCAATTTTGGCATTCTGTATGACTTGTCTTATTATTGTTCTGTATTTCTTAATTTTCATCATATTTAAAAGGTCTTTTTGATTGACATTCTTTTTTTTTTTCTAAGAGGTTTTTGTCATAGGGTGCGTACACACTCGCCAGAAAGACACAGAGAGACAGAGAGACAGAAACCAAGAAATCACCCCCCAGGGGGGATGGTCACACAGCAATCCCTTCTCCTCCATTCTCCTCTCGGAATCTTGGGCACGTACACACATACACCCAGCGTGATTTTAAGCCACCGGGTCTGGGACTCGAATTGCAGTTGACTACATGGGAGTCCAGCGACACAGCCATTATACCAACTGCTGGTCCCATGACTGACATTCTTTTTTTAAAAAACAAAACAAAACAAAACAAAAAAACCCCATGAAAACGTGACTATATTTTTAGATTAAGAGATGCACTAGAAATTTCTCATACAGGCTTGGTTTTGCTACAGGTGGTATTTCTTTTGACTCATGGTCTGTGCCTTTCCACTTTTTGTCAATTAAGCGTGTCATCTAAATCCCATGTCTCTCTGATTAAATATCCTTTTGATGGCATGCAAATCACCTATAATTTAATAACCCTTATGAATATTCATTGCTACTTATAATTATCAATAATTCTATTACAGATAGTACTTAGGATGTCCACAGGTTCTCTATTCTATTGCATTACCCCAGATAACTTTACTTTCACACTTTTTTTTTTGGTAAAGCAATAGTTTATAATCTGAACCCAGATATAGTTTTGAAAACCCAGACAAAATTTAATAACTTGTTTCAATTGCATGAACACATTGGAAGATGATATGAAAGAATACTTGGGTTGTAGGTAGCTCTGGGGTATTAAATATTAACATTGAAATGGCCACTAGTATATTTGGCAGCTTAAGAGGTGGAAAATGGAAAGAAAAGTGAACTGAGTGAGTGAAACTTGATTGGATATCTTATTTATCTTACACATCAAAAATAAGGAGTCCAATAAAATTAGAAAAATAACTCAAAATATGTATTTCCTGTGCCAAGTACTATCTGAAAAGAACTGTATAGTCACAGAAGCTTCTTTCTAGACCTTCACATCATTTACACAAAGCAGAAGTTTTTGTCCCATTTAGTTATGGATTTTTTCCTCTCTCTAGGACTTACTAGAATTTAATATTTCTACATATATGTTTTCTTTCCTTATTTTGGAAAGAAAGGAAAAGAACATTCTCTTAAATATTTCCCACAGGAGTCTCTTTCCTGTCTTTACTAAGTGAAATGACAGTAGGGTCACTATCTCCCTACTCCACCAAGCTTGCACATGGTTCAGAGTACTTTTTAAATACATTCTCTTGTTTGATATTTATAATGTTTTTATGAGTAGCTAAGATAGATATCTTCATTGTACAGAAAAAGAACCTAAGATAAAAATATTAGTTTCCAGTGATTTTTTTTTAGATCTGTTTTGGTCTAAAATGTCAAAGATTATGGTAAAATTCTGTTATTTACGGGGCCTAAGGTATGAACAGACTGCTGTGCTAGCATTCATTTTATGTAATTTTGTTTCTCACGTAGAAAAGGGGATTTACTACAAAAATAGCAGCATCAATAACAACAACCACAATCTAATTGTTTTCATTTCTAAGGGTGCCTTTAGCCGTCTAGACCCAACTGGAGCATTTGAGAAAGACATGATTGACAGAATTCCCTGTGGCCGGCTGGGAACTGTGGAAGAACTTGCAAATCTTGCTGCTTTTCTTTGTAGTGATTATGCTTCTTGGATAAATGGAGCGGTAAGCAGGGTTATGTCCTTTGACTTTGGAGCGAGTATATATTTCAGGTGGAAAACCTGTTGGGGAGTCAATTCTGACAATGCTGAATATAACTATGAGTCACTAGATTTACTCAGCTGTAAATAATGTCAAAATATTATACATACTTGTGGGACCAACAGTTGGCGTAATGGCTATGTCCCTGGACTCTCATGTAGTCGACCACGATTTGAGTCCCAGACCAGGTGGCTTAAACTCACGCTGGGCATGTGTCCGTGAATGCTCAGGATCCCAAGAGGAGAATGGAGATGAAGGAATTGCTGCGTGGCCATCCCCCCTAGGGGGTGATTTCTCACTTTCTGTCTCTCTGTGTTTTTCTGGTGAGTGCATGTGCCCTATCACAAAAACCTCTCCAAAAAAAAAAGAAAGTATACATACTCGTTAGCGTTTGAAATTTATTCCTTGATAAATTAAATTGATTTTAATTAATTTAATTTAAGTTAGCCTGATAGGCGTATCTTTAGGATGATCTTTAAAACTGGGCAGGTTTTGAAATTATTGACATGGTGGAAAGAGGACTTTAAACAAAATAAACCAATTTAGACTTACTCTTCAGTTTTACCTTTTTTTTTTTTTTTTTCTTAATCTGATAAAGGTTTGTGTGCTCGCCAGAGAGACACAGAGAGACAGAAAAGACAGAAATCATTCCCAGGGGAGAATGGCTACATGGCAATCCCTTCTCCTCCATTCTCCTCTCAAGATTTTGGGCCACACATGCCCAGTGTGGATTTCATGCTGCTAGATCTGGGACTTGAACCGCGGTCAGCGACGTGTGAGTCCAGTGCTTCAGCCACTATGCCACCTGCTGGCCCTCATCAGATTTATCTTTAAAACTTGAACTTTGAAAATGCAAAGGAGATAATCAATCTAATTAGGATGATAAAATGGCTAATATTTCAGAAACTTTTTAAAAGGAGTTAATTTCAAAGATTTTTAATATTTTTTTCAGGTCATTAGATTTGATGGTGGAGAGGAAGTACTTATTTCAGGCGAATTTAACAGCCTGAGGAAGGTAATACCACTTTGTGTATACTAGGATACTAAGCTTTGAAAACAAGAAAGGACCACATTATTGACACTTTTCTTTTTGTGTTAGGTCACCAAGGAACAGTGGGACACAATTGAAGGACTGATCAGGAAAACAAAAGGCTCCTAAGGCTTCATCTTGATTACAGAAAAATCAAAGAATAGAAATGATACAAACTGTCTATAATCTTTTGAAAATTTTCAAGTCTAATAAATTGTTAATAAAAATTCAATGAATGCGCATTATGTGCCAGGTGAGTGGTAGCCATTATATATGCAAAGAGATTTAAGATGAGATATCATCTCTTCAAAAATTGTAAAAAATAGGGAACCAGCAGTTAGCGTAATGGCTATGTTGCTGGACTCCCACGTAGTCGACCGCGGTTTGCATCCCGGACCCGGTGGCTTAAAACTCACGCCAGGTGCGTGTGTGTGCGTGCCCAAGATCCCAAGAGGAGAATGGAGGAGAAGGGATTGCGGTGTGACCATGCCCCCTGGGGAGTGATTTCTCGCTTTCTGTCTCTATGTCTCTCTCTCTCTGGCGAGCACACGCGCCCTATAGTGAAAATCTCTCCAAAAAAACAAATTATAAAAAATAAAAAAGAGGGAGCGTGGATGAAGGTTTTGATGGATAAGTACTTGTGAGGACAGAGAAAAGAAAAAGTATATTGTGACCTGGAATACCAGGAAACTTAATGGTAGAAGCAGCATTTGAGTTACGTATTATGTGATGCCTGTAATACTATAGTAATGGGAGTTAAAAGAAGTAAATTAGAGGATCTACAATACATTTAATGGACTCTGCCTTTCCAGTATATTGCCTTTTCATTGAGTTTGTGAGTTATCTTATTTAGATAGCTCAATATTAACTCAAACCTTAAATTTTTACCAGGACTTATTTTGTAACCAGGCATTTTATTTGGTACTAAATAATCTACAGTCCTTGTTCTCTCGAAACTCATTATGTAGCAAGGTAGACATAACCTAGGAATATTTTTTATGAGATAGTGTAATAACTGTTATTCTAGCTATATTAAAGGGGAGGAGGAGGCAATTCATTCTGACTCCAGAGTTTAGAGAAAGCGTCATCTGAGACTAGTATTCCATCTCAGCTTTAAAAGAAGAATGGATCTCTCAGGGTAGAGAAGATGAAGAAAGCTTTTAAAATATTGTTGCACATAATTTAATTTCATATTTGTTTTAACTAATTTATCATCTTTAGAATTGCATAATAAGAAATCTAGTCTCAAGTCTACAGAGCTATAATCTTGAGCCTCTATTTTTAAAAAAGTCCAATTTGCCTTCACTTGTAACATGCTCAGTAGACTGACTATCTCCATTACCCAGATTGCCAAGAGAGAGGGCCAAGTTCCATCTTGCCTCATCGGAATAGATCTGCAAAGGAATCTAGTTTTCATATTTGAATTGATATGCTATAGGCCCCATATGGACACTTTCATATGGGCAGTTAATTGTACTCATAAATTACATACATTATCCAGAGTGTGCATACAGGATGTTACAGGTTTAGACCAAGTGGCTTTGACATTTCCAGTTATACCATCTTTCACTGGACTTTTTAGGATGTTACGCTTTTTCATGTAACATGAAAGATACCTAGTCTCCATATTACCTTTACCTTTAGCAATAACCCTGATTTTCTTCTCACTTGTCTGCATCTTCTTTTTAAAAATGATCAGTAATTCTCACAATATACAAAAAAGAAGAAGTGTCAGTAGTTGCATAACCATGTATAAGTTTCATCACTTATTTGCTTCATCTATAAAATATATATGATTATATTTGCTTTACAGTGTTCTTATAAGGATTAAGTGAAATAAAATAAGTAAAAACACAGTGTAAAATACAAAGCATACAAATGAAAGATAGGCTATTCTACTACTTTTTTTTAATATTTAAAAGAATTTTATCATAATTTGTAATTTTTATATAATAATTGTACACGTTTATGAGGATCAATATGGATTTTTCAAAACACATATACACTATGTAATGATCACACAAAGACAATAAACACGTACATCATTTCCAGCATTTATCATTAGTCTGGTTGTACACATTCAAAATTCATTCTATTTTGAAGGATACATTGATTTCTCTCTATCATCACGCTACTACACTGTTGTATTCTAGAACTAATTTTTTCATATATAATAATTTTTACATCTTTCCACAAATATTTACTTTACATATCAAAAAATTTTGCTCATATTCCATAGTTCTTGACAGTTAATAAACAACTTTCAAAATTTCAAAATACTGAATTTAAAAAAAATGTTCAAAATATTTCTTATAATTTTATATAATTTTGTTTGTGACTCTGTATTTTTGAGAAAATATTTAGGGACCAGCAGTTAGCGCAATGGCTATGTCACTGGACTCCCATGTAGTAGACCGTGATTCGAGTCCCAGACCAGGCGGCTTAAACTCACTCCAGGTGCGTGTGCGTGCGTGCCCAAGATCCTGAGAGGAGAATGAAAGAAAAGGGATTGCGGCGTGGCCATCGCCCCTGGGGGGGTGATTTCTCGCTTTCTGTCTGTCTCTCTCTGTCTTTCTGGCGAGTGCACGTGCCCTATAGCAAAAACCTCTCCCCCCCAAAAAAATAATAATAAAGTGTACATGTCGACTACTCGAATTGTTAAAAAACAAATGTCTAACACACAAGTCACACATAAACAATTCAGCCTTGTCTATCAAGTATTCTGTGATATACCATCTGCTAGCAAAGATGAGTCTCTTTTTCTTCCTTCAAAGTCTTTCTCAAGATAATCCTCTGGTCATAGTTGCTCTTTTGCAGTCTTTACTAGGACTCATTTTATCTTCTGTAAGTTTTGTATCTGTTAACCATTTTCCCAACCCCCAGTCCCTTTCTCCTTTCCAGTTTTTGATATCTGCCATTGTACACTCCTCTTCTACCCAGTAAAATCTTTTACTTCCACTAATGAAAGAGAACATACTGTATTTATCTTTCAGTGCTTGGCTTATTTCACTTAGCATTATTTCCTCCATATTCATCTATGTAGCTGCAAAAAAGAATTTTATCCTTTATTATGGGCTTATATATCACATTGTCTTTATCCATTCATTTTTTGGGAACTTAGGTTGATTCTATATCTTAGCTACTGTGCAGAGTGTTGCTGCAAACACAGAAGCATATTATCTCTCTGCCATAGTGATTTTCTTTCACATAGGCATACGCCCCCTAGTGGCACTGCTGCATCATGAGGTAGTGCAATTTTCAGTTTTGTGAGAAACCACCATTCTGTTTTCCATAATGTACTCGGTCCTTCTTTCTCCACAACATACCAGTTCTTGTTATTCTCTGCCTTTTTGATAATAGGCATTCTAACTAGGGTAAAGTAATATCTTTTGGTTTGCATTTCTCTGATTATTATTGATATTCAGACTTTCTCCCTGTTGGCCATTTGTATGTATTCTTTTGAGAATTGTTCAGATTGGTTGGTCATTTTAAAATCAGATTATTTGTTTATTCATTTAGTTTTGCTGGTGAGCTATTTGAGTTACTTGTATATTCTGGTTATTAATCTCTTGTTGGATGTACAACTTGTACAACAAATATATGACACATATTTTCTCCCACTGTGTAGGTTTTCTTTTTAGTCTGTTGTTTTGCTGTGCAGCTTTTTTAGTTTGATTTAATCCTTTTTTATTTTGGTCTGTTTGTTTGTTTTTGTTTTTTGCTGTTACTGTCCATGCTTTTAATGTTTTACTTAAAAAAATCTTTATCTAGATCAATGTCCTGAAGCATTGCTCCTATGCTTTCTCCTGGTAATATTGTGGTTACAGGTCCTGTATCTAAGTCTTATATTTGTTTTGAGTTAATTTTTGTATATGGTGAAAGGTAGGGGTCTAGCTTCGTTCCTCTGCATATGACTACTTAGTTTCTCCAGACTACTTAGTTTCTCCCCACAAATGTCAAAATCAGTTACCTGCACCTACATTGATTTATTTCCCTTTTCTCTATTTGTTCTATTGGTCTACGTGTCTATTTCTGTGTTGTATCATGCAGCTTGCATTATTATTAATTTATAATATTATTATTGGATGTGTCTTCTTGCTTCTTTTGCTGTATTCCAGTGTTTTCTCCTTGCTCCTCTTTTCAAAGTACAGCCATTTATCCTTTTTTTTTGGGGGGGGGGGTCACTCTCCATGGAGGAGTTGTACTGGTTGTATAGTTGGCCAGCTCCTTCCTTCTCTTTTTTTAAGATATTGTTGTCATAGAAAAAGTCAGAATACAAAAGAATAAAAAACATTTTTTAAAAATGGTTTGACCTTCTGAAGAAAACTTCTATTGATACCTTGACATATTTATTTTCAGCCTCTTTCTTTTTGTTTAATTATTTTTTATGAAAGTACTTTACAGAGGCAGAGTCTACTTTGTTCCTGCTTCAGAGCTTAACCTTCCTTAAGAACTATCATCAACTTTTGTGTGTGTGTGCGAGTGTGTGTTTTCCTGGAATATACTTCTTTTTTTTTTTTTAAGAGAGAGAGATTTTTGCTATAACATGCGTGCACTTGCTGGAGCGACAGACAGAAAGTGAGAAATCACCTCCTCGAAGTGAATGACCATACCACAATCCCTTCTTCTCTATTCTCTTGGGATTTGGGGCACGCACACACGCACTCGCGCCCAGCCTGAGTTTTAAGCCACTGGGTCCAGGACTTGAACCATGGTCGATTATGTAAAAGTCCAGGAACGTAACCATTATGATATCTCATAGTCTCTATACTTCCATTTTTAAAAAGTATCATGCTTATTTTGTAATTTTTTGAATTTTTTTGGTTTTAGAAACTTTGTTGACTTTCTTCCTTGAAGGATGGCTTAGTACTTTTTTTACATTTCTTGCCAGCTCTTACCAAACACACACAGACACAGACACTTTCTTCCTCTCCACTAATTTTACCAGTATCTCTATTTTTGGTTAAATTTATATTTAGTGTTCATGTTGTTATAAACTTTATAAATACTGTTAATTCCTAAAGTTTTCTCAGCTTCCCTCCCATTATTTTAATCAAACTGTTCAGACTGTACTATAAATTAGATAGTTTTTTTATAAATATGATCTAGAAAATTCTGTCATTTATATTTATCATAATTTATATAATCCTTTATTTGGAGAATTAGCTATTTTTTTTTTTCATTTAAAAATGTATTTTAGGGACCAGCAGTTAGCGTAATGGCTATGTTGCTGGACTCCCATGTACTCCACCGTGGCTTGAGTCCCGGACCCAGCAGCTTAAACTCACCCCGGGTGCGTTTGCGTGCATGTCCAAGATCCTGAGAGGAAAATGGAGGAGAAGGGATTGTGGCATGGCCATTCCCCCCCAGGGGGTGATTTCTCGCTTTCTGTCTCTCTGTCTCTCTGTCTTTCTGGCGAGTTCATGTGCCCTATAGCAAAAACCGCTCCCCCCCCCCAAAAAAAAAAGAGAAAACAATGTATTTAAGATTTTTTTCTTCAAGGAGGCTGGCATGTCCTTCACCAAATACATATATTTGCTATAGGGCACGTGCGCTCACCGCAAAGACAGAGAGAGACAGACAGAAAGTGAGAAATCGCCCCCCAGGGGGTATGACCACGCCGCAATCCCTTCTTCTTCATTCTCCTCTTGGGATCTTGGGCACGCACGCATACATGCCTGGCGTGAGTTTAAGCCCCCAGGTCCGGGACTCCAACCGCGGTCAACTACATGGGAGTCCAGCAACATAGCCATTGCGGTAACAGCTGGTCCTTAAAATAATATTATTTTTGATTGACAAGTCATAGTTATATACATTTGTTGGGTACACTATGATGTTTGATACATGTATGTAACATGGAATGATTAAATCAAGCTAATTTACATATCTATTCCCTCAATTACCTATTGTTTTTATAGTGAGGTATTTGAAATTTATTATTAGTTTTTAAAAATATACACTAAATTATTATTGACTATAGTCATGCTCCTGTGCAATAGATTTCAAAACCTACTCCTTCTATCTGATACTTGTACTTTTTCATCCATAATTTCCCTTTCCATCTTTCCCCTCACCTGCTCCCTCCTAGTTCCTGGTAACCATTTTTCAATTCTCTACCTTCATTGAGTTCAGCATTACTGGATTTGACATATAAGTCTCATTATCGATTGTTTTTATTTTTTATAATAAAAAACTGTGTCATTTTTGTGGATAAAACATTTTAAAAATTTGGAACTTTAGATTTTTATCTTCTTGAAATTCAAAGTAGTAGTATTAATCAAAAGTTATGAAGCTTTAAAAGGCTCTTGATATATATTTCCAAATTGTTATTCCAAATGGGTTTAAACTGTTCTGAGCAGTGGATGACAGTGCCAGTTTCAACAAATAATTGCCACTTGTTAAAAAGTTACCAATTTTATAAGTACAAGTGATAGCTCTTTTAAAATGTGTTCATTGAGGTCAGCAGGTGGCGTGGTGGTTAATGTGTTGGATTCCCATGTGGCTGACCACAGTTTGGGTCTCAGATTCAGAGACTTGAAACTCAAACCAGGAGCATGTGTGTGTGTGTTCAAAAATCCCAGAAGAATGGAGGAGAAGGGATTGCAGCATAGCCATTCCCCTTGGGGGGGATGATTTCTTGCTTTCTGTCTCTCTGGTGAGTGCATGCACTCCTATGGCAAAAATCTCTCTCAAAAGAAAAAAATATTTAATTATTAGTAAGAGTAAATACTTTTCTTATTTTCTTTGTCTTTTCTTTTTTGAACAAATACTTTCCTATACTTATTAATTTTCTGTTTGTTTTTTTTCCTGTTGGTATCTTAATAGAATATTACAGAAATTTTCATTTGTTTGAGTTTCTACTTCTATTCATTTTTTAGTGTTTGCCTCATTATGTTATAAATGGTAGATGAGAGAGCAGAAATTGTAAACATGGCAGAGAGGATCAGAAAACAGAGATCATGGGAGTATTGACTAATAGAAGTTCTTCCAGCAAAAGAGAAATAAGCATTATTGATGGATAATCCCTATAGTTTATGACAGACCACCTTTGGCTATAATATCAGTGTTTCACCTTAGGAATTATTACTTTGTCATTCTACTTAGCACCTTCTGTAAAAGTCCCGTTTTTATTGCAGTAATGGAAGAGTTAATACATAGTAAATTAAAGTGATGATTATATGTAACAGTGTCATTTACCTTACAATTAACGTGTAAAACTACCTCTAGGAAATGTTTCAGGTACAGAATGACAGCCATTGTTTCTTATTGTTCTTGTCAAACTAAAGCAGTGAGAATCTGACTTTGAATACTAGAAATTTAGAGCTGAAAAACCTTAGGAAATACTAATTCTCAATATTTTCATTTATAGAAGTGAAGAAACTGGCTACAGAAATTATATGACTTGCCTGAGCTCACGTGATTAGTCAACCTAGGTCACTGATCATTTCTTGGGATCATAACTTAATGGATAGTACCAGGGTCTGTAAGAGATAGTTATATTGCAAAAGCCATTAAGAGGAATAAAGCCTATTAGTTTTTTAAACTTTGTAATAGAGGACCAGCAAGTGGTATGGTGATTAAGGTGCTAGGCTCCCACATGGACAACAAGGGTTCAAGTCCCGGGTCTGGTGGCTTGCTTTCTCACTTCCTGTCTCTGGTGAACATACATGCACTATAGCAAATTAAATAATAATAATGATAAATAAAGTAAAATTTTAAAACATTCGTAATGGAAGAATGACTTCTAAAAGTGCACAAATTGTGAATTACACTTGTGTAACTACTACTCAGGTCGAGAAAAATCACCACCAAAATGCCTTCCTCCTTCCTAAAACTAACTATATTTATTTTTCTATTTCTGTTTTTTTGTGTGTATGGTAATTGCTTACACATTCATGAATATATGCCATATATAAATATACCACAATTTATTTGTTAGTTCTGCTATTAGTAGATATTTGGGTTATTTCAGGTTTGAAGTTATGCCAAATATAATGCTGTTGTGAACATTCTTTTTTTTTTTGTGAAAATATATAAAAAGTTTATGGAAAATACCTATTATGAAAAAACTATGCATGGATTTCTACTTTTTGTTTTTAAGAATGACTTATTTAATTTCATTTGTTACTATTCTTCAATTTGACCAGAGAGAGACACAGAGAGATAGAGAGAAAGAGAGAGATCGTTTGAAGGCAGGCTGCCAGGTCCAGGGCTAAAACTGTGGCCATCCATGTGGGAGTCCTGTGCCCCAACCACCAC
>NW_006160060.1:0-746 GCF_000334495.1 Tupaia belangeri chinensis
GACATAAATGATACATATAAGTATGCTTTCATTTGCCAAAGAGCCAAAGAAAAAAATGAAAAAAAAAAAACTACAAAGGTATGAATCCCAAATTAAAGTTTCAATTACTGTGGTAAAAACCATATAAAAATTAAGATGACAAGTCATGAAATTTTCACCAATGAAATGAAGACTAACATGCCTTACAGTTTTGTCTGTTTAACTGGAGAAAATGTATTTTCAGGAAATACATTTGATTTGCGAAAAGCAGTCACTGACATCGCTCATAGATCTAAGGATTTACATTCGATGTAAACTTCAACTTTTTTCCCCTTGTAGTTCTTGCCATGGGATGTCCACTCACTAGAGACAGACGGGGGTGGAGGTGGGGTGGCAGTGAAAAAAATCTCCAGGGCGGGGACAGCCCTGCCAGAATCCCCTCTTCTCTCTTCTGCTCCCTAGACGACTCGGCACACACCAAGCGATTCCGAAGCCACCGTGGAGTCGGCCACAGGGAATGTGGCGCCCTAACCTCATACAGCCTGCTGGCACGGCAACGTAGATTTTCAAAGACAGGAGAAGCCTTGGCGCCTCACCTACTGCCAAGGGAGGAAAGCTCACAGCTCAGAAGCGGAACTCCCAGTCACTGGTGCTACCGGCACACGAGTGGGGCACCCCAAGGTGTTGGGGAAGCGTGCCTTCCGGCACTGTAGCCGGAAGTCTTTCCAGGGGCCCTGTGGGAATTGTAGTCCACTACGCTGCCAGAA
>NW_006160060.1:925-14931 GCF_000334495.1 Tupaia belangeri chinensis
GCTCGGCCTGGTAGTCTCCCTCCCAGAGGCCTGTGGGTAATGGAGTCCGGAAGTAGACCCAGAGCGCGCCCTCCCAGACAGTTCTGGGTATTGTAGTCCGACCACGCCCTCACGCCACCTCCGGAAGAGCCCGGACCTCTAGGAGCCCAGTCTGGCGCTAGACCTGCAGGCCTTTCTCCCGAGGCATCAGTGCGGCGTGTCCTGCTGCTGTGCGCTGAGATCTTCCCATCAGAGGCCTCCGGGTGGTGTGATCACTGCGCTCCAGGGAGAAGCTTCCCTTCACAGCCCACTGTGGCCTGGAACATCCTTTGGGAGGAGTTTCAAGCAAACCCTGGTTTGGTAGGTTAAAGATACTAGGCACCTGACGAGAAGGAAGACTCCCATGACCACAACACTTGGTCACACTGAAAATAGCCAGCAATTCCTTAATAACCAGTAGCCAATATATAGAACACTTTCACCAGTGACATCCAATCAATTTCATAGATCTAAACAAATCACAGGCAAACTAGGAAACCAGTACATCTGGTCAACAAGTCTCAGGTCCTCCTATTGTTTTGTTTTGTTTTGTTATGTTTCCCACATATTTGTAAAGTAAACAAGATTTTAGTTGTCTGTAGAATTGTTTTGTTTTGTTCTGGGCTTTTTTTTCTTCTTTCCTTTTTTTTTTATTTTTTTTTAGAGGTTTTTCCTATAGGGTGCGTATGCTCGCCAGACAGAAAGCGAGAAATCACCCCCCAGGGGGGTTGGCCATGCCACAATCCCTTCTCCTCCATTCTCCTCTCGGAATCTTGGGCACGCACACACACGTACCCGGCGTGAGTTTAAGCCACAGGGTCCAGGACTCGAACCACAGTCAACTACATGGGAGTCCAGCAACATAGCCATTACGCTAACTGCTGGTCCCTGTTTTGTTCTGTTTTGCTACAGGCTATGTAAACTTGCCGAGAGACAAAGTGAGAAGTCACCCACATCACAATACCTGCTCCTCCATTCCTCTTGGGACTTTGGGCACACACACACATACGCATTTGTGCATGCACATGCTCCTGGTGTGCTTTTCAAGCCTCCTGGTCTGGGACTTGATCCATTCAGTCAGCACATGGAACCCAGCCACCTCAACCACCATGTCACCTGTTGGCATTCTTGTCTGTAGAATTCTCTACTTCATGTTTTTCTGATGGCAACCCTGCCTGCAGGAACCTGTTTTCTGGGTGGGTGTTGAGCTCCAGGGTTTTTATTCCATTTAGGTAAAATTTGTAGACTTCCTGTCACAACAAAGCTCAAGGACACACTGTGTTCCTCAAGCATCTGAGAGAATGGGCAGACACCTGCCTTTTCACCATACACCCAGAAGGAGCATGGTACATGTAGCAGGTGGGTGTGCCACAATGAATGTGGGGTGCCATGTGGCACCCTCATGACCCAGCTTGCCCCACCCTAGTTCTGCACAGAGAGCATGGAGCAGTGGACACCACACACATGGCTAGGCCAGGGAGACAGTGTGAAATAACATGGGCCCATCCACAAGCCAGTGCCTCTGGTGCTGGGAAGAAGCCGGAGTGTCTCAACCAGGCCATCTGGTCACTGGTGGTTGCCATCACCCAGCCACTCTGAGAAATGGACCCCCAGCACCTGCATGAGCCCCAAAGACCAGTCCATGAGGGTTTGGCCCGTCCTCATGAGCAGCCCATGGACCCGGTCCCATCTTCACAGTTAGGGAAAGTGAAGTATGAGCCAGTCTCACCATACCCCCAGTCCAGTGGTGTCTCCTGACTGGCAAGAAGTTGACTGGGGGATTAGAAGCTGTAGCAGAGTGAACTCCAACCCAACTTGATGCCCCCCTCAAATATGCTCCCTGTAAACAGCAGGTGTGGGTCGCCACCTTTCACCTGGAAGCAGCAGCATGGATAGGTAGGTGGCAGTTGGGTGGGGGGAGGTCCCTGCATTGTGAAGAGGAGCTGAGTGCTCTAGCTTGAGAGGCTGTCTGCCCTCCAACCACGCCAGGCTCAGCTTCCCTGGGACTCTGCCAATGTGGCTTCAGACAGGGAGTTTCCCTCTGACACCCACCTTGAGTGAGAGGTCTCATCTCTGACCCCTAAACCTACTGCCTACCCCCAATCTTATCCCCAGCCCCTACCTCTAACCCTAAACCTCTAGCCCTAACCCTAAACCCACAACCCACAACCCACAACCCCCAACTCCTGACTTCTAACCACTGACCCCAAACTCCTAATCCCAACCCTAAATAATGAACAGGAAGGAAATTCTGAAAGATCTTACCAAATGGATGAATCTGGAGTCATTTACGCATTAGTGAAATAAACCAGCCACAAAAGTACAAATGTCATGTTGTCCTGGAAATGCCAACTCATAGGAGAGGAAGTACAACACAGGCCAGATATCCCGATCTGGAGTGTCCTGCATCAGAGGTGCTTCGAAGTATGAGTTTGCTTTTTGGTTTTGGAATATTTGCATGTACATAATGAGGTATCTTGGAGATGAGCTCCAAGTCTAAACACAAAATCGCCTCTATCTGACCCACACTTTCCACACAGAGCCGAAGATAATTTTGTGCAATGCTTTTGTGTTGCAGCATTCTGACTGCCACCTGGCCAATGAGGTCAAGTGTGGACTTTTCCACTTTTGGCTTCATGTCAATGCTCAAAAGCCTTTGGGCATTGAGACATTTCAGATTTTTGGATGAGGAATACTCAACCTGTAGTGACTTTCAGAGACTGAGGAAAGAGAGATGGAAAGTTTGTTTTCCTCTTTTGTTCCTCTTTTTTTTTTTTTTTAAAGAAATTTCTTTTCTTTTATTTATTACTAATATTAACTTTCCCATAGGGCCTGCATGGTCACCAGAAGGAGGAGACAGAGAGAAAGAGCAAACAAGTCACCAGAACTAAGACTTGAACCACAGTTGGCCATGCGGGAGTCCAGTGCCCTAACCACCACGCCACCCATTGGACATCGAAGTCAGCATTCTACAGGTACTGAGTTCAACTTGGGGAAGATGAAAACTGCCGGAGACCTGCTCCAGCCGAGGTGGGTTGAGGCTCATACACAGGAAGGCAACATGGGTGAGCAGGAATCAGACTGAAACTTTGATGCCTTTCAGCATGTTCTCAGCCAACTACAGTCAGAGCCAGCTCAAGACTGCAGCATCAGTGGCTATCAAACATACGTTATTGAGGGATGTTTTACAGAAGCAGGAGGGGTGAAGGGGAAAGTAAAAGATTTTACTGTAAAAAACAGGATGTTCAAAACATGACAATAATAAAAACATGATGTCTGTTCTGTTCAATCAGGTATAAACAGTTACAACCCTCGGGGCAAAAAATAGGATATTCAAAACATAATCATAAAACATGATGTCTGTTCTGTTCGATCAGGTATAAACCACCACAGTCCTTCGGGTGATAAGGTCCATTTCTTAGATCTTGATTACTGGACAGAGTCTTTTGGGTGAGGGGATTTTCAGCAAGCTTGATCACTTCAGTCCCAGGCCCACTTGATAACTTTAGCCTCAAGCCAGAGGCCTAAATAGAAATCTTACTTGGTTAAGTAAAAACATGGTTAATATATACTAAAGTGGAACATCTATATTATCTTTGGGATAATCTACAGCTAAGAGGGTGAGCCTAATTCTACATAGGAAAGGAATGTGGTCTTGCGAGCAGCTCAATGACTGTCCTAAAGGTTATTGTGTACATGTGGCTCTGAGAGGAGCTTCAGCATTCTTTGTTATTTTCCAGGCAGGTGGGGTGAGTCTCAATTCCCACTCACCGCTGCTTTAGGAGTCTGCATTCCTTCAGGATTATTGTAAAAGTTACAGTAAGGCTGGGGGTGTCATTTTACTCTTACGGGGTACCAGGGTACCATAATGACAGTAAAGCCCATGGCAGAGAAATACAGCAAACACAGTTTGAAAGTCTGAGCTCCCAGCTGTGGTCCTTGCCTGCAGGTTTTCTCACCCAAGCCTTGCTTAGACATGAGAGACAGCTCTTTTAGACTCTGCTTATGTTGGCTGCATGGCTTCCATCAGAAAACCCACCTGAAGATAGGTGGTTACACAATCTTGTACACACAGTTGGTCCCAGAGTACTATGCACATAGAAATGGTGCCTGCAAAGCTGCAGTAGCCCACAGGGATTGCCACCACTGGGAAGAGTGGAGGACATGGGGGAGACCCGGATTCTGGTCCTGAACTAGCCCACACACACCAGGTGCAGCTGCGTACACCTGGAGTCATAGCTTATTGGGAGCCTAGGCCAAGGGGATCACAACACAGCAAGACCATGTCAAAGATACATCTCCTTGCCACTCCCCCTTTCTCTGTCTCTCTCTCTTTTCTCTCATTAAAAACAGGTTCAGCACCAACCACAGTAGCACACACTGGACAGTGCTGCTTGGCCATGTGGGAGTCCTGAGTTCCCAAGTTCAGGTTCCGGTTCACCCTGAAAGGTCAGTGTGATGATAAACAACTGTGGTCTCAGCTACTCGGGAAGTTAAAGTGGAGGGATCACAACACACTGACACCCTGTTGAACATACCACAGACACATCACCACAGACAAACACAGATTTCACTGGTAAACACTCTCATGTCTATTTCACCAGACATAAAAAGAGTGAAGGACTCGTGCATGTCACGACACGGACAAACCACAGAAACAACAGAAGTGAATGAGGCAGGGCACCAAAGGCCACACAGTGTGTGAGCCCATGTATGTGGACCATCCAGGACAGGTGGGTCCAGAGACAGAAAGCACAGTGGGCAGGGCTGGGGTGGGGAAGTAACTCTTCGAGGTTGCCAAGTTTCCTTTCAGGTCATCAGAATGCTCCAAAGTCCACAGACGGTTACCCCACGCTGCTGATGTGGTCAACTCCTTACAGAAGGCTAGTGTGGTGACGGTTACATCATGTGAATTTACGTATTAAACAAATAAAACATACAGGCCATCAGGGCTGATGCAGGATGAGGCTCACTGGCTGACTGCGGCGGGGACTCGCTCAGCCTGTCCTTTGGGATGGATCACATGCAGGGTGAGTGCAGATCAGAAGTGCTGAGTGCACAGGCAGACTGTGTCATCCACGTCAGGCACCAGGGTGACCCCCAATATGGCCACCTAAGGTTTTATACTGGATCTTGATATATTCTGTTGTGGCTAAATTATTATTTAACTTTTTGTTTATGAGAGGTTTATGCCGTAGGATGCATGTGCTTGCTGGAGAAACAGAAAATGAGAAATAACCCATGGGCGGATGGCCATGTGGCCATCCCTTCTTCTCCATTCTCCTCTTGGGATTCTGGGCATGCACACATGTGTGGGGTGTGAGTTTTAAGCCACTGGGTCTGGGACTTGAACAGTGGTAGATTATGTAGGAGTCCGGTGACGTGACCATTACGCCATCTGCTGGTCCTATTATTAAACTTTGTACATAACTATGTATGCTTATACCAAAATTATTGTGGTTTTGTTTCATAAATATATACCAGATAAATTGCCCTGGCCCTGAACATCCACAGAAACGTGTGATTCATTTCTGTACTACCTCCAATGCAAACTTCCTGTCATAACAGAGACCGTATCAGCACTTTTGGCAAAAATATTGAGCATTTGGAAGTGAAAAAAGGGGTGGAAATTGATAGTAGTGAGCAGACATGGTCTATATAGACATCTCAGCAGTAGGTTTAGGTATCACTGCTTCATGAAGTGGGGACAGTACCAGCCTGACTCACATGTGGGCTATTAGAGAGGGGCTGGGTTACCAGGGACAAAGTGACACCAGACTGTCTCCTCTGAAACCCAGACTCTCTCTCAGCTGATTCTCTCAAGGATATCCCCAGTTTCATTGTTCTTCAACACAGACATTAGGTCAGGCATTCTATTTCACACTGATTAAGGGGGAAATATTCAAATGCAATGCCCGGTGAGGCTGCTGTGCTGAGTAGTAGTGAGGGCCCATAAGCTGCAGTGTTCCCACTGTGTGCCTGACTACCACAGGTAGGGATGCTCATGGAGGGTTCCCATTGTGTGCCTGACCACCACAGGTAGGGACACTCAAAACTGCAGGCTAGGCCACATGACTCTGGGAGAGGTGAAGTGGGGGATAGGTGTTCACTTATGTAAGTTTGGGCTTCTTCAATATTATGTTATCTTAAATTAAATAAAATCTGACCATCGTTCAGTAAAACACTCTTGGTTTTTCCTTGTCTGCTTATAAGACTATGATTGTAGCTTTCTTCTTCCTAATCAAGAGTCCATTTCCATAGAAACACAAACAGGAAGAGCATCGTGAAAGCAATGTGTCTGCTTCTGCTTCCATTTAAATGGAAATGGAATTTAAAGAAGGGGAAAAAAGGCAAAAGGCTTTAATAAGTAATCTTTTCAAATGCATCTTTCAAATTGAAGCCTCTCAGTTTATACAGTAGCTGCCAATTTTACAGGGTTGAAGCATAACACAGCAATGCCATACCTAAGGCAATTAATTGTGAAGCCAGCACTGAGTTAGCACAGGCTCCTGACCATGAGGCCATGCTGGTCTCAGCTGCTGTCCCAAATCTAATATGTCCCTTTTCTACCCTAGGGCCATCTCCTGGCATTCCTTGCCTAGTGAGACCATGGTGGCTGTATGGGTGGGAGATTACCACGAGGAGTGCCTTGGAGTTATGAGCTGTAACAGTCTTCACAAAGTTCTTCATGGAAAATGTGTATTGTGAAAAACTTAAAAGCATATGCATTTTGAAAAAAATTTTATCAAGATAAACTCATACTTTAATCCAGTTTCTCTTGTCTCTTTCTCCTCACATTGAGATTTTCTGCTATATCTGCCTGGAGTCCTCTGCCATGAACACTAACAGCACAAAGTAGACGAGACAGAGTAAAATGCGAACTTTCTGTTTAACAAGGGGCACTCACACTCTGGCTTGCATAGTGGTAAATAAAAGTGCTTGCTGCTAATTGATAAAGTAAAAAAGTTGATTTACAATATGAGCTCAAAGGCACTCAATTCATTTCTCATTTTTAAAAAAAGGTACTTTGCCAAGCACTTAATAATTGTTTTCCAAGTTATTTTAAAATAATCTAAAATATTTTTAGAATGAAATGAAAAAATCAAATTTATAGAAAAACTAAACAAACACAAATATTAAACATAACACATTGTAGTTTTTTGGTTGGGTGAGTCAAAAGGATTTCTTTTTCTTTGTTTTTTTGCTATAGAGCATGGTCACTTGTTGATACCCTATTACTGGAATTACAGAGATCATCCTCGGGGGGTGATTTCTCACTTTCCATCTCACTGTTTCTGTCTCTCTCTCTCTCTTGCAAGAACACACACACACACACACACACACACACACACACACACACGGCGTGAGTTTAAGCCACCAGGTCTGGGAACCGAACTGTGATCAACTACATGAGAGTCCAGCGACATAGCCATTACACTAACTGCTGGTCCTGAGTCAAAAGGATTTCTGACTGTAGTTACTTAAACTGGTAGGGTTTCTAAGAAGTCAGAGTCCCATGAGGGGACTTTGAAAACTTTGTGGAAAAGAAGAATTAAAATATGGTTTTATTTTCATGGGTAGTTTTTCATAACATGCATTTCCTGTGAACACTTCGAAGACTGCCTTTTCCTCATGAGGGACTGTGAGAAGGGACAGATGACATAGTTTGGGAGAAAGAAGTAGAAACATGCTTTTCTAATGACAAATGGCCAATCAGAAAAGACTGTTCTTTTTTTTTATTTTTTTGGAGACGTTTTTGCTATAGGGCACATGCGCTCGCCAGACTGAGACAGAGGGACAGAAAGTGAGAAATCACCCCCCAGGGAGCATGGCCATGCCACAATCCCTTCTCCTCCAATTCTCCTCTCAGGATCTTGGGCACACACGCACACGCGCCCCGTGAGTTTAAGCCACGGGGTCCGGGTCTCGAACCGTGGTCAACTACGTGGGAGTCCAGCGACAAAGGCCATTATGCTAACTGCTGGTCCCAGAAAAGACTGTTCTTTAAAAGGCAAAGTGGCACTGGACGACTTCTGTGCCCTCCCTGCCCCCAGACCCCTCCCTCAGTCCAAAGGGGCAGGTTGGAGCAGCTGCAGTGGGCGTCTCACAGCCTCGACTCCAGCACACATCCAAGCCCCTGGGCAGTGCCTGGCAGAGACCCGGGCTAATTAAAGGCTTGCTTTTGCAACACCTCTACCTTGAGTAACTGTGGCGCAAGATGAGGGCTCCGAGGTTGCATTTTCTGCTCTGATCACTTAGGGTGCAGGACGCAGGTGGAGACCCCGATGGGAGCAGTACACAGGACAGATCTGCGCGGTGGTCTGCTCCTCGCTCGTGCATCCTTAGGGCTAAGTGCCTCCTTCAGGAGGGCCACCCTGCACCACGGGCTGTATCCACAGGTGCCTGTGTTCATTCGTATTCATGTCAGTGTTCTTACCTCGGGAATGGTGCAAACTCTGTTACATGAGTCTCCCTAAACTCTTTCCACCATTTATTTTTTCACATGTGGAGACGTTGGAGAGTGCAGTGCCCTAACTATGCCTGGCCCACGGTGAATGTTTCTTGCTTGGGCACAGATGAGTGAGCAGAGGATGCCTCTGGGTTAGGTCCGGAACTCCATGTCCCCATACTGTGGGCACTCCAGGGGCATGTTAATGGAGAACGCCAAGGCGTCGGGGAAGGGTGTGCTCCAGCCCCGAAGCCGGAAGTCTTGCTCCCGGAGGCCTGTGCGTATTGTAGTCCCACGTGCTGTCAGAAGTCTGGTTTACAGAGGCCTGTGGATGATGTAGTAGGATGCCACAACAGGAAGTCCCTCCTTCCTCCGCTGAGATCTATGGGTAATGTAGTCTGAAGCTGCGACCAGAAATCCCCCTACAGCCTGCTACTCCAGGACGCCTTAGGCCCAGAGGATTGTGGGAAGTGTAGTCTGTCTTTACACAAATAACTCCAAGGGCAGGGGAGGAGGGAAGAGGGCTCCAGGATCTCATCTTGTACTGGGACGCTATGACCCAAGAATTGTATGTCTCAGGGTCTCCTAGCAGGCTCCCCTTGCCCCGCATTTGTAAACACAACAGCATCCTATGGGTCTATAGAACTTTTCCCCACTTTTGTCACAGGTGGCACCCGGTCACCAGAGAGGCAGAAAGCTGAGAAATCCCCCCACCCCCAGGGAAAAGCGCTGCACCTCTGAAGCTGCTCCCGCGTCTCCCTCCCCAGAACGAACAAAAGATCTAAATAGTAAGAATCCCCTCCTGCCTGTGTGATGACAGACATCACATGAGCCAGGGACTGGGCGCAGCGTGGTTCATGAGCCACAAAGATGACAGACGTGAGGGAGGGAGGAGACCAAAGACCACACGGTGAGTGATGGTCCATCCGTGTAGCCCAGAGCATCTGCATGTTGAAGACAGAAGCCAGCCCGCGCCTGAGATACAGCCAGAAGGGAAGCATTCGGGAGGGAGTTGAAGGCAACCCCATTCCCAGACAGAAGGCCGCAGAGACCACGCGGTCAGCCGGATGGGGCTCTGGGCACTGGCCGTGTCCCAGGATGTTGGATGACATTCCGCAATCCCATGTGTCCTCTGACTCCCGAGTGCGTGCTAGCTATCAACCTAGTGCCAGGAATAGAACCTACAAAGAACATCGTGTAGCTTGCCCCTTATCCTTTATAGCTAAACTCACCAGCCACTTGTCCAATTTCGTTTGGAATAAACGGGCTCTGCTCTTTTCTTCATACTTTTTTTTGGAGGGGGAGAGGTTTTTGCTTTTGGGCGCATGCACTCGCCAGACAGACAGAGAGAGACAGAGAGATAGAAAGCGAGAAATCACCCCCTAGGGGGGATGGCCACACCGCAATCCCTTCTCCTCGGTTCTCCTTTTGGGATCTTGGGCACGCACTCGCACGCGCCCGGCATGAGTTTTAAGCCACCGGATCCTGGACGCGAACTGCGGTCAACTACATGGGAGTCCAGCGACATAGCCATTACACTAACTGCTGGCCCCAACGGGCTCTGCTCTGGGGCAATTTGGCTTCTGCTCCAAGAGAGCTTCAGCCCCCTGCTCTCACTGTTCCCCTGTCTCTCTTCTCAATCTTTCGCAATACCCTACACCTGAGCCCTGAATGTCTCCCACCTGCGGGAAACAAAGACCACCTCACACCCAGCTATGATGGGAAGGGTGAGGCCACATCATCCTGTTACCCCAGCCCTGAGCCCCACATGCCCAGACACGTAGTTCTGGCCCTGCTGCCTGAGCCTCCCCTCTCCCTCTGCCTACGGGGCACCACCAGGTACCAGACCAGGGCGGGAAGGTACCAGCTACTCACCGGACGGCAGCCGGTCACCCAAAGCCAGGTGGTTCCCTCTGCTGGGTGCTGGGAAGCCCCTGTGCTTGCCAAGGCGTCAACCGGGAGGAAAAAGGAGCCGGGGCTTCCTGGGGCAAAAGGTGGCTCTGGAACCCCTGCTGGCAGTCTCAGACCCTGTGGGAGGAGGCTCACTCATCAGCTGAGGCCCAGCGCACCCTCTTGGCCAACAGGGTGATGTGGGAGGCAGCCCTATGGCCAGCTGGTGCCCAGAGCCCCCTGCTGGCCTTCAGGGGTGGATGGTGCAGTGAAGAGCGAGCCTCACTGAGGAGGTGAGACCAATCTCCCCACACCCTCGGTTGGTGTTTCTACAGGCTGAGCCTTGTTCACTAGCACTTGCCAGAGGCCCCCTCTCAACCATACCATGGGATAAAATAAAGTCAGGCTGCCTATTTGGCTATTGGCCTACACCAGGAAGACTCCTGAGATTGAAAGGAGGACCAGGGTGCTCTGGGTACAACTTTCTGAGGTCACTGCCGCAAGAACCGCAGGGCGACACCGCTGAACTGAGGAAGGGCCTCTGTGACTCTAGCTCAGTGGCTAATCGAGGCAGGACACCGGCAGCTGAGGTCAAGCAAGGCCAGAGTTCATGACATGGCAGCGAATTCACATTGTCTAGACGATACTGTTGCTTTGTTGAACATCATCAAGACAAAGACTCTGTAGAAACAATCATAATCAATTAACATTCCAATGACAAATGCATTCTTTGTGACTAGATTGATTATTCCAAATGTACCTTTTCTTTTTAAAAAATTTTTCAAATAATTCTTTAATTTTGTTTACTGATTTATTTATTTATTAGTTTCTTTATCCATTGTAATTTTCCCAGAGAGGAAGAGAAACAGAGAGAAAGTGAGGATACAAGCCTTCAGGTCTGAAGTATTTGAACTGTGGTCTGCCACATAGCAGTCCAGCACCCTTAACCACCAGACCACCCGGCTGGCGCCACAAAGTGCCTTTCCTTTGTTTCTGTGCATACCTTATGGTAGTAAAAGAATGTAATTGAGCATTTGGTACTGCAAATATCACGTTCAAAGAAAGAAAGAAGAGGCACAGGATCTGTGGCCAAGGGGACTGGAAGATAGTGTAATGGATACATTGCCAGACTCCCACGTAGTCAAGCACAGTTCAAGTCCCAGACTGGGTGACTTACGACTCACGCCAGGCACATATTCATGAATGCCCAGAATCCCGAGAGGAGAAGAGAGGAAAGGGATGGTGGTGTGGCTATGCCCCACTGGGGCTTGGGGGGTGTTTCCCTGCTTTCTGTCTCCCTGTCTCTCTCTGCCTCTGCAGTTAGCACATGTACCCCATAGTATTTAAAAAAAAAAAAAAGTCTCTCTGAAACACAGTCTCTCTAAAACAAACCCACAAGCGACACTGGTGGATTCCATATGGTCAACCACACAGTTGAGTCCTGATCCTGACTGCTGGAGAGACACACCAAGCACATGTGCATGCATTCCCATAATCAAGAAGTCTAACAGAACTCATGCAAATATACATTCACCAAACCCTGAACCAGTTGAAAGAGATCAGAAGAGGTATAAAAACATGCAGAGGAATTCCTTGTTCAAGATGAGGATGCTCATTATTGTTAAAAGACAATCACTCTAACCCAATCTACAGACTCCACAGCATCCCAATAGAGTTCCCTGCAAAGGTATCAACAAATGAATTGTATAGTGTAGAGGTTTTTGCCTTAGGGTGTGTGTGTGCTTGCTGGGCATAGAGGGGGCGAGGAGGAGAGAGAGAGGCAGATGAGAGGGAAAGTGAGAAATCCCCCCTCAGGGGTGATGGCCACCCTGAAATCCCTTCTCCTCCATTCTCCTCCTGGGATCTTGTGCATGCATATATGGGCCCAGTATGATTTGGGGGCAAAGGGAACAGGCCTTCTTGAAGATACAGCTTCATGGCTCCTGCAAACTAGCCATTTTGGGGAAATAGAAATGAAGATTCCCCACTGATAATTCAGCCTCCAGCATACAAAACTCACGTGGTAGGAAGATCCCTTTCAGGCCTCCTGTCTCTGTACCTGTCTTTGTCTCTCTCTCCCTCTGTCTCTGTCTCTGTCTTCTCTCTTATTTTTTTAATTTTTTCTTTCTATAATTTTTTAAGGTGAAGCATTTTCTGTGATTTCTGGCCCCTCCTATCCCTTTATCTTGTTAATAATTCCCTCTCCCCCTCCCAACTCAGGAGAGGCAAAGGCAACAGGCCTTCTTGAAGGCACAGCTTCATGGCTCCTGTGAACTAGCTATTTTGGGGAAACAAAAATGAAGATTCCCCACTGATAATTCAACCTCCAGCAACAAAACTCATGGGATAGGAAGACCCCTTTCAGGCCTCCTGCCTCTGTACCTGTCTTTGTCTCTCTCTACCTCTGTCTCTGTCTTCTCTCTTATTTTTTTAATTTTTGCTTTTTAGAATATTGCACAGCATGCAAGCATGCTGTGCGGTTTTCTAATTTTGGGGTTTTACTGAAATTTTTTTAAATATTAATTTTTTTAGTTTTATTGAAAAGTTTTTCTCTTCGTTTTTTCTTTTTTTCTGTTTCTTGTTTGTTTTTTGCTGTTGTTGCTGTTGTTTCTCTCTTTCTGTTTCCTTTTCTGCATGCTCCTCAATGCTCAGATTGAACTTCCAAGTTTGGGAAGAAACCGACCATCAACCAGATGACTAGAAATCGCTGCAAGACCACAAGAAATATGGGAAAGTAGGAAAATACCTCTCCTCCAAGGGAAAAGGATAAATCCTCTTCATCCACATACAGTTCAATGGAAATCATGGAAATGTCTGATAAAGAATTCAGAACATTCATAATGGCAAAGTTAAAAAAGATGGAAGAGAAGAGAGACAATGAACTGCTGAAGAGGAAGGAGAAAGAAGTTTTCTAGTTCCAAGAGGTGAGGAAATTCATGCAAGATCTAAAAGAGGAATTTCACACTTTACAAAAGAATCAGATGGAACTGTTAGAGATGAAGGCTATAATACAGGAAGTCAAAATCTCCCTTGAAAGTATTAAAAGCAGACTAGGATATGCAGAAAATAGAATCTCAGATGTAGAAGAGAAAATTGCAGACCTAGAAAAATCCACCGCAAAGACTGAGAAAATGGCCCCAAAATTGGAGAATAATATACTAGAAATACTAGATATCATCAAACGTCCAAACATCTGGATAATAGGCATCCCAGAAGGTGAAGAGACTCATAAGGTCATTGATAATCTATTCCATGGAATCCTGGAAGAAAACTTTCCAAACCTAGAGAGGCACTCAAAGATCCATTCCCAAGAAACACAAAGGATCCCAAATAGAATCAATCCAAGAAGATCATCTCCAAAACACATTATAGCCAGGTTGACCAAAACCACAGACAAAGACAAGATACTAAGATTGGCAAGAGAAAAATGGCAAGTTACCTACAAAGGATATCCCATCAGACTAACAGCAGACCTCTCATCGGAAACAATACGAGCAAGGAAAGAATTGGAAAATATATTCAAAGTGTTAATGGAAAAGCAATTTCAACCGAGAATACTGTATCCAGCAAGATTATCATTCATTTGGGAAGAAAAGACACGAACATTCTCAGATAAACAAAACCTGAAAGAATTTACCAGCACCAGACC
>NW_006160060.1:15603-20305 GCF_000334495.1 Tupaia belangeri chinensis
CTTGCTATTGAAAGTAGTTAGATTACTTATGATATTGTGTGGTCAACAAAATGTTGGGGGAAAAGGAAAAAAAAAGTTTCAGGAGGAAAAAAAACAGTAAAACTGTTATCAAAATTTCTTTTAAAAATGCATACTTGATGACTTCAGTAAGCTATATAGCCCCAGGTAGGTGCTACTTTATAGCATGTTCATTCTACTCACTGAGGTTTATGCCTGAAGTCAGACTTGGGTTCATGTATAGGTGTATATCAGCTGCGCTTGCTATTGGAAATATTTAGACTAATTAAGTTCATTAGCAAATCAATTAAATGGGGGGAAAGGCATAGAAAGCAACCATGGATACCAGAGACAATGTGGGAAGAGGGTGGGACAGGGCAGAGGGTGAGGGATAGGGAATCAAGGATGGCAAAACAAAAAGCAAAGTAAACAAGATATAAGAAATGGAAAATTATTTGCTGATAACATGTATGTTGATGTGCTTGATTGAGCCAATATACAGCGTATTTTGGATGGAAAATTCATTTGTATGCTGTAATGATGTATAGTGAATTAATGTAAAAAATAAATAAATTTAAAGAAAAAAAATAACTCACATAAATTAACATGGTTTCCATTTCCACATGAATTTACTTTAATATTTTAAAAAGTTATCTTCTTTATCATAGAATATGTGGTCAATTAACAATATGCATCCAATATGCTAAATTTTAATGTTATTGTGCAGAACTTTATCTCGTTTTCTTTCTGTTGTCTTTTTTTTAAATTTTTATTTACTTTTTTTAATACATTCAATTACATTATTTAGCTTACAAGGTGATCATTTCAATATATGAACATTTCTCCCTGGTCTAGTTGATCAAAATATAGCAACACTACCTCCCTGTTTCAACAATGCTGTCTTTGTATCCCTCCTCCAAATGTTCTTCCCCAGGCCCACTCCTCCACACACCCATCTGGCATTCACATCCACCTCTTCTGTTGTTATTCTGTCTTATAATAAACTTTGTTTCATTTGTTTTCCAATGATCAGCCACAGAAGCCTCAGAGCAATTAGATTCATAAAAAGGGCCATTTAAACTCTTTGTATGAATTTGAGTTGAATAAAATTATTTGTGATTTAAAAAAAAAAGTTGAGATGCTTGAAGAAGCAGTACTTGGTTGGCAAGAGGTAAGACGAATATGGCAGATGAGGCAGAACCAAATTTGTTCAACTTTTGAAGCATTGGCTGTGTGACATGCCATGGAGTGTTGTTACAGAAAACTGGGCAATTTCTGTTGACCAATGGGGGTTCAAGTGTTGCAGTTTTCAGTACATCTCAATGATTTGATGAGAATACTTCTCAGATGTAAAGGCTTTGCTGGAATTCAGAAAGCTGTAAGTGATCTGACCCCACCATTAATTTTTTTGGTGCCAACTTGGCTTTGTAAATTGTTTTGGAGCCTCTTTACAGTCCAACCCACTGATCTGGTCATCACAGTTGTATAAAATCTACTTTTCATCACACATGACAATCCAATTAAGAAAGGGTTTCTTGTTATTTCATAGAATAAGAAAAGATAATATTTCAAAATGACAATTTTTTAAATTTTTGGTCAGTTCCTGAGGATCCCACTTATCATACTTTTTCACCTTTCCAATTTGCTTCAAATGCTAAAGGACTATAGAATGCTGATGTTCAGTTCCTTAGTAATTTCTCGTGTAGTTGTAAAAGGATCAGCTTTGATGATTGCTCTCCGTTGGTTGCTGTCAACTTCCAATGGTCAGCCACTATGATCCTCATATTCAAGGCTCTCATCTCCTTTGCAAAACTTCTTTATTTATTTATTAATTTAAGAGAGATTTTTACTATAGGGCATGTGAGCTCATTGGAGAGACAGAGAGACAGAAAGTGAGAAATCACCCCCCAGGAGCGATAGCCATGCTGCAATCCCTTCTCCTCCATTCTCCTCTTGGGATCTTGGGCACATATGCATACGTGCCCAGCGTGAGTATTTTAAGCCACTGGGCCTGGGACTTGAACCACAGTCGACTATATGGAAGTCCAGTGACATAACCCTTATGCCATCTGCTGGCACATGCGAAACTTCTTGAACCACCACTGTACTGTACATTGATTATCAGTTTCTGTGACAAATGCATTCTTGATGTTGTGAATTCTCTCTGCTGCTTTACAACCCATTTTGAACTCAAATAAAAAAGTTGCTTGAATTTGCTTTTTGCCTAATATCATTTCCATTCTAAAGTACATATAAAATCAACCGCAAGTAACGTCATTAACAAAAAATAAAGTGAGAAATGCACATTAAAGTGATGTATAATATAACCACATTTAAGAATGTATTCTATATCAAATGGCACATTTCAACAGTGCAAAGCTGCAATTACTTTTGTACCAACCTGATAAATGCTGACCCAACAGTCCTGTACTGCATAATAAGGTTTTAGCCAACAACAGACTGCATATATAACAGTAGTCCAACTAAATTATAATGGCGCTGAACATTTTCTATTGTCATAACCATTGCAAGCTTGTACCACAATGCATTCTCACTTGCTTAAAGTGATGCTAGTGTAAACAAACTTACTGCACTGCCAGTCATACTGAAGTACAATAGTACATAACATTTGACAGTGATAATAAATGTTCCTGGTTTGTGCACTTATAGTATACTTACTATTTTGAAATAATACTTAGTTTTATTTTTTTTAAGTTCATTGTTAAACAGTACACCATATTATGCTAGTAACAGCCTCATATATTGTGTTTGCTTATTGCATCTCTTGATTGTCTCATTTTCTCTTGTGATTGATTTAGTCATGTGCTGTTTTATTTCTCATGGCCCAAAACCAATAGGCTATACCATATAGCCTACGTGTAAGTAGGGTATTCCATCTAAGTCTGTGTAAGTACACTCCATAATGTTTCCACAATGTCAAAATTGCCTAATAATGCACCTCTCAGAACACACTCATCCTTAAGCTATTGAGTGTATATCACTTATCACTTTGAATGGCAATGGTTTGAAGTACAAATTGAAAGATAGAGAATACCAGAGTGAATCAAAGCACAAGACAACTAGATGCTGCCTACAAGAAACCCACTTTAGAGGGACCAGCAGTTAGTGTAATGGCTATGTCGCTGGACTCCCACGTAGTCGACCGCGGTTCGCGTCTCGGACCCGGTGGCTTAAATCTCACACCGGGCGCGTGTGCGTGCGTGCCCAAGATCCCGAGAGGAGAATGGAGGAGAAGGGATTGCGGCGTGGCCATCCCCCCAGGGGGGTGATTTCTCGCTTTCTATCTCTCTGTCTCTCTCTGTCTGGCGAGTACACACGCCCTATAGGAAAAACCTCTCCCCCAAAAAAGAAACCCACTTTAAATATAAGACACTTACTCAAACATAAATGGGTGGATAAAAATATACAATGCTAATATTAATCAAAAGAGAGCAGGAGTAACTATATTTATTTCACACAGAGTAGTAGTAGTTAGACTTCAAGGCAAGAATGTTATTACAGGGCTTGCCATGCAGCCTAGTATATAAGGAAGTCGCTCCCACAAGACCAAACTCAAGGTTCAAATCTCCATCCCAGTGGCTTGAAAAATCACCAGGCACATGTACAGGTACACATTTAAAATAATAGAAATCATTCAGTGTGTGCTCTCAGAACACATCAGAATTAAACTAGAAATTGGTAACAGAGGGACCAGCAGTTAGTGTAATGGCTATGTCGCTGGACTCCCATGTAGTCGGCCGCGGTTTGAGTCCCAGATCCAGTGGCTTAAATTCACGCCGGGTGCGTGTGCGGGAGTGCCCAAGATCCTGAGAGGAGAATGGAGAAGGGGTTGCTGCGTGGCCATACCCCTCGGGGTGATTTCTAACTTTCTATTTCTCTGTCTCTGTCTTTCTGGGAGTGCACGCGCCCGATAGCAAAAAAACCTCTCCAAAAAGAAAGAAAGAAAGAAATTGGTAACAGAAAGATCACTGGAAAATTCTCCAAGTGAGCTCATTTATTTACTTATTTATTTATTTTTACATTCAGTCGCTGTGTATCATTACGGCATACCAAATAAATTTATCCATCATGAATACAGGGTACATTGGTTCAAAGATATTACATTACTTGTTATCATCGTCAGCAGATAATTTTCCGTTTTTGTGTCCCTTAAATGTCTGCTTCTCTGTCCCCGACTCCCGCCCTGTCCCCTCGCGCAGTCTCCAGTTCCCGCGGCGCCCCCTGCCTTTCCATCTCCCCGTCTTTCCGTTTCCGCGCAGACGCCGGGTACGCGTGCAGTGGGGGCGCGCTTTCATAGTCTGGCTAGCTTTGCTTAGCAGCGAATCTTCCGGATTCGTCCACTTTCTATCAAATGCCAGGGCCGCCTCCTTTTTTATGGCTGAGTAGAATTCCAAGAGTACCTGCCCACCGTTTTTCAATCCGTTCACCGCTTTGTGGACATTCCGGTTGGTTCCACGTCTTAGTGATCAGAATAATGCCACGATAAAGGTGAGTGTGCACGTGTTTTTTTACTGCCGCTCCCTCTCTCCGGAGAACACACGCCCCCATGACCGAAACCTTTTTTTACAAAAAGAACTAAAACTAACGCACAAACGCGGGGAGGCCTCGGGCAGAGCCCCAGCACCGGCCCCCAGGCACCGTATTGGGCAGCCCCGGGCCTTCGAGCGTCGGGCAGCGGGTCCTG
>NW_006160060.1:33581-45243 GCF_000334495.1 Tupaia belangeri chinensis
TTTGGGCCCTGGCACTTCCCGGGACTGTGCTGGAGACCGCGGCTGCCTGGGGCTCCGGTCCTGCCTCGCAGAGGAGCGGCTGTGCGGAGGTTCTGTGGGGGGCTCGTGGCGTTGGTGGTTTCTTGGGGCTTTCCACGAAAAAAAATCTTCCGCACTGGGCCGCTGTCATCACTTCCTGTGATCCCGGTGCAAGGCCTGCTTGGGGCGACTGGTCAGTGCGTGCGAGTTATTTCTGCTGTTCTTCATCCCTCGTTCCTGAGCCCAGCCTGCTTGGAGTTGGGCAGTGGCCATTCTTGGGAATGTTTGCAAGTCTAATTCTGTGTGAGCGGAGAGGAGCAGAGCTGATTACAGTATGTGTCCGGAGGTACAGGTGGGGAATGGCAGGAGCATTTGGAAGGAGCAGGACTTGGGTGTTGGTGTTTAGGTGTTCTTGGTCTGCCGCTAGTCTGCTGTCCAAGTACGTGAGCGATTGCATACCTGAGTCTGGCACCCAGAGAGGTCTCAGGGAAAGCACAGTTTGCCTCCTGAGCATCTAGCAGATACTTGAAACTAGTGGAAGGGAATTGCCCCGGAGAAGAAGGCTGGGGCGAACTGCTGTTGAGGGAGGGAGAGGCAGCTGCAGATTGCCATAGCCTGGAAGTAAAGGAGAGGTGAAAGGCACAGGGGAAGAGGATGAGGAATGGTGGGCTCAGTCCGTGGCACTCAGTGATGGGAGCTCAGGCTTTGTAGGAGACAGTGTCTCCCACCAACCACGTGCTTTCTGTCCCTGTGTTACAAGTGAGAAACCTTTTGTATGTTGGACTTGCAAAACGGCAACATGAATCGAATGCTGTCTGTCCAGGTATGGAAGTGTGGCCTTGAGCATACCTGACAAGGACATGACACAAAGAAATATCCGGGAACCAGCAGTTAGCGTAATGGCTATGTCGCTGGACTCCCACGTAGTCGACTGCGGTTCGCGTCCCGGACCCGGTGGCTTAAAACTCACGCCGGGCGCAGATGCGTGCGTGCCTAAGATCCTGAGAGGAGAATGGAGGAGGAGAAGGGATTGCGGCATGACCATCCCCCCTGGGGGATGATTTTTCGCTTCCTGTCTCTATGTCTTTCTCTGTCTTTCTGGCGAGCGCACACGCCCTATGGCGAAAACCTCTCAAAAAAAGAAAGGAAGAAAGTCCCTACGAGGATCTTGTGAGGACAAAGTAGTAACCCAAGGGCTCAGCATGTGGCAGCTGAGTTGGAGGTGAACAGAGAAGGGTGTAAGTTATCTAAGTTGTCTTCAAGCTCCTCTGTCAGTGGCTCACTGTATCTAGGAAGAAGAAAAAGTAGAATTGATTTCTCTAACAGCAGCCTCTCGTTGATCTTCTCAGACTTCGACAAGACCCCACCCCTGGGCTGGGCCCCTCTTCAGCTTGAAGTCAATGGCAGGGGACAGAAGCGAACCCTGCGACCTGGACCAGGAGAAGTATGATGCTGATGACAGTGTGAAGATCATCTGTCTGGGGGACAGTGCAGTGGGCAAGTCGAAGTATGTTGGGGGTGAGACCCTGAGTGGATCTGGGGTGTTAGAAAAATCCTCCAAAGGCCAAGAGGAGCCTAACTTCCATGAGCTGTGGGAGAGTTATCTTTGCTGGAGCCTAGACATGCAGGAGGGAGTGAGGGGAGTCAGCAATTGTGTGTGTTGGTGAGAGGGCAAAAAATCACAAGGACTGAGGAACTCGAGCATTTTCTGTGACTCCTGATGGAAGACATGGAATGGCTCAGCCTAGAAACTACTGAAGTAGTCTGGTGTGAGCAGGTGAGAAATGGGGTATTCCTTCAGGGTGGATGACCATGCCACAGTCCATCTCCATTCTTCTCTTGGGATTCTGGACACTCTTACACACATGTCCAGCATGTTCTTCAAGAAAATGAGAGAGCAAGCCACCAGTTCTGGGACTCAGACTGCAGTCAGCCTTGTGGGAGTCCAGCCCCTTAACCACCACGCCACCCACTGGCCCAAGGAACACCTGTTTAATAGTCAATAACTTAGGGGACCAGCAATTAGCATAATGGCTATGTCGCTGGACTCCCATGTAGTCCACCACAGTTCGTGTCCTGGACCCAGTGGCTTAAAACTCATGCCGGGCGTGTGTGCGGGCGCACCCAAGATCCCAAGAGGAGAATGGAGGAGAAGGGATTGCAGTGTGGCCATCCCCCCTGGGGGGTGATTTCTCACTTTCTGTCTCTCTATCTCTGTCTGTCTGGCGAGTGCACGTGCCCTATACCCAAAAAAAAAAAAAAGTTAATAACTCAGCGCTGCAAAGACCTTATAGGGCAGAGCTACCACAAATGATAAGATTCAGCTGTAATTATTGTTTTTTTTAGGCTCAAGTCTGCCATTTTTGGTTTTATCTTCTGTTTGTCATTTCTGAAGTTTTTTCCCTGCCTTCCTATGTGTTACTTAAATTTATATTCTATTCTGGTTTACTGCATCTATATAATTGAATGCATCTCTCATTGTACCACTTTCATGGTGGCTAGTCTAAGTATTATGTTAGCTCACATATGCCTGCCTTTCAGTCCTTGCTGTTGACACCTATCAGTTGAAGTGTAGACATCTTACTTCCTTTTATGTTCCTTAACCTTCTGCTGTTCAGTTATCTGAAGTATTTCCTCTGCGTACAATGACAACCCCATCATACAGAATTAAAATTTTTGCTTTAATAATCAAAAATAATCTTAAGTTTTTAAAGGGGAGAAGACAGTCTCTTGGGTTTATCGGTATTTTTTTTTTAATGTATTCTTTCTTTCTTCCTGATGTCCCAAGGTTCCTTCTTTTACTGTCTTCTTTCTGTTTCAGGAACTTCTTTTAGCTGTTCTTTTATGGTAGGTCTTCAGTAAACAAGTTTTCATTCTTTTCCTTCATGTGAGAAAGTCTTGATTTCCCCTTCAGTCTCAAAAGGTATTTTCACTGGATTTTAGATTCTGGGTTAACAGTCCTTTCCTTTCAGTTCTTGAGAAACATGTGCCACTTCCTGATGGCCTCAACAGTTCTGATGAGAACCTCCCTATCATTCAGAGGGTCCCCCATAGGTATGAGGTTGTTTCTCTCACTGCTTTCAGAGTGTTCTTTGACTTTGGATTTCAGGAGTTGATGATACTGCATCTTGGCGTGAGTTTCCTTGCGGTTTTTTTTTTTTTTTTTTGTTTTGTTTTGTTTTGCTCAGCTTCTTGATTGTGTAGGCTTCAGTCTTCTGCCAAATTAGAAAATTTTTAACTATTTCACCCATCACTATCGCCTTGTCCTCTTTTCCTCACCTTGGAGCCCATTGACACAAGTGTCATCTTAGAGCCCATAGACGCCTACAGCTTTGCTCATCATGTTCTTGTTCCTGTTCATATTAAGCAATTTCTTTTTTTCCATTCTAAAGTTCAATAGGGTTGTTTTTTTTTTTCTTTCGCTTCATGCTCTCCATCTTGCCATGAGCCCATCCGGTAAATTTTTCATTTTGGTTTTTATTTTCTGATTGTTCTAAATTTACCATTGGATTTTTCTTTATAGCTTTTATATCTTTGCTACAAAATAGTCTCTTTGCTGAAACTTTGTGCTTCTTTGCCAAGACTTTGAATTTTCATTTGGTTTAAGTACATACCTAATTGCTCATTAAAGCTTTTTTTAATTTGCTAGAGGGTGCATTCCCTCATGGAAACAGGCTGGAGGTGGAGGGGAGGTGATAAGAAAGCATCCTTTTTTTTTTTTTTTTTTTTTTGGAGAGATTTTCACTGTAGGGCGCCTGCGCTCGCCAGACAGACAGAGAGAGACATAGAGACAGAAAGCGAGAAATCACCCCCCAGGGGGGATGGTCACGCCACAATCCCTTCTCCATTCTCCTCTCGGGATCTTGGGCACGCACGCACACGCGCCCGGCGTGAGTTTTAAGCCACCGGGTCCAGGACACGAACCGCGGTCGACTACGTGGGAGTCCAGCGACATAGCCATTACGCTAACTGCTGGTTCCCAAGAAAGCATCCTTGATGGGAGATGGCCATACCACAATCCCTTCTCTTCCATTTCTCCTTGCAGGATTTTGGGCACACATACAAGTGCCCAGAGAGTTTTTTTAAACTTCCAGGTCTGGGACTCGAACTGTTCAGTCAGCCATATGGAATCCAACCACCTCATCCACCATGTCTTGCCACTGGCTAGCCCCATTAAAGCATTTTTATGATGGCTATTTTAAAAAACATTGTCAGATAATTGTAATAGTTATATCATCTCATTGTGTGTATATGTTAGTTGTCTTTCTCATTCAATTTGAGACCTTCCTGGTGCTTGTTTTGAGGAATGATTTTCTGTTGAAACTTGGACATTTCGTGCGTAATGTCAGGAGCCTCAAGCCCTTATCTAACTCCATTGTAACTGCTTGTGGCTCCGCTTCAGCACAAATGGGGAGACCCCACCCACACCCACCACCCCTATTCTTTCCTGTGGGAGTGAAGCCTAGACTCCCGTGGTCTTCACATGGCCATCATGGAGGTGGGGACCCACTGCCATCTGATGGGGAAGCAGGTTCCGGCCCTGCTTACTTTCCATCACACTCACCCAGTTTGGAATGCCGTTGGGTATCTTGTTCAAGCCTCAGCCTCTACTGAGAAGTAGAGGTGGACCACGCTTTTTCCATGGTGTCCAGGTGGTAGTTACAGGTCAAAAGTTTTCTGTCTTTCCAGCTCACCCTTGCCTCTTCTTTTGGTTGGAGAAAGCAGACTGTGTGGGTGTTTTGATGGGTTTTGTCTGTTTCCGTCGGTGTCCGCCACTTCTTCATCTCCAAATCTGGGTGTCTGAAATACAAAGAAAACCTGGGGAACACTTCATTGTCATTCCTCAGGTCCTTTGGTCTCTAACCAGTCGGTCTTCTATTGATTTCTGTAATGTCCAGGGTTTCTTGTTCTTAACAGGAAAGTGGAAAATACATATCTACTTCAAGTGGAAACTTTAAGACTTTCTTTTCTTTTCTTTTTTTGGAGAGGTTTTTGCTATAGGGTGCATGCGCTCACCAGAGAGACAGAGAGATAGAAAGCAAGAAATCACCCCCCGGGGGAATGGCCATGTCACAATCTCTTCTCTTCCATTCTTCTCTCGGGATCTTGGGCATGCACACACATGCGCCCAGAGTGAGTTTAAGCCGCTGGATCTGGGACGCGAACCACAGTTGGCTACATGGGAGTCCAGCGACATAGCCATTACGCTAACTGCTGGTCCCAAGACTTTTTTTTCCCTCTTTATTCCTGATAGAGCACATGCTTGCTCACATGAGTGCAAGGAGGAGAGTTGAGCACTCTCCACAGGGTCAGACCACATCACAGTCATCTTCCTCCAGCCCATCCAGTCCCACCCTGAGCACTTTCATTTGTGCCTGGTGTGTTTTAGGCTGACGACTTGGCCTAGAACTTGAACCACAGTTGCCACACTGAGCAGGCACAGTGCCAGCCTCCTGTACTGCACTGGACTTCCATATTTTCCATTTTTAAGTATCCATTACACTTACTTTTCTAACTTATGGGTTAAGGCACAAGATCCCACATAGCTTGCTATGTTTGAGTCCCAGACCCAGAAGCTTGAAAGTCACACTGAGCATCTCTTCATACATGCCCAAAACCCCAAGTGGAGACTGAGAAGAAGGGACTGCAGTATGGTCACTCCATGGGGAGTGATTCTTATTCCACCTCCACCTTCTCTCTCTTTCTGTCTCTGGAGAGTATACACGCTTTACAGAAGAAAAAAAAAATTAGTTTGTTTTCATTTATGACTTAATTGCTTTATGCTTTATGTTCAAAGAACATGATCTTGATGATACCTTTTGAAGAAAGGGTGTTTTTTTCCCCAAGATTTACAATAGGCTAGTTGGTGGTCAGTGGTTATGAAAGCTGGAAAAGGATGTATATTCTCTCATTAGATTCAGAGGTATGTACTAAATTAAGCTTACTAACTTAATTCCCATTCATATACCAAAATACTTATGGGCACCACTGTGCCTTCAAAGTCACCACCCTAAGCACTCTGATGCAGTGATGAACCAGGAATCCAGAAACTGCTGTCATACGTGCTCCGTTCCAATTGAGAGAGACAGTAAATATGTACAGTTCCCAGCATTTCAGTCGGAGCTATGTGTGGGGCAGCTAGGGATGAAGGGCTATGACATGGGTAGTACTTTCCTGCTATAGATAGAGCTGTCAGGTGTGACTCTACCTCTCCAGTGACATCTAAGCAAAGACCCACACAATCTTGGGGAAATAGTTTTCAGTCAGAGAGCATAGCCTTCCTGGCCTGGTTCTTCATGCATAGAACCAGGTATTTGCATGCGTACCGTAGTGCTGAGGTGGAAATAATAGACCCAAGAGCTCACATGGGCTGGTCTGTGTCCTTGTAGGGATACGAGGGTATGAGGGGACAGTGATTCCCAGGTTCTAGGCTCATCCCAGAACCTGTATGGTGTACAGCAAATGGGAGAGGGGAACCACAAGGAGTGTCCAGGTTGTCACCCCGGCAGTGATGAGGAAGGGACAAGGAGGAGATAGGAGTCCCACTTGACCACTGCGCTCATTCTCCTTACAGGCTCATGGAGAGATTTCTCATGGATGGATTGTATCCTTTCAGCATGGACATACCCCCTTGTTCCTGTGGCCTTTCCTATGCTCATGCATCTCTACCCACTGCCCTCCCCTCGGTGCCACTGGTCCAGGGATGGGGGGTGCAGCGTGTGCACAGGTCTCATTCACTCTGGGTTCCTGCCAGTTGGTGCTCACGACATCAGACAATCAGTGCTGCGTGTTCTGGAGTTCACATTGGCTATGTTACATGTTAGATGCAGTAGAGTGGCTAATAGTCCCTGGTCCAGACCACATACTGAGGTCCAGATGCCACCTCCTGCACCTCAGCCACTCTGATCTTGGGCAAGTCACTGAACCTCTCTGGCCTCAAAGCTTAGATCCCCCTAATATTTAAAAAATCTGATACAAATGAACTATGTAGAAATATGAGCTGCCATCCCCTCCCTCCCATGAATTGTAGCATCCTACCATCAGAAGGTTGTTGTTTGTTTTAAGGGTTTTGCCATAGGGCATGTGCGCTCACTAAAGAAAGACAGAAACAGTGAGAGAAATCACACCCTAGGGAGGCTGGCCACGCCACAATCCCTTCTCCATTCTCCTCCTGGGATTTTGGGCATGCATGCACATGTACCCCACATACTTTTCAAGCCTCCGGTTCTGGGACTCAAACCATGGTCAGCCATGTGGGACTCCAGTGCCTTTACCACTGTGCCACCTGCTGGCCCCACCAGATGGTTTTAAAAAGCTTCCTAGGTGGATCTGCTGAGAACCTCAGGAGAGAGGAGGTCTATCCATGGATTGCTCCTTCCCTGGACCAAGCACCCCATGGCTGACACCATCACCCAGGGACCAGGCCATTGTTTGCTCTGCTTTGTCCCAAGTGCCACACTGCACTCAGCCCATCTGTGTGAGCTCAACTTTCCTAGCTACGCTGCCGTGTCTTACAGACTTAGGAGGCATTATTTCCCCAGGGTTTTTATTATTTCTGTTTCACATACAGGCAGACTACAGTTCTTTGTTTTTTCTTAAATAAATCTGGTAGGTTGAAAATCATGCCAGGCATGTGTGCATGAAGCAGACTATAATTTATGAATAGTTTGTCAGCTCTCTAACCTGCGGGAGCTTCTTTTCCCTGGAAGGAGGTCAGAATTTCCTTTCCAGCCCCCATGAGTACCACCCATGAAGGAGTTGTGGCACCATGGTTGCATCTTCAACTACATGCTACTATTCATAGCAGCTTCTCTGTAAAATTCAATCCCATTCATAACCTTGGATTCAGATGGCCAGGATACACCTCCAGCCCCTCTCACTCCTCACCCTTCCAAGGAGCATTTGCCAGTGACATTTGAAACTGGTCCTCTGTCTGCAACATTCCTTTGATTTAAAGTATAAGTAAGTTCAGAAAGAAAAGGAGGGAGGGCCTATTCTAGCCCACTAGACATGCCTTACTTACCCCCTTGTAGTCACCTTTGCTCCTTAACCTGAATACAGTCAGCCACAGCAGCTATCCACATATGCCCTGACCCTGTACAAGCACACAGCCACGGTGGACGGCAAGACCATCCTTGTGGGTGAGCAGGATGGGGCTGAGCCATGCTGACCCTCAGAAAGAGGAAATGGGAGCAGGGTGGAGGTGAGAGAAGGTCCATGAGAGACAAGGGAGCAAGTGAGACCCCAGGCAGGAGCAGGCATGATGGGGGAACTCCAAGAGCCAGGGGCCAGGGAGTGGGGCTGGGCCTCCTGACCCAGCGTCCAGACCCAGTTGGTGTGCAAAGCAGGGTTCAGAGAAGCAGAAGGTGGGAGTCTGTGCTTGCCAGAGGGCAGAGGAGCACAGAGGTCTTTGACATAACAGGGGCTTTCCAGTCTCAAAGCTCTCACTCAGCCAGCGTAAGTCAAGAGATGACAGGTGTGTGAACGTTATATCCCATGCCAGGTTTTGGCCTTCCGTGAAGTCAGTCTTTTCCTTGGCCAGGCCCATGCCCTGCCTGACTGTCCACCATTTGTGGTCTTGGCATGTGGGAATTCAGTCTGGTTTAGGCCTTCTAGGGCCCTGCATCTTGTGTGTGGGCACAAAGGGACACCTGCTTTCTCCTTGTGGAGCTTCCTGTCGTATGTCCTGCCCCTGGCTCCCGGCCCTCCCATGCACACAGGTATGTACAAACTCAAGCACACCCAGGTATACTGCGGACACATGGAGCTGTGTGGTCTCCGTTCCTCCCGGTGCTCTGCACGTGCACTCACGTGTGCTGTGGTTTTTACCACGTATGTCGTGTTTCTACAGACAGAGACTTGCACAGAAATGCTTGAGACGTGCGGGACTCTCTGCCCTCCTGCCCGTTAAGAGGTCCAAGTTGTGTTCACATTGCAGACTTCTGGGACACAGCGGGCCAGGAGCGGTTCCAGAGCATGCATGCCTCCTACTACCACAAGGCCCACGCCTGCATCATGGTACGAAACCAGCTGGGAAGTGGGTGAAGGTGCTGGGAAAGAGAAGGAGTGAGAGGGCCTGTTCCATCCCACTGGACACCTCTGGTCTGGGGAGTGAGAGACCAGGGGTCCAGCAGCCCTGAGCTCTCCTACGCCAGCCTCGGTGCTGCTGGGGCAGGGCATAGCTGCCCAGAGATGCTTTAGCCACACTGTCCCCGGAGCTTCTGAGTACAGGTGTGCTAGGCAAGCTTTCTTCAGGTGACAATAGGGAAGAAAAGGTGAACTACCATCTTGGGAGAAGCAGCAAGCTCGGGGCTTCAACGTCAGGCAGATGTCACAGAGGCAAACTGGATGGGACGGTGGTGCAGCCCTGCTGGAGCCCCACCCTCTGACGAGCAGCCCAGGGCTCCCTCAGCCTTGCCTGCTGCTCTTGCCTCAAAGCAGACTAGGCTGTGTGGAACCTGTGGTTCCCAGGAAGCCTCAGCCTGTCACTTTGCTATCCAGGACAGGCCTCAGGGTTCCATCCAGTGACCAGCAAGACCTCAAAAGCAGCTGAGGGGAAGGTGAAGAGGGCCGTGTGACCCTGTGTCCTGCAGGGCTCCTGCCCCTGACCACCCTGGCTCGGTTCTCAGGCCACCTCTTCAAGGTGTTGGAAAGGAGTGTGCGTTTCTTGGGGTCCACTTGCAACACATCACCAAAAGTGTTAGCCCTCTCTAGTCACCTGCTTTTCTGTATTATAAACTTGCAGTGATCACCAGGTGAAAATATCAGGCACTCCAACGTCTTAGAACAGCGTTTAAGGTCTTGCTTTCCCATAAAACCCAAAACACCGTTTTCGGATGAGTCAGGAATCCATACCGTCTGGGGTCTCAGCTGAGAAGACTCCAAGACTGGATCCCAGGCTGGAGCCATCTGAACCATCCACACACGTGCACAGGTGGCTGCTCCTGTGCATCTCTGTGCTCTGGGTGGGTCTGGGTGTTTGCAGTGGTATTCAGGTCCGTAGATAGAGCGTTCTCAGAGAACAGGTGGGAGTTACACCCTGGCCGTCATCATGAAAGGAAGAACCATGCTGCTAGGTGGCCAGTCACATGATGAGAGCACGTGCAGCGGTTGAGCCGCCATCACTGGGGTAAGGGACTTGCCAAAGCAGGTGCTCTCACCTCCCCTGTGACTTCCTGCAGCATGAAAGCCTGGCCTGGGCACTGAGGGCACAGACAAGTGTGTCAGGTGCTGTCCTGCACACTTCATGCCCTTCCCAGCCCACCCTAGTCACACCCCTGCACTTGAAATTCTACTCGTTTTCAAGCCTTGCTTAAATGCACTGCTTCCACTAACATTTGTCATTGGATCACTCTGTGTGCTCACAGCACTCCACTCCTAGCACAGACTGTGATGTGCACATGCAGGGTCTAGAGTGCCAGGGCAGAAGGACCCAGCTATTGCCCCAGGAGCTTACCAACTGGTGGGTACAGACACACATGACAGTGAGGAGGATAGTGAGGGCTCTTCCCTCTAGACTCTGTGCAGATGAAAAAGGCAGGAGCTCACCACCTGACTCCCCCCACAGTCCCTTAAGCACAAAATCCCTTGTAATTTTCCAAAATTTTAATGCTAATAACTAAATGGGCACTGAGCAAAAGGGAGTGATAGGCAGGGCAGATCAGAATGCATAGTGCCAGGATCTGACCTTCAAGAACTGCAAAGGTTGTTCCAGCCATTTGGTTTCAGTCCTGCTCTGGCGTTTGTTATCTTGAGCTCACCTCCCTTCTCAGTGGAAGTGCCTTCTTCCTGTCTCGGACATCTGCATCAGCTCCTCTTGGACCTTCTGAGGGTCAAGGGTGTCTGTCCTGCCAGCATCTCTGTCTCTGAGGTGCCGTCAGCCCCAGCTGCTGTCCATGGTCTGGAGGTACAAAGTGCTCACCTCTCTCTGACCATGTTGGGAGCCGGTAGTCACAGAACTAGGGCTCTGCTCTACCTTGAAATGCCAATGGGAAGGCTCCTCATTCTAACTAGCTCATCCTCAGCTCAAAACAAGACACCCAACAGCCAAGACTAGACCTAGAAGATGCCCGAGCCTGGTGTGAGACAGACTAGAAGGTTTATCACAAGTAAGCATTATAAGAAGGCTTTATTGGGAATTCAGGACAACATGGCTATTTGTTGGAATTGGACCTAGGTCATTCCATGGTGGAGACTTTAGGTGGGCTCTGCTGCTCTCGAGATATGGCAGCTCCAGACCCACTCACCTCCAGGCAGGGTGTGTTGCTCCCATGACGGGCGAGCATAAGGACACCCAAGTAATTTCCCGGATTGTCATTGTCTCCTGGACCCACCGACAGCTGCCCAGGAGCAGTGTTGGCCACAAGTCTGTGTGGAAGGTCCACTTTCCCAGAGCTCTAGCAAGGACTTGAAGGGTTCTTGAGGCAGCAACTTGGAGGTTATCTTAAAGTTCTACCCTTAGCGGGACCAGCAGTTAGCATAATGGCTATGTCGCTGGACTCCCATGTAGTCAACCATGGTTCGTGTCCCGGACCCGGTGGCTTAAAACTCACGCTGGGCGTTTGTGCCCAAGATCCCGAGAGGAGAACGGAGGAAAAATGATTGCGGCGTGGCCATCCCCCCGGGGGGGGGGTGAAGTCTTGCT
>NW_006160060.1:45255-62560 GCF_000334495.1 Tupaia belangeri chinensis
CGGGGGAAAAGGTATTGGGGCCTGGCCACCCCCCCGGGGGGGGGGGTGATTTCTCGCTTTCTGTCTCTCTGTCTGTCTCTGTCTCTGTCTGGCGAGCACACACGCCCTAAAGCAAAAACCTCTCAAAAAAAAAAAAAGTTCTACCCTTAGGGCTCATCCATAGTGCTCACACTTGTGGCTGTGTTTTAAACCAGGTAAGACAATAAAGTTAATAAAACCACAAGTTACAAAAATAATAAAAGATAAAAAGTTTACAGAATGAACAGATAAAGTTTAAATCAGTAACTGAAGGAAAATTCTGGAAATGTTTAGTTATTACAAAGGAATTTTAAAAGTTAAATGTATAATTTCTAACCAACTATACCAATTAGTAAATAAGAGACAAAACATTTTTAAAACATTTGTGTCTGGAGGCTCCAGGGGCTTCCCTAAGGAAAACAGGCACAGGCTCTGTGGTTGGACAGTTCCCAAGCCTGTGCCTGTACCCATGCTCACCTGTCAGGTGTGAGTCACCTGCATGTAGTGTGCACAGAAACTGACATGCATGAACTGCCTTCTTTACCTTTGCAGGTGTTTGATGTACAGAGGAAAGTCACCTATAAGAATCTGAGCACCTGGTATACAGAGCTTCGGGAGTTCAGGCCAGAGATCCCATGCATCGTCGTGGCCAATAAAATTGATGGTGGGGCCATTTCTGCATCTGAGTGTCAGCAGTTAATGGGGGACCCACCACCACACATTTTCTCCTTTCCTGGGGCAGGCAACCTTCATGGATCCATTCTGCTTCCTAAGATACACTCATTGGTTGGTTGTATCTCTCTTCCTGGTAAAGATGCCAACCTGCCCAGTTCCCTGTTCACTATCTTCTGAGAACATGTCCACTAATCATCCCACTTTCTGGAATGGGGACCTCCAGTGACCCGCTCTCCAAACCTCTCTCCCTTTCCCTGGATGAGCAAGCTAATGTCCTACCTTCTCTCTGCAGCGGACATAAAGGTGACCCAGAAAAGCTTCAGTTTCGCTAGGAAGTTTTCCCTACCCCTGTACTTTGTGTCAGCTGCCGATGGTACCAATGTTGTGAAGGTATGGTGGCCGCAGACAGTCTGGGGAGGCCATGAGGACGGGCTGGCAACAGAGGAGAGGGAGGAAACGGGATATGTGCAGCAGGGAGGGGAGGAGATGATAGACCCAGACTGATGAGACTAAAGTCAGTGACCGTGTGTGGGGGCAGGTGAGTTGAGGGGTGAACTTGCAGTTTTAGGAGTGGAATATCGTGTGAGTTCTTGGTGGGTTCTGTAGGTTGGACTTCCTACCTTCTCCACTGTACCCCCAGCTCTTCAATGATGCCATCCGACTAGCTGTGTCCTACAAACAGAACTCCCAGGACTTCATGGATGAGATTTTGCAGGAGCTCGAGGTAGGTCAGGCCCACCGGTTGGGTGGAGTAGAAAAACCGGGATTTCACTCAAGAGGCATGGTCTAGAAGTCAGCCTCGTGGCTCTTGGCCAGTGCAGGGCCAGGCCTCACTGCAGCTTTGTCCACAGAACTTCACGTTGGAGCAGAAAGAGGATGTGGCAGACCAAGAGGAGAGTGGCCATGCCGAGACCCTGTCCCCTTCCTGATTCTGGAGGGTGGGTGTTTTCTTCTTTCCAAAACTGACCTCAGGGACTCTTCCTGTATTTCTCCCAGGCAGGGAACAATGGCTGTCCCCTGATTGCCCCCCTTCCCACCCTGTAGGTTTGTGAGGCCTCGCTTTTTTCCACCTCTGTCTCCCAGCCAACTTTTTTAAAAATTGGTTTTTGGCAGACAGCTATTTGTGTCAGGTTTCTGAGCATCTGCTCTGTACGTGCTCTTGTAGGTGAGGCCAGGGTCACAGAAATGAGCTGGCCACTAGAGTTTAGTAAAGCAAGTGGCAGATCTGTCTAGTTAGGAATGCACAGAAGTGGTTGTTAGTCAGGTCAGTACAGCACCCCAAGGTATATACAACATTAGCTTCAGGAGGAGCTTCCTTTACACCCCTCCCCCCCTCAGCATAAGAGACTTTCCCTTCCTTTTTTTTTTTTTTTTGAGGACAAATTTAGACATCGTGCCTGCCGTGCGTAGCCAGGGGTTGAACAGCTGCAGCCTTTTCCTCTGCCCAGTTACTGCAGTTTGCTCATGTGTTTGTATGAACATCTCGTTTGTGTTTTATATTGTTCCCACTAATTTATTTTGCTTCCTTTTTCACAGTAAAGGTTGAATTGCATAAACACTGAGTGTATGTGTGCACTTTGTGAATCTGAAGCATACTGAGCAAAAAGACACGAAAGAACATGCAGATCACCAGCCATTGAGAGGGTATGGTTTTGACCTGTTGGGAAACCCACGTTAACCCCATTCACTGCAACGGAGGCCATTTCAATGCCAGGTAGTGTCTTAGGAAGAATAGATATTTATCTGGAAACTCAAGGACAAATATGTCTCCTCTTTAAATGACTGATCCTTATATGTGAACCTCAGAGATTTTACCTGACTTGGAATTTTTTAGGACTGCATTGCCCTGATGAGGTGGGGCTAAAAATAACTCCTAGTTACTGTAAGTGGCTGACGGTGTATTTGTTTTTAAATAAATGACTTTGTTGAGACAGACTTCAGACACACATAATTCACCATCAGTATGGGCTTCACATAACTTTTGTGTCAGGGTCCCTAGGAGCATATTTGGAGAAGGCAGTTGTTCAGATGACTGACTGGGGCCATTCTCTTGGAGGAGGATGAGTGAGGAAGGCACGAACAGTGCCAGTCCACCACCCCCCACTCTTAGTCCCAGGGATACTCTGGAGGACAAACTCCACAGAGTTGGCCCTACCTTAAGACAAGTGGTCTTTTGTGCCCATCAGCCAAGGGGAAGGAGTGATTCACAGCCTCTAGAGCTTCAACAAGGCCAGTTCTTGGGGAAATGGACAGCTGTGAGTTTATCCAACAGCACTCAAGGCAGTCGGGGGTGAGTGCTCAGGTGGTATGCCAGCAGCATCCACAGCCACCACCCATGGGTGCCAAGATACGCCTGCTCCTGTGCAGAGACCACCGCGCACCCTTGCCCTCCTCAGGTCTAGGTAGTTTGCCTGGGGTCCTGGCCTAGTCCTCTTGCCTGGGCGGTGTGAGCCTTTGCTTCCTATGCCTCTGAGACTGTGGTGGTTGCACTTGCATAGGTACAACTGAACACATGAGAGCTGAATGGATCAGCAGAGTACCAGGTATATGCCTCCCTGCCCCCGCTGTGTATAGCCATTCCTCCTCATGATGCTAGGGCTGATTACCTCTTTCCAGAATGCCATTAGTAACTCCTTTCTTTGCCAGTTTATTGGTGCACAGAGTGTCCAGAAAGTAGCCATAGCTTTGTTTTTAGTGAAACTCAGTGTGTCTCCTAGTGGAAATGCACCCCTCCCACTTCCAGAAACTAAGACTCCCAACTCAAAGAACCTAAAGTGCATACCCGAAGCAAGTTCATCACTGGGAGTGATAGTGAGCAAGGCACTCCTGCATCCACCCCCTCGGTTACAAAACACACTGGGGACACAGGTCCATGCAATGAGTTGTGGACCACATTTGTACAAGAGGTCATCTCCAATATGGCACCTCAACTGTGTCTTTATGAGGGCCTTCCACTTCTGATGAGACCAGTAGCTTCTGGACAGTCTGGTATCTACTGGCTCCTATAGTCCTGTGCCCAGCACTGTACCTCCTAGGCCCTGGGTCCTTGTTGAGCAGCAAACGTGGGACCCGACAGACGAGTGGGCCCGACCTACACCCAGAACACATGCCACCAGTAGGCATGAAACCACACTTCAAGGTAGAAGGACAAATATGATCAGCTGGTATTAAATGGCTGGGTGGTCGGGAACCAGCAGTTAGTGTAATGGCTATGTCGCTGGACTCCCACGTAGTCGACCGTGGTTCGCGTCCCGGACCCGGTGGCTTAAAACTCACGCTGTGTGCGTGTGCGTGCGTGCCCAAGATCCCGGGAGGAGAATGGAGGAGAAGGGATTGCGGCGTGACCATCCCCCCTGGGGGGTGATTTCTCGCTTTCTGTCTCTATGTCTCTGTCTGTCTGGCGAGCGCACGCGCCCTATAGTGGAAAAAAAAAACCTCTCAAAAATAAATAAATAAATAAATGGCTGGGTGGTTTCTTCAAAGACGAAGTATGTTGGAGCTTAGTGTTGGCCTGTTGCTTGCAGGTCAGACACGTGGCAGCACTGGTCAGTCAGCCTTGGTGGGAGGGAGCACATGCTAGGGAGCCCTTCACAACCTTCACCTCTGCACTGTGGCTATTTTGTTCATGGGCCACCTGAGAATGCACTGGGATGGCTAGAACAGAGCTGGCTGCCATCTGCAGATCTGCTTGTCCTATCCACCCAGACTAATAAGCCCCTAAAGATGGTGCCGATGGGACAGGCTTTAGAATATTTGTAGGGCTTATTTCCACCTGTCGAGTGCATGTATCTTATTGAGGCAGCCACAGTATTTAACACCTCTTCTCACCAGGCTTGATTAACATGAGGTTGCCAACAGGGTGGACTGTATAATATTTTGTGGAATGTCAAGATGGTCCACTTCACATTATTTTATGACAGAGTGTGGGAGAATTAACATAGCTTTGGGGAAATGCCATTATACAGCTTTTGTTCCCATGTGAATGCAAACTACTTCTGGTCCTTCTTCCTGATTGGTATGAAAAGGAATGCATTTTTCTGATCAGCAATTGTATACCATGTGCTATAGTGTGGAATGCCACCCCACCCCCAGAAGTCATGTGTTGACATTTGAGTTATATTAGAAAGGTGTTAAGTGAAAATATAGTTCTTTCATGGTGTACAGGGTAGACCCTTTGAGTGTGATGAGGCCATTGGGGTGGATTTGTAAGCAGAGAGAATGGGACCAGGACTAGCAGAGATGCCCAGACACCTGTTCTGCTCAATACGCTGCCCTCTGCTATGCTGTGGCCTCACTGGTTTTTTGTAAATCATTCGATCTCAGCTGTTGTGTTAGCAATACAATAAAGGACTAAGACACTGTTTCCAATGTTGTATTGATCTGCTCCAGTAAAGACACCCTATCCCCCACAGAAGGTGCAGTTAAGGCTACCAATGTCATCCTCTACAATTTAACTAGTTTTTCTCAAAGGCCAAATTATCTGGGTAAATTGGATATAATGGGGACTACCACACTTTCAAATCTTTACAAATGACTTATTGAGGTGAAAGGTACATGGCATTAACCAGCACCACACATTTTAGTCTCCGTGCTGCACACTAACAAGTCTGTCTAGTTTCACAGATCATTCCAAAAGTGACACCCCTTACTAATTAAGCAGTCTCACCAGTCCCTCCCTCCCTCCCTCAGCCTAGCAGCTACCAGTCTACATTATGTCTCTATGGATTTATCTGTTCCAAGTAAATCATCTAAGTGGAATTGACAATATGCATGGGACCTGTTCTGTCTGCTTTCTTTCACTTGACATGTTTCCAAGATTCACCAACTTCACATTTACTTCATTCCTTTATGTGGCCAAATGAAATTTCATCATATGGATAATCAACTGTTCATCCATTCATGGACATTTTATCTATTCCCAACTTTCACCATTATGAATACTGTTGCTATGAACACGTATGTGCATGTATGAGTGCTAGTGTTCAGTTCCTTTGAGTGTATTAATCTGCTCACACTGCTATAAAAAAAAATGATGGCCAGCAGATGGTGTGGTGGTTAAGGCACTTGACTCCCACATGGCTGACTGCAGTTTGAGTCCTGGACCTAGGAACTTACTTTCTCACTTTCTCTTCTCTCTCTGTCTCCCTCTGATCAAATTAAAAAGTAATAATAAATAATTCTTTTAAAAAATAATATTCAGTGACTCACAACAAAAAATTATATTTCACAGTTTGGAGGCTGAGAAGTCCAAGATTGAGGTGCCAGCAAGATGTTATTCCGAGACTTCTTTTGCCTCAAGGCAGTTGCATGTGCTTACAGGATCTCTTTGTCTTCTCTCTCTCTCTCTCTCTTGTCCTTCTCCCTCTTATAAATCACATCCTATTGGATTAGGGCCCAGATTTACAACTTGTTTAATTTCCTCCTAAATATCCTAATTCCAAATGCAGTTACATCAGCAGTTAGGGATTAAACATACAAATTTGAGCGTCTGTGTTGGGGGGGACACAATTCAGTTCATAGCAAGATACATAAAAGTGGAAATATGGAGGCCAGCAGGTGATGTGTGGTTCAAGGTGCTAGACTCCTACATGGCCGACTGTCGTTCCAGTCCTGGACCTAGCGGCTTGCTCTCTCATTTCTCTATCTCTCTCTCTCTTCCCCTCCCTCCCCCCAAGTTAAAAAACAAAGTTAAATAAAATAATTACACAAAAAAAGTAGAATTATGGGGTCATATGGTAATTCTATGTTTAATCATTTGAGAAACAACCAAGCTGTGTTCCACGGTGGAACCACTGTCTTACAATCTCACTGGCAGCTCTGCGGCTTCTCTGTTTAACAGAACACACTGTGTTTCACCCTGAGAATTAAAATTCTCTTCTCAAACCAGTTACTTGTCTTTTTACTGTCTGTCTGTCTGGCAAGCGCACGTGCCTTGTAGCAAAACCTCTCAAAATATAAAAATTAAAATTAATAGTAACCCATTTCTTTGTCCCATAAATGCCTTGCCAATATACTTTTCTCCTTAATGTCCTTCCTCAGACTCAACTCCTTCACCCACCCTCTTCCCACACTGGATTTTATATCTGGATTTTATAACCATTTACTATGTTTCTATATCCTCTAGTCATTCAGTTTCAGCATGTGAGCTCACCAGAAAGACAGAGACAGAGTATGGATTTTTTAAAATCACTTTAGTACTGTAGCATGGTGGTTTTAACTGAACAGTCGAAGCATACGGTGGTAACTGCATTATGTTTAAACTAATTCACAGCTGTAGGAAAATCTTTGAGTGTTAAAATATAACCAAAATGAGGGACCAGCAGTTAGCGTAATGGCTATGTCGCTGGACCCCCATGTAGTCAACTGTGGTTCAAGTCCCGGACCTGGGCGCGTGTGCATGCATGCCCAAGATCCCGAGAAGAGAATGGAGGAGAAGGGATTGTGACGTGGCCATCCCCCCTGGGGGGTGATTTCTCACTTTCTGTCTCTCTGTCTCTCTCTGTCCAGCGAGCACATGTGCCCTATAGCAAAAACCTCTCCAAAATGAGACTGCATTTTGAGCATGAAATATTAGAAAGCAGTAAACAAATAAATGACTTTTTATCAATAGCTATGATTTTGCAAACTTTCAAAATTAATCGATGTTACCAAGAAAGGAAGAATAGAATGAGCACTGTGGTCCTGGATTAGAGTTGGAAGCATTATAAACTCATGTTTAGCCCTCTCCCTGTATGACTGCATAGACACAGAAATGATCATAGATATTTGTGTGAATGGCATGGGTTAGTACCCAACATACATTATCTCACTTTGTCATACCCAGCCTGCAGAAAGCACACCTAGTGTTCAGATTTTTGGTTGCTAAACCACTCTGCAATGAAAACAAGAACTAGGCTACCTTAGAGAAATGGCTCATTTCAGGGCTCAAGCTGGAAACATGCAAAATTACCCAACACATCTTGCACCATCAGAATGTAAGGAAGTATTGGGACCAGCAGTTAGCATAATAGCTATGTCGCTGGACTTCCATGTAGTCGACCACAGTTCAAGTCCCGGACCCAGTGGCTTAAACTCATGCCGGGTGCATGTGCGTGCATACCCAAGATCCCGACAGGAGAATGGAGAAGGGATTGTGGCACGGCCATCCCTCCCGGTGGGGGGGGGGTGATTTCTCGTTTTCTGACTATCTGTCTCACTGTCTTTCTGGTGAGCACATGCGCCCTGCCCTACAGCAAAAAAGTTCTCTCAAAAAAAAAAAAAAAAGAATGTAAGGAACTATTAAGATGTAATGGAATGATGGAACTGTGTCAGAGGAACACAAGAGCCAACCTGAAGGAGCTCCCAATGTCCCAAACTAAAACAACAAATTATATAATACAGTGTTGGGTTATGATTCAGCAGAAAAATATACCTGGGGAGCCTATGGATTAATGAATGAATAAGAGAGGAGTCTTCCCTACAGAATAACTACTAATATGTGTAGATACTACCATCTGCAGAAAATGGACTGACACCCCACCACAGAGAGTGGGCTGGACTGTGTGACTTATGGCCAAACAACAGTATGTGGAAGTGAGTAGCAAAGGACCACCACCATGCCCAAGAGTTCCGAGGCAGCATCACCACTGCACCACTGTCTTGGGGACTTCCGATAGAATGTGATAAAAATACTTCATCTCTGTGTCATTTTTTTTCTCAAAACCCATAGTCACAATGTAATCATAAGGAAAACATTGACTAAATTCAAATTGAGGGGCATTCTAAAAAATACGTAACCTGTATTCCTCAATACTGTCGAGATCATATAAAAACAAAAAAGACCGAGAAACTGCCACAAACCAGAGGAGACTAAAGAGACACACGAAAGTGATGTGGTGCTTATTCTCCAGCCCAGCTACAGTGGCACAGCAGGGACAATGCTCAGCGCTAAAAGCCACATGGCAGACAGGGCTTCAGTCCCTGAGTCAGCCGTACATACTAGGTGTGTGCGCACCCTGGTCCTGGCTGGCTGGGAAAGGCTGGGGCAGGAGTGGGTTGTGGCATGGAAGCCTATTGAGGGTGGTTTTCTCTTTCTCTGTCCCCAGAAGGAAAGAAAGAAGGAGGGGAGTGTAGGGGAGGAAGGGAAGCAAGAGAAAGAGAGAGAAAGAAAAAGGAGAGAGAAGAAAAGGAGAAAGAAAATAAAAGAAAGGGAGGCACCAACAGATGGTATAATGGTTGCATCACAGACTCCCACGTAGTCAACCGCAGTTTGAGTCCTGGACCCAGAGGCTTAAACTCACACTGGGCACATAAGCATACATGACCAAAATCTCAAAAGGAGAACGGAAGAGAACAGATTGCATCATGGCCACACACACACACACACACACACACACACACACACACACACGGGTGATTTCTCACTTTCTGTCTCTCTGGCTAGCATTTGTACCCTATAGCAAAAATATCTCTTTAAAAAAAAGGAAGAGGAACTGGTAGGTGGCATGATGGTTAAGGTGCTAGCTTCCCACATGACTGACCATGGTTCAAGTCCTGGACCTGATGCCTTGCTCTCTCACTTTCCCTTTCTCTCTCTCTCTAGTCGAAAAACAAACAAAAAAAGTTGGGGACCAGCAGGTGGCGTGGTGGTTAAGGTGCTGGACACTCCCACATGGCCAACCACGGTTCAACTCCTGGACGTGGTGGCTTGTTTTCTCACTTTCCCTCTCTTTTTTTCTCTGTGTCTGTCTCTGATCAAATTAAAATAAATGAATGAATAAATAAAAATAAATAATAAAAAGTAACAAATTTTAAAAATGAAAGAGAAAGAAAAGGAAGAAAGAAAAGAGGGAAAAGGGAAGGAGAGCAAGGGAGGGAGGAAGGGACAAAGGGGGGAAAAGAAAAGAAACTTCCTTTGTAAAAGTTTTTGGTTTTTTATTTGTTTTTGTTTTTGTTTTTGTTTTGTTGTTTTGCTATAGAGTGCATGTGCTCACCAGAGAGACAGAGAGAGAAAGCGAGGAGTTACCCTCCACCCAGGGTGGATGGCCATGCCGCAATCCCTTCCCCATTCTCCTCTTGGGATCTTGGTCACTTGCACACAGGTGCCCAGCCTAAGTTTAAAGCCTCTGGGTCTGGGACCCGAACCACAGTCAGTCATGTGGGAGTCCAGCAATGCTGTCTGCTGGTCTTGGAAGAAAATATTTTTTTAAGAGAGATGTTTGCTATAGGGTACATACACTCACCAGAGAAACACACAGAGACAGAGAGATGAAAGTGGGAAATCACCTCCCAGGGGGATGGCCAAGCCAAAATCCCTTCTCCATTCTCCTCTCAGGATCTTGGGCATGCACGCATGTATGCCCGGCATGAGTTTCAAGCCACCAAGTCTGGGATTCAAACTGTAGTTGATTACATGGGAGTACAAAAATATTACCATTATGCCATCTGCTGGTCCTGAAAAGAAAAACTTGTAAAAAGTTAGGTGGTGAGGGGGCAGCAGGTGGTGTGGTGGTTGTGGTGCTGAACTCCCACAGAGCCAACTGTGGTTCAGGTCCCAGATCTGGCAACTTGTTTTCTTGCTTTCCCTTTATCACTGTCTCTCTCTGGTCAAACTTAAAAATAACAAATAAAATTAAATAGATAAATCATTCTAAACAAAAAAAGTTATGTGGATTGGATCTTGGAACAGGAAAAAGACAGTAAAGAAAAACTGGTGAAATCTTAGTAGAGCCTGGACTGGGACTAATAGTGCACAGCAATATTAATATCTTAGGGCCACTGCAGATGATATTATGTAAGGGGCCAGCAGGTGGTGGTTAAGGCACTGGACTCCCACATGGCCAACTGCGGTTTGAGTCCCCAGACCTAGTGGCTTGCTTTCTCACTTTCCTTTTCTCTCTCTCTGGTCAAATTTAAAAATAAGACTAATAAATAAAATTAAATGAATACTTCTTAAAAAGAAAAAGAAAGAAAGAAATTAAAACCACACTGGGTGCATGTGTGTGTGCCCAAAATCCCAAGAAGAGAATAGAGGAGAAGAGATTGGGGGTGGGGGGCCTGGTCATCCCCCCTGGGGAATGATTTCTCACTTTCCCTCTCTTTCTGTCTGTCTCTTTCTGATGAGTACATACACCCTAAGGCAAAAAAAAAAAACCTAAATAAAAAAAGCTTCTTAGCAAAATAGGTGTAAAAGGGAACAATCTCAACTTAATAAAGGATATCTGTGGAAAAATCCACAGCACACACATATAGTAAAAGAATTATTTACCTCAGGAACAGGCAAGAATAAACACTCAGCACTTTCATTAAACATTATACTGGAGATGCAGGCCAGTTAAATAAGGTAAGAAAAAGGAATAAAGGTATTCAGACTGGAAAAATATATAAGACACTTTAAACTTTTTAAAAATTTTCGCCTAAGGGCATGTACACTTGCTGAGGAGAGAGAGAGAGAAAGTGAGAAAGCATTCCCACCGCAAATGGTCATCCTGCAGCCTTCCCCTCTATCGAATTCCTTTGGGATTCAGGGCACACCCATGTACCTGGTATGTTTCAAGTGAGACTCAAACTATGCAACTGGCATGTGGAATCCAGCCATACCACACATGGGCTGGCCCAAGACTATGGCTAGAAGACTTGATTGTCTCTGTAGAAACCTAATGGAAACTATAAAGAGCTTCTAGAATTAATAAATCAGTTCAGGAAGGGTTCAGGATATATAATAGATACACATGAACTCAATTATTTCTATTAGCAGTGCACAATTATCAAAATGTGAAATACTTAGGAATAATTTAAACAAAGTATGTAGGGACCAGCAATTGGCGAAATGGCTATGTCACTGGACTCCCGTGTAGTCGACTGCAGTTCAAGTCCCAGACCCAGTGGCTTAAACTCACGCTGGCCACACATGTGCGTGCGTGCCCAAGATCCCAAGAGGAGAATGGAGGAGAAAGGATTGTAGCAGCGTGGCCATCCCCCCGGGGGGGTGATTTATCACTTTCTGTCTCTCTGTCTCTGTCTTTCTGCTGAGCACATGTGCCCTATAGCAAAAACTTCTCAAAAAAAAAGTATGTGAAAAACCTGCACACTCAAAACTATAAAACATTGTGAGAAAAACTAGAGACGTTCTAGATAAATGGAGCAATACCAAATTCATGGTTTAAAAATAGGATTAAGATGTGATATCTACAGAAATTAATCTATAGATTCAACATAATCATAATCAAAACTACAGCAGGATTTTAAAGATAAAATTTTAAAGAGATTTTTTACTATGGGCACATGCACTTCCTGGAGAGGCATAGAGAGACAGAGAGACAAGAAGCAAGAAGTCACCCCCTGGGGGATGTCCATGCTACAATCCCTTCTCCTCCATTCTCCTCTTGGGATCTTGGCACGCACGCACATATGCCTGGCATGAGTTTTAAGTCACCAGGTCCAGGACTCAAAACTGTGATTGACCACATGGGAGTCCAGCAACATAACCATTAAGCCATCTGCTGGTCCCTAAAGATATAATTTTTAATTAACAAGTAAAAATTATTTATATTTATGAAACACAACATGATTTTTTCCTTTGCCAGAAGTTATGCATGCTCTCCAGAGAGAGAAAGCACCTCCTAATGGAACATGGTCATATCACAATGCTTTTCCTTCCAAATCTTGGGCCCACACACACACATCACACACACGCATGCACCTGCAAGTTGCCAGGACTGGGAATCAAACAAAACAACAGTGGGCCATGTGGAGTCCAGGTCCCCATGCACACTGCTTGACCGCTGCACTGTGGGGCTGGCCTGTCACCGTTTTCTGATGTCTGCATCATAGCATAGCCAAGCTGAACTCCTGCACACACACATCGACGCCCTTTTTAGTGAGAACACTCAAAATCTACTCTCTTGGCAATTTTTGTGCATGTATTTCCTCTAACTGTACTCACCATGGTATATGTTAGATCTCTTGGATGTATTTCTCCTGTCTGCTGAAATTTTGTGTCTTTGACCAATATTTAACCATCCCTCTGCCTCCCAGCCTCTAGTAACCACCATTTTACTCTCCATTTCTATGAGACTTCTACACTCTGTATATGAATGAGATCATGTGGTATTTGTCTCTCTGTGACTGGCTTATCTCATTTAAAATAATGTTCACCCAGGTTGTTGGAAAGAACAGGATTTTTTCTTTGTTTTTATGGCCACTTAGTATTCCATCATGTGTACACCACATCTTCTTCATCCACTCATCTGTTGTTGGACTCTTAGGTTGCTTCCACATCGTGACTATGGTGACTACTGCTGAATGAACGTGGATGCAGTTATCTCTTTGACAAACGAATTTCCTATCCTTTAGATGTAAACCTTGTACCAAGATTGTTGAATTTCAGAAGAATTTTTATTTTAGAAATCAACAAGCTGATAATGAAATTCATATGGAAATGGAAAGAAACTAGACTAGCCAAAACAGCTTTGAAAAAGAACAAAACTTGGAAATGTATACTACTTGATTTCTTTTATGTATTTATTTTTAGAGAGATTTTTGCTGTAGGATGTGTGTGCTCACCAGAGAGACAGAGAGAGAGAGAGAGAGACAAAAAGTGAGAAATCACCTCCCGGGGGGATGGTCACACCACAATCCCTTCTCCTTCATTCTTCTCTCAGGAGTTTGGGCATGGATGGACATGTGCCCCGCATGAGTTTTTAACTGCCAGGTCTGAGACTCAAACTATGGTCGATTACATGGGAGCCCAGTGACATAACCATTATGCCATCTTGTGGTCCCCTACATGATTCAAAATTTATTTTAAACCTGTAGGTAGAAAGACAGTGTAGTATTGGTGACAAAATAAACAAATCAAAGGAACAACACAGGGAGTCTATCAGTGGGACCATACATTGGTGAGCACTGATTTTCTTCAGAGGTGCAAAAACAATCCAGTGGAGAAAGGAGTGGCTTTTCAACATGTCATACTGGAAATTTTAGATATCCTTATATCCACCAAAAAGATAAGCTTCAATCCATGGTTTACATTAAATACAAATATTACCTAAAAATGGATTATAGATATAAATATAAAACCTGAAACTCGAAAATTTCTAGGAAAAAAAGAATTTTTGTTGCCTTGGGTTAAACAAAATTTCCTTAGCTCTGACACCAAAAGTATGAGTTATAAAAGAATAAATTGATTGTACTCCATCGAAATTTCAAACTTCTCGGGACCAGCAGTTGGCATAATAGCTATGTTGCTGGACTCCATGTAGTCAACCTTGGTTCGCGTCCCGGACCCAGTGGTTTAAACTCGCGCAGGGCACGTGTGCGTGCGTGCTCAAGATCCCAAGAGGAGAATGGAGGAGAAGGGATTGTGGCATGGCCATCCCCCCTGGGGGGTGATTTCTCACTTCCTCTCTGTCTCTCTCTGTCTGTCTGGCAAGTGGACACGCCCTGTAGCAAAAAAACCTCTTCAAAAAAAAAATTTAAACTTCTGCTCTTCAAAATACGTTGTTAAGAGAATTAAAAGGAAAACCTCTGACTGGGAAAAATATTTACAAAGCATACAACTGATTAAGGGCTGTACTCAGAATATAAAAAGAACTCTCCAGACTCCACAGATCAGCAAAGCCACCAGTGGGAGTATAATCAAAGAAAATGAAGTCCAAGTGGGGAAGAAATATCTGCACTGCAATACATTCACAAGAGCCAAGCCATGGGAGCAACTTCTGTGTCCATCAGTGGGTGAATGGATAAAGAAATGTGGGGGTGGGAGGGGCAGCAGTTGGCATGATGGATCCCACATGGCCAACCATGGTTCAAGTTCCAGATCCTGTGGTTTGAAAATTGCACCGTACATGAGGGCCTGCATGCCCAAAATCCTGAGAGGAGAATGGAGGAGAAAGGGTTGTGGTGTGGTCCTTCCCCCTGAGGGGTGATTTCTCACTTTCCCTCTATCTCTCTCTGCCTCCCTCCAGTGAGCACACAGGTCCTATGGCAAAAAATAAAATAAAATAAAAAGAAAAGAAGAAAGAAAGAGAAGGAAAGAAGAAAGAATAAGGAAAGAAAGAAAGAAAGAGAGAGAGAGAGAAAGAAAAAGAAAGGAAGAAAGAAAAGAGAAAGGAAGAAAAAGAAAAAAAACTGGTACTTTTTGTACACAGTAAACTATGCAGCTATGAAAAACAAAACTTTGTCACTGTGGTAATGTAGATGTAACTAGAGAGCTTTGTGTTAAGTGAAATAAGTCAGGTACAGAAAGACAAACCCCATATGATCTCCCTCATATGGGCGATCTAAATGGATCCGTTTCTTGGCTGACTCTGTAGCACAGTGGTTAAGAACTGTGCTTTAGGAGCCAGATCCCACATGGCTGGCTGTGGTTTCTGGCACCAGCAGCTCAGAAAATGTGCTGGACACATGTGTGCAGCTCAAGTCCTGAACCTAGTGGCTTGCTTTCTCACTTTCTCTCTCTCTTTCTCTCTGGTCAAATTTAAAAATTAAAATGATAAATAAAATTAAACAAAAATAATTTTAAAAAATAATGTGTATTTCTTTTATTAGAAAATATGCATTTTAAATTTTGTTAATTAATTAGTTTGTCTATTTATTTGTTGTGACTTTCAAGCCTTCAGGTCCAGGACTTGAACAGTCAGCCATGTGGAGATCAAACCTTAACAACCATGCCATCCACTGGCCCCAATAATGCATTTTATATTTCAAGATAACTAGGAGAGGTTTTGTTTTTTGTTTTTTTTGTTTGTTTGTTTGTTTTGTTTGTTTGTTTTTGTTTGTTTGTTTTTTGCCTTAGGGTGCATGCACTCGCAGGAGACAGAGAGGGAAAGCGAGAAATCACCTCCCAGGGGGGATGGCCATGCTGTAATCCCTTCTCTTCTATTCTCCTCTTGAGATTTTGAGCATGCACACACATGCACCCAACATGTTTTCCAAGTCACCGGGTCTGATACTCAAACTGCAGAGTCAGCTATGTGCAATCCACTGTCTTAGCCACCACGCCACCTGCTGGTCCTAGAAGAGAGAATCTTAAATGTTATCACCACAGACAGGATAAATGTTTGAACCCACAAAATACATTTATTATCCTGATTTGATCATCACACAATGTAAACATGTATGGAAACACCACACTGTGCACCCAAATATGTACAATTACATATATCAACTATAGGTATAATTTCTTTTTAGTTTTTGCTTTAGGACATGTGTATTTGCCAAAGACAGACAGGCAGAGAGAGAAAATGAGAAAACACCCACTCCAAGGGCTGTTGGCCACACCGTAATCCTTTCTCCTCCATTCTCTCAGGACTTGGGGCAGGCATACATGTGTGTCTATGTTTTTCAAGCCACCAGGTCTGGGACTTGAACCACCCAGTCAGCCATGCGGGATCCAGCTGCCTTAACCACCATGCCACTGACTGGCCCTGTCAATTATAAATAAAACTTTTTAAAAAATCTATAAAATGTGACAACAGCAATTTTTAAATAGGTAAATGATTTATCAGACACTTGCTGAAGAAGGTATCTGGGACCAGTTCCATGGAGCAGCAATATTGTTCTGAGAACAGCTAGGTCCCACATAGTGCCTGCAATTCGAATCCCCAACCTAGTCAGCCTGAAACACACCAGGCACAAGTGCAAGTGCCCAAGATTCATCAAGCTGGGGGACTAGGGGGAGAGAATTGTGGCATAACCAGACCCTAAGGAGGATGTTCTTCTCTCTCCCTTTCACACACACACATTCTCACGTGCACACACACCCACGCTATCATAAACAAAAAATGTTAAAAAGTGTATATATATGGACAGCAATAACCACATGAAAAGATGCTTAACATTGCTAGCAGTTAGGTGTCTGCAAACTTAAAGCCACAATAAAACATGACCACACACACCCATCAGAAAGACTAAAATTTTGAGAGGCAAAGGGAAGAGGCCTTCTTGGAGACACAGCCTCATGGATTCTGCAAACTAGCCATTTTTGGGAAACAGAAATGAAGACTTCCCACTGATAATTTGGCCTCCGGCACACAAAACTCGCATGGTAGGAAGACTCCTTCCAGGCCTCCTGTCTCTGCACCTGTCTTTGTCTCTCTCTACCTCTGTCTCAGTCTCTGTCTCCTCTCTTTTTTTTTGTAATTTTTGCTTCTTAGAATTTTGCGTGGTGCACTAGCGTGCCATGTGGTTTTCCAATCTTTGTTTTTTTTACTGAGATTTTTTAAAAATATTAATTTTTATGTTGTATTGAGAAGTTTTATCTTTGTTTTTTTCTTCTCTTTTTCTGTTTCTTGTTTGTTTTTTTTTTTGCTGTTGTTTCTCTCTTTCTGTTTCCTTTTCTGCATGCTCCTCAATGCTCAGATTGAACTTCCAAGTTTGGAAAGAAACTGATCATCAACCAGATGACTAGAAATCGCTGCAGGACCACAAGAAATATGGGAAAGCAGGAACATACCTCTCCTCCAAGGGAAAAGGATAACTCGTCTTCATCCACACACAGTTCAAGGGAATTCATGGAAATGTCTGATAAAGAATTCAGAACATTCATAATGGCAAAACTAACAGAGATGGAAGAGAAGAGAGACAATGAACTGCTGAAGAGGAAGGAGAAAGAAGTTGTTGAGTTCCAGGA
>NW_006160060.1:63793-83256 GCF_000334495.1 Tupaia belangeri chinensis
ACTATGCAGTTTATTCTAGATGGGAAACCACATTTACTATGTTGTGATGATGCTCAGGGAATGAATGTTAAGTAATTTTTAAAAAAAGTTGCAGGAGGAAAAAAAAAACAGTAAAACTGTTCATATCGAAATAAAAAAAATGCATATTTGATGACTGTAGTAAGCTATATAGCCCCAGCTGGGTACTACTTTATAATATATTCATTCTATTCACTGAGGTTTATGCCTAAAGCCAGACTTGGGTTCACGTATAGGTATATATCAGCTGTGCTAGCTATTGGATATATTTCGACTAATTAAGTTCATTAGCAATTCAATTAAATGGGGGGGGGAAGGCATAGAGAGCAACCATGGATACCAGAGACAATGTGGGAGGAGGGTGGGACATGGCAGAGGGTGATGAATAGGGAATCAAGAATGGCAAAACAAAAAACAATGTATACAAGACATAAGAAATGGAAAATTATTTGCTGATAGCATATATGTTGATGTGCTTGATTGAGCCAATACACAGTGTATTTTGGATGGAAAATTCATTTGTATGCTGTAATGATGTATAGTAAATTAATGTAAAAAATAAATTTAAAGAGAAAAGAAAAAGAAAGACTAAAATTTTAAAAACTGACCATATTGTTTCCAAGGATCCGGGATTCTCATACACTGCTCATGAGAATGTAAGATGTTGCAACCATTTTGAAAAAACATTTTGACAAATTTCTTTAATTGTAAGAGGGTGCACACACTTGTGAGAGAGAGAAAAAGAGCAAGCACCGCCAGTGAAGCCTAGTCACATCACAATCCTTTTTCCTCCATCTGTATCTCGTCAGAATTTGGGGCATGCATACATGCCTGGCATCTTTTTCAAGTGGCCAGATCCAGGATTCAAACTGTGGGCAGCCATGTACACAATGCTCATCTGCAGTGCTGCGGGGCCAGCCCTTTTGTTTTTGCCCTAGTGCTTAACATGTTCTGACTATATGATCCAGCTGTTCCTCACAGAGGTACTTAGCCAAAAGCTATGAGAGCATATGCCCATACAAAGACTCGTACACAAATGTTCACAGCTGTTTATAAGAGGGCAAACTGGAAATAACCCGATATAAAAAAAAAATGTGGACTAGCCACATACACAGACTCATCTGAACTGACCAGAAGCAGGTCACTGATGATATTTTTACCAAGAATAGGGTTTTTGGAGTGAACCCCTAAGCTAGCTTGTTTTATGATCACTTTTCTACACAGTGAAGATAATCCATCTCCATCTTTTCTATTTAAATTTACTAAAGTTATAATAGTTGGGGGGACCAACAGATGACATAATGGCTATATCGCTGGACTACCATATAGTCAACCACAGCTCGAGTCCCAGATCCAGTGGCTTAAACTCATGCAGGGCATGTGGGCATGCTTGCTCAGGATCCCAAGAAGAGAGTGGAGGAGAAGGGATTGCAACATGGCCATTCCCCCCCCGGGGGGTGATTTCTCACTTTCTGTCTCTCTGTCTCTGTCTTTCTGGCGAGCTCATGTGCCCTATAGCAAAAACCTCTCAAAAAATTATAATTGGGATTGGTTTTCCATCACAAATATTAAAAATTTCACATGTTGATCAATTATGATCAAACTTTGACCTCTGTCCTTATGCACAACTCTGAACCCTACTACACCCACTTTTCTGGTGTCAGGGTTTACCTGGTGCAGTTCTAGCTGATTTAGTCAAATCATTTTCTTTTATTTTTGTTTGCAATTAGATTATGAATTTGATTTTCCAAAACACTTATATTTGTTTAACCATCCCACAAGAAAATAGTGAGCACGTCCCTTGGATGTCTGGGTCCCCAGAGCTTTGGGTTACCATGTGGCCAGTCCATTTCTTCTCATTACTGCTGTCACCATGTGCAGGAGACCTCTGCTCAGGGCCTGTGAGCCATTTTCAGGGTTAGAATATCCACGGGGACATGAAAGCGGATCCAAGAGTCTCAACTCAGTTATAAACAACTTCAGAATTTTTAAAATGAAAATTGGGATATCTATCATGTTGTCACAGATCACCAAGAATAAGTGTTGGTGGGAACCAGCAGTTAGCGTAATGGCTATGTCTCTGGATTCCCACGTAGTCAACTGTGGTTCGCATCCCAGACCCGGTGGCTTAAAACTCACACCGGGCACGTGTGCGTGTGTGCCCAAGATCCCGAGAGGAGAATGGAGAAGGGATTGCGGCATGACCATCCCCTCTGGGGGCTGATTTCTTGCTTTCTGTCTCTATGTTTTTCTCTGTCTGTCTGGCGAGCTCACGCACCCTGTAGCGAAAACCTCTCCAAAAATAAATAAAGAAAGAATAAGTGTTGGTTCGGTGTTGGGAAGTGGACACACTCATACATGGAAAGCTGCACCTTCCCTCTAAGGAAGGTGGCACCATATCTTACAGACAACTCTCCTGTGGAAGATGAGCTTAGAGAAGTGAGAGCGTCTGCATGCGCGAATATAGAACTATCCCTATATTTGCTAAATAGAAGAGTCCTAGAGTAGTATCATGAATAATGAAAGAAACAAGGAGGGGATCTTCTGATGTTTCAACATTTTCTTGTGCGTGGGAAGTTTCCAGAAGGTAACCAAGAAATCACCTGAGAAGAGGCCCTGAGAAGACAAATGACAGGTGGAGATTTTCCACCTCACTGAAGGGAGAATCAATGAACTCAGGACAAGGGTTTGAGCACGTAAGAGTGAAGGGCCCAGCAGAGTCCATGCTGCATCTCCCTGCACTTGTCCAGAACCCGACCATGCCCACCACTCCCCCCTAGCCTGAGCGCACCTTGCCCCATGATTCCCACTGCAAGCCCACCTGGCTCAGGGCCCAGGGCTGCCCCACCATGGGGGCTGATCTCTGAGCTGCTGCTCTCGGCAGGGCCTGGAGCCTGGCTTCTGGCTCGCTCTGTAACCTAGGAACTACATTTTGTTTGCTTCGTGTTTAAAGGGTGACTAGTGTTGGCACCAGAGTACAAAAATTATACATCCAAGAGAGAGATTAAAAACCAGTTCCAGTAGTGAGAGCCCAAAGTCAACAAATGAATTGGTAACCCAATTTTAGTGAAGCCTGCTTCTGGTCAAGGCATATTGAATTTTGTTTTAAAACATTTTTTAGGGTCAGGCTGTGGCATGGTGGTTGCAGTGGCTGGAGCCCACATGGCCAGCTATGTGATTTGAGTACTACACTTGACAGCTTGAGAAACACACTGGGGGATCAGCAGTTGGCGTAATAGCTATGTCGCTGAAATCCCATGTAGCCGACTGCAATTTGAGTCCCAGACCTGGTGGCTTAAATTCACGCCGGGTGCGTGTCCGTGCATGCCCAAGATCTCGAGAGGAAATGGAGAAGGGATTGTGGCATGGCCATTCCCTCGGGGAGGGGGGGGTTGTGTGGTGTGTGATTTATTGCTTTCTATCTCTCTCTGTCTCTTTCCGGCAAGCACACGTGCCCTATAGCAAAAACCTCTCCAAACACACACAGACACAATGGGTGAATATGCATGTACCCAGAACCCTATCGACTGCAATCTATGTCTCTCTTTCTCTCTCTCTCTCTTCTCCCCCTCCAACTCTGCAAGCTCAAGGGCCCTCTGGCAATTTTTTTTTTTTTAATTTTAAGTTTATTCCATAAGTGGCCCGCAGGTGGTGTGGTGATTGAGACACTGGACTCCCACATGACCAGCCTGTTCTAGACCAGGCCCTGGTGGCTTGCTCTCTCTCTCTCTCTCTCTCTCTCATGAGCACACATGTCCTATAGCAAATTAAATAAAATGAAATAATTCCTTTTTCAGAAAACGTTTATTCCCGGTACCAGCAGATGGCTTAACAGTTATGTCACTGGACGCCCACGTGGCCGATCGCATTTCGAGTCCCAGACTTGAAAGCTTAAAACTCACGCCAGATGCATGTCCATGCGTGCCCAAAATCCCAAGAGGAGAATGGAGAAGGGATTGTGTTGTGTCCTTCTCCCCGGGGAGTTAATTTCTCGCTGTCTCTGTCTCTCTGGTGAGCACACACACCTTATAGCAAAAATCTCTCCAAAAAAAGAGTGGTAGAGGGACAAAAACGCACCCGCGACAGGGTCATGGTTCTAGGATCCACCCCAGCTACACCCGTCCGAGCCTGAGGGCCCAGTGGTCTCAGCGAGGTCACCGGCAGAGAGACGCCCTGTGCACTGGCCTCACAGAATGTTGCGTTCTGTTGCTGCACAACTATCTGGCCCTTATGTTTTAGTCAAAAACTGCTCTGCTATGGGGCTGGGGGTAGTGCAAGCACTTGGGTGTGGTTCACTGTATGTTAGGATCATGGGTGGGAAAACGGTGGGCTCCAAAGCGCACCCTGCGGGTGAGCCTGAGATCATTCACCAGCAGCTCATCGCCAGCAGGCTCTTACTGATGGTCCACATCTACGAGCAGTCATACTGTGTCAAGCCTTGTTTTCATGGTCACACAACCCTCCCACCCAAGGGCACAGAGCTGATGAGAGGGAACCCAGACTGACCAATGGATTCCTAAGACGAGGACTCGTGGTTGCTCACCTCTGTGGCCCAGTGGCGGCGCACAGCGCCCTCGGCTCTCTCACCCAGGACTCCTCCCTGCTACAGCGCCCTCTGCTGTTCCCTCTGTGACCAAGTGCAGGTCATCTTTCGCCTGACTCACACTTACATAGTTCGGTGAAGCCACTGTTCAGCCAAAAGCCAAGATTTCTTCTAGAATCCACCATCTTTTTTTCTGAGAGAGATTTTTGCTATAGGGTGCATGCACTCACTGGAGACAGAAGGTGAGAAATCACCCCCCGGGGAGGGGGGAGGTGGCCACGCTGTGATTTCTTTTCCTTCATTCTTTTCCCAGGATCTTGGGCACATATGCACATGTGCCTGACATGAATTTCAAGCCACCAGATCTGGGACTCAAACTGCTGTTGGCCATGTGGAAATTCAGCAACTACACCACCTCTGGCCCTGACCCACCATCTTTAATCCCATGAGGAGTTAATCCACCAACAAAGTTTTTACTCCCTGGACAGAGTGAGCAGGGGCAATTGACCTAACCCCATCAGGATTTCTTTCCCAAAAATTTGCAAATTGTTGTGAATAGTTTCAGTTGAGGACTGGCAGGCCTTGGGTAGGTTAGGGCAGTCTGCTGCGCACTCAGATCAGGGTCATGCCTGGCCTGGGCACCTCGCCTCCTGCTCACTCTGGCCCTTCCTGCTGGCTCATATCATCACTTAAATGACTTAAATCAGTTCCTGCTCCTCCCGTGGAAAATCTTTAAACTAAAAGCACCCAGTGGTTGGGAAGCGCTCAGTTACTCAGGGGTACCCAAATGCACCTCTCGTGTCTATCCTGGAAGTCTCTAGCAGATCAGACACATTGAATTTGCTCAAATCCATGAATTAAAGAGATGTCATTTGGACCAACAGTGTGCTTGGACAGTGTTGTTAATCTGCCACCAACAAGCCAGACGAACCTTGCACTCAGTGGTAGACATGTGTCGCTCTGGCCCTTGTGTCTCAGTGAACCTGCCTTCAGCAGAGAGGCCTCACTGAGGGCCTGTTTCCAACCTGCCAGTCAGCTTCCTGTGCAGTTGGTTCACCTCGGGCAGCTGCTCCAGGCCCCACTCCTGCAGAGGTCTTTAACAATCATACTCACTTTACACACCCTGGTGTGGAGTGCTGACCCTCAGCAGATTGCAGCAGGGAGCTGCCCTGCTCCACAGGAAGCCATGCCCAGGGGTCGGTCAGGCTCCCCCACTGGTCAGTGGTCTGTGCGGGTGAGGGATAGGGAGACGCTCTTAGTTTTAACACCTGTTTCACTCAGTGCTAAATAAAGACCATACCTAGCCTGCAGTCCAGGTCAACTTATTCTAGCATTCAAATCAAGATTTCAAGATGGGGGTCGCACTAATATTCCTGCAGTTAATCTCAGAGAGGGAAGAGGGGAGGGGGATGTGATGGGGTTAAGCTGGGGAGGGCAGATAGGAAGAAATCAAAACACATCTCATGTACTTAAATGTATCTATCTATCCACGTGTGTGTGTGTTTATTTATTGTGTGTGTGTGTTTATTTATTTAATCTCGTTCCCTCAGGAGTGAAGTCTCGCTGGGCTTACTGAGAACCTCAGGAGGAGGGGGTCAGTTCTGGGAGCTCCGTTGTCTCCATATTGTAGTTACTCTTTGATTCAGAGTAGGCCTCCCATTTCAAGATCTCTATGATCTGCTGTAGAAGCTCAACAAAAGGAAGATCTTGGGGAAACGTAATGTGGGAGTAGGGAAAAGGTAGGGGTGAATGTTGAGGTGGGGAAGGGTTCTGGGAAGCAGGGGGTGGGGGAGGGTGCTGGAAATACCAAGAAGGGCGGCCAGAGAGAGGGCGAGCAGGGACAGGGGGAGGGCGAGCTGGCTGGGAGGTAGGAGGGGAAGGGGTGGCTGGCTGGAGCATTTGCAGGGCATTAGAACCAATGTTGGAAGCAATCCATTTCAGGTAGGGCCAGGTAGCTGTGTAGATTCCAGGGTGCCTAGCACGGGCACAGCCGGCCCCCCAGCTTGTGACTCCCACGACCACATAGGCGCTTTCCTCGTTTTCTCTGCACATGAGAGGCCCACCGCTGTCCCCCTGCCCAGAAGGACACAGAAGTCACTCTGCCCGAGCCACCGTCTCCCTGCCCAGCGCCTGCTGCAGCCCACTTCCTGCTGCCATGAGCGTGGCGGTGGCGGCAGGGTGTGAGGTGGCGCCTACAGCTTCACAGGGGTGTGAGGAGGGTGTGGTGGGCACGAGTGCCCGAGTGAGCTGATGAGCAAACACGTGTGCATGCATGTGGCTGTGCCTCTGGGTACGTGTTCTGGGACAGGGAGACAGACACTCCCTCCAGGGGGAGGTCTGCGGCAAGGCTGGGGTAAAGCCAGTGTGCTGGCTGCTTCTTGGAGTAGCCGCTGCTGTCACCTCCCAGCCCATAGTGCAGATGCTAGGAGGTGGGACTGGGGAAGGTCACTGGAGTAGGGCCCTGGGCAGAGGGGTGGAGGTCAGGGATCCACAGCAGTAAGCTCGGGGGTCTGGGCAGTCCTGGGAGGTTCCAGGACCCAGGCCCCGGAAGGAAGTTTACCTGGCAGGTGTCGATCATGCCCTGCGGGTACCCGGCACACACGTTGGTTGAGTGGATGTGTCCATTGTACCACTGGGTAGAGTTACACAGGTCTAGGTTGATGATGTTGACATTGGCCTCCTGCAGTGTCGGTGACGGCCTGGTGGCTGCAGTCAGGTGATTCAGTGGTCAGTGATCATGGAGACATGGGAGAAAGCCCTGCCCCCTCCCTCCACTGGACCCGCCTTCTGTGCTGCTCTAAGGTAGCCCTTAGTTTCACGCAGTCTGCGCTCCGGCCTCTCCTTGCACACACCTGCAGGGGAGGAGGAGCACACGGAAAGGGCAGGGACGAGACGGGGTGGAGGAGCAGGAGGGGAGTCCGGGAGGGGAAGATGGAGGCACACGGAGAGGTGGGCAGAGGGTGAATGGCTGGAGGTGCCTGTTAATGGGAGCTGGTGGGGGTTGGAGGTGAGCCGTGGGGTCAGAAGCTGGGGTGCAACCCACCAGGTTGTAGGAGGGGTGTGGAGGGGGCATATCTGGGCCCAGAACTACTCCCTCTAGACCTGTCTGAGATCTGTCTTCCGTCCTACAGCCAACAGTGAGTCGCCTCCCTGTGCCCTCCCGTGCCAGGACTCCTGGCTCAGCTGTCCTCTCAGGTGCATCTGAGAGGTCAGGGGAGCGAAGAGCTGTGGCAGAGCCCCACTTGGGCAGACCTGTGGGGGCCCATGGTGAGACAAGCCCCAGACACTGCCATGGCCTCTGGGTTAGGGAGGTCCCGCCTGTGCTGGGTCTCACACAGCCAGCATTGCATCTGGCTTAGACCCCAAGACCCAGTGAAGCTGCCCACTCTTCATCAGGGGGTCACAGACCAGCCACAGCTTCTCAGGTGACTCTGGACATCTGCAGTGTAGACTGGAGCCAGCGGGTGCACAGCGTGCAGGCCAAGACAGGAAGACAGGAGCTTGAGCAGTGCGGGCTCCAGGGCTGCTGTGCTTGCCCTTTTCAACCCATTATCCCCACCACTCTTTTTTTTTTTAAAGAGGTTTTTGTTATAGGGCGTGTGCACTCACCAGACAGACAGAGAGAGACAGAGAGACAGAAAGTGAGAAATCACCCCCCAGGGGGGATGGCCAAGCTGCAATCCCTTCTCCTCCATTCTCCTCTCGGGATCTTGGGCACGCACGCACACGCGCCCAGCGTAAGTTTTAAGCCACCGGGTCCAGGACGAGAACTGTGGTCGACTACGTGGGTAGCCGTTACACTAACTGCTGGTCCCATCCCCACCACTCTTACCATCACACTGCGGTGAGTTTGTGCTGACTGCCTGTGTAGCACGGTGACAGTGGGATGACAAGGACAACCACCCTGGGTTGGCCACTAAGATGCCTGTCCAATCTATGGCAGAGCCCATAGTCTGGAAAGCCACAGCTTCATCTGAAGCCAAGTGTCCTGTAACTGAAAAGGGTTTTCTCAACCCCAGCACCTTGGCTTTAAGTAACAAATGCTAAAGGCCTTCGGGAACTCAGAGCTCAAAGGAGCAGTATTCTAGGGTGGCTCTTCCAGCCCCAAAGCAGATGCTTTCAAGAGGAGAACAGGGAAGGTCTGAAAGAATCAAGTAGCATGGAGTCTGGGGCTTTCCATAAGACCTGAGCTTGGGATAGGAGATGTGTTGGCATAAAAAAGAGAAATATCCCATTAATTGTAGGGGAGTCCACTGGACCCTCTCCCAAGACCTTTTATGACCTCCAAGCTGGAGCTGGAGCCTACGGTCCTCCTAAGCAGTAGGGGAGCTAAGGTGGGGTAGGGGAGACCCTGAGATCAGCCCCCCAGGGAGCTGTGGTAGGAGGGTGGACAGAGTCCAGTCGTCGGGGTGCACGAGAAGATGCACATCTCTGTTCTAGAGGCTGCAGCAGAGCCACAGGCACCACAGCGGGGATACACAGGGGAACCCAGGCCAGGAAGGAGCAGCTGGGGTGGGCTCCCTACCTCAAGGAACGAGTAGGTGACAAACCTGTCAGAATGTTAGATTAGGGAAGGGCTAAGTGTTAAACCTCAATAGGCAGAATTGCTTAGAGAGACAGAGAGAGATGGATTTGATGCTGCAATCCTCTAGCCTCCATAGGTTTTTGCCGCAGTGCAGGCTTAGAATTAGAGAGGCTGAGTTTTTCATTATCAGGGAAAAGGGGAGACAGAGCTCAGGACACAGCTCTAGTATGAAAGAGCGGCTCATGGGAAGCTAGCAGCATAGTCCCCACTTTTCCTTGTCCTGCTGGCAGCTTGCTGCTGCCACCAAGTGGGTGACCAGCTGCTTCTGGCGTGAGCAGCGTCTCCAGGCTTTCAGTATGTGGGGAAGGGGCGTCTGGGACTCAGAGCATAGCCATGGCATCAGCAGCAGTAGCTGCCCCAGGACTCCGGGGGCCTCTGAGCCTGGCCTCCTGGAGGAGAGCCCCCCCACACTCAGTACCGCTCTGGCGTCCAGTGTGCTAGGCAGTGTTGTGGGAGCCAGGAAAGGTGTAGACAGCTTGGCTGGGACAGAGGTCCAGAGAGACAGCTACACCCCCTCTCAAATGGCAAAGGACTCACCGGATACCTCCAAGGGGCCTGAAATGCCAGAATATCTATGACCTACAGAAAACGGCCTTCCAGTCTACAGAGAAGATGTCAGGTCACTCAGATGGGTAGGGTGGAGTTTGGTCTATGTCTGGCCAAGATTGTGGAGGAAGGTAGGAGTGAGACAGAAAGGCTAGGCCTTGGCTCTCAGACGCTGGGAAACGTTTGCCCTGGAAACACGTACAGAGGAGGGACTATGGCCCAGAGCACAGGAGGCACTGAGCACACTCCGAAACCACATCTAGGGTTCTTCTCCAAACAGCCTTCCAAGGATTGTTCCCAACTCCAGAGCCCAGTACAGAGTCTTGGCCCTGTTCTTACAAGGTTGCTGGTCAGCCTTCCCTTAGGGAGTCAGTGGCATGACCCGGCCGCTCACTCTCCATGTCTCCCATGAGGACTCTACTCTTAGCACCCTGAGGAGGACTGGCTGCTGCGCCTGGGCATCAGTATATGACCACCAAAGGAATGGCCAGCAGGGCCCTGAGATCCCTCTCATACTCACCATTCTCCGTGGTGTAACCCCATCCAGCCACCCAGCAGTTCAGAGGACGTTTGGGTGGGCCTTCCTTAAAGTGGGGCAGGCAGCATGGCCCAATGAACGGCCCACAGGGCACAGGAGGGGTGACCTTCAGTAGAGCTATGTCGTTTTCGTCGGTCAGAGGGTTGTACTGGTCATGAATGACGATTTTCTCAATAAATCTCTCTTGCAGAGGCTCCTGCACTGGCTTATCAGACCCATAGGCAATGTCCTTTGCTCCAAAAACCAGTCTCCAGTCATATGGATTTCTGTGGGCACAAAGGTGAGCCAGGTCATTCTCACCGGCTGCCGGACAGAAACCCTCAGATGGCGACCCTCCTAGCCTGCCCTAGTCCTGTGGCCCCTGGTTCCAGAGCCCCAGGCCGACTCTGCGCAGAGCCCACTAGAGGGCGCCCCTTTCCGGGAAGACCTCCCCAGCGCGGTCCCTACGTACTTCCGCTTGTCGAAGCAGTGAGCAGCGGTCAGCACCCAGCGGGAATTCAGCAAGCTGCCTCCGCACGCGTGGTACTTGCGGCGTTTGTGGGTGAATACCTGCAGGCTGACCATCCAGGGCCAGGCTCCATGCTTTGCTTCTTGCCCTCCAACGACGCGCATGCCGCCCTGGAACTGCCTGAACCGCAGCCCGCAGGGGCCGCTGAGGAGAGACCAGAGCACATTCAGGCTGAAAATGGATACAGCCCCACCAAGGGGCAGCGACATCCCTGGGCACAGTGGGCGGCCGGGGCGGGGTCTGGGCCGGAGGGGAGAGTGATGGCCTAGGTCTTCAGAGCCAATCTTAGGTGGGAGACTCAGGGAGGAGTCAGATGACCAAGGGGGCCTTGGGGCTGCAGGGTCCAGTCGGAGGCCACAGAGAGCGCTGGTAGCCACAGGCAGGCCCAGGGGGGGCGCTGTTAGCCACAGGCAGGCAAAGTGGCCACAGGATGGGCACAGAGCAGCCTAGGCCTGAGGGGGAAGTGCTGGGTACTGGGTCCCAGTTAAAGGCCATGATGGTCAGGGCTGTTGGTGTTGTGAGGTGTCCTGGGGGAGGGAGATGCTCGAAGTGACTTGAAGGCATCCCAGCCCTCAGGGACAGCCACAGGTGGTTGTGTGAGCGCATGATGTCTGAAAGGCAGGGGGCCAGGCGCTGGAGGAGTAGGGACCACAGATCCAACTACTTGGGACCTGAGGGGCCAATCTCAGGAGGAGACTCAGACAACAGGGGCTTGGGAGCTCTGGGCTGACAATTCTGGGAGCCAGGAAGGCCCATGTGGGGAATGTGGGACCAGGAGGTGTGAGGCCCTGCAGTGGCTAAGGCGACCTTGACCTCCTTCTCCCTAGCACAGGATGGATGCTATCTGGGTGGGACTTGTTCTTCAGAAGACCCTCCCCTCCGGAGCACCCTGACACTTACTCACACGTAGTGTTTTCTCTGGCAACCGCAGACACTGCCAAAGCCAGGAGAACGACAGTTGGCAGCATCTTCGCCATCCTCCTGCCTGCCTGGCCTGGGAGCCCAGTGACCTCACAGAGCTCCAGGGCCTCCTGGCCAATCAGCACAGTGAGCTCCCACCCCCACCCCCAGGCCACACCAGGCAGGAGCCCCTGGGAGTAACTGGTTCCTGCTGCAGTGCCCTCCAAATTCCTGCACAGTCCCCAGCTCCAGGGCCCTGAGAGACTCACGCCAGGGTTCTCAGTTACTCTTTCAAGGTCAGATGACACCTGGGGTGCTGCCTCTGTGCAGATGCAGGGTCTGCCCCTCTCGTGAGCTGTAACCACAGCTGAGAAGCCCTTCTGTGATGGGGCAATGTGGTCATGGTTAAGCTGAATCAGCCAGTGAAGAGACCCTTCGTGCCCAGCCGGGCGAGCCACCGTCTCCTTCCCCACATGTACCCTCTAAGCACTTTTCAAAGAGTATTTTTAATTTCCTCAGTTTACAAAGTCCCCCTTCCTATCCATTGCTGAGTATCATGAGGTCTGATATTTCCGACCCGAGTGTCTTCAGGTCTTCTGGCCAGGACCACAGCGCACCAAGGTGCTACCCCTTCTACTCCACAAAGCAGATTTTTTTCTACTGGGTCATTCTAGCATCTCAGCTGTGGAGTCTGACAGGTGCTCATCACAATCCCTGAATACCTCATTGTTTCACTTCTGTAGGAGTGTCAGGCGGACACCCCTGTGCCTGCACAAGGAGCAGTCTCGCCTCCTCTCTCTAAGTGCATGGTCTCAACCAGTCTGAGGGTCAAGAGGTCCCATCTCAGCCAGATGAGCGTCCCAGGACCTTGTCCCTTCTGAGCATCAGGATACCTCATCTCCTCCCGAATACTGAGTTTTCAGATGATTGGATGACCTCGAGTTCTCTACCCGCGTATCTCCGCTACTTTCTCACCACACAGAGCTTTCAGGTCATGCCTCCCTCAACGTCCTTAGTCTCACATATCATATTTATTTATTTATTTTTATTTGACCAGAGAGGGACAGAGTGAGAGAGAGAGAAGGAAAGTGAGAAAGCAAGTCACCAGGTCCAAGACTCAAACCATGGTCAGCCATGTGGGAGTCCAGTACCCTTAACTACCATGTCACCTGCCAGCCCCAGGTCTCCCATATCTTACCCAAGTACCAGAGAGCTATCACCTTTTCTCCCTGAATGTGAGGAAGTCTCTTATCTTCCATCTCAAGGACAGAGACCTCACCCCTTGCATCTCTGCACAGCTTAAGAAGCCTGTCTACTACTTGAATATCACACCTTTTGTACCTGAGAATCTAGGGGTTTCCCAAACTCCCACCTGGATGCTAAGTGACTGCACCTTGCCTACACGTGTGTTCTGAAGTCCTGACTGACATACCAGAGTGTCGGAGTTATCGCTCATGCTCACCTGTCTGGAGTCCCTATCTTCTACTTGGTTATAGTTCCATCTCCCTACCTGAGGGTCGTGAGCATTCATCTCCTCTACCAGGTATTATCGGGTCTCTTCTACACTGAGTGCCCCAGTTCTTAGCTTTCTGAATGAAGGTTTTCCTTCCCCTTTCTGGTTGTCATCAGGTCTCATCTCCCCTCCCAGAGGGTCATAAAGTTTCATATCTCCTATTTGGATGCAAGGAGGGCTTGTATGCCCTGCCTGAGGGTCATGACACTTCAGTGCCTCCACCTGAGTATCAGGAGAGCTTGTCTTCTATCTGGGGTCAGGTCTCATCTCTGGCTGTGTGCTGAGGTACCATCTCTTCTTCTAAGAGGTTGGAGGTCTCATCTCCTCTACTAGAGTTACAAACATATCCCATCTCTCTACCTCATCTCTCCTATCTAGATGTCACAAAGTCTATCTTCCCTGCCTGAGGCTCGGGGATTCCTGTCGTAGTCTCGGGTATTCCTGTCTCTTTTGCCTAATCACCAGGACATCTCATTTCTTCCAGAGATCTCATCTCATGAATCTGTTCATCAACAGCTGTCATTTCCTCTACACCAGTGACTGCCCCAATATCCACTCTTCCTGCAGATCAGACGGTCTCCAGTAACGGGGCCAGGACATCTCATCTTTCTTAACCAGGGAGTAACAAGGGCCTTACTTCCCAGAGAGGCAAGACTATTGAACTCCCTTCACTGAGTGCTGACATGGACTGCTTCTCCTAGATGATCGTAAACAGATCTTAATAATCCAATTATCTGAGTGCCGTGAGGTTGTCCTTTCTGCTACCTGCAGGTCAAGAGGTCTCCTCTCCTTGGGAACCAGCAGTTAGCGTAATGGCTATGTCGCTGGACTCCCACGTAGTCGACCGCGGTTCGTGTCCCGGACCCGATGGCTTAAAACTCACGCTGGGCGCGTGTGCGTGCGTGCCCAAGATCCCGAGAGGAGAATGGAGGAGAAGGGATTGCGGCGTGACCATCCCCCCTGGGGGGTGATTTCTCGCTTTCTGTCTCTATGTCTCTCTCTGTCTGTCTGGTGAGCGCACGCGCCCTACAGTGAAAATCTCTCCCCCCCCCAAAAAAAAAAAAAAAAAAAAAAAAAGAGGTCTCCTCTCCTTTACGCAAGCATAAGGAGGCTTTGTCTCTCCTGTGTCAACTTCAGGGCTTCTGGGTATCTGGGCCTGGAGAGCTCTTACCTCCTACGTCTGGTGTCACAGGACACATGTCTTCTGAGTGTGCAGAGAACTGTTCCCCCAATTAAGTGTATAAGGTCTCCCTTTTCTGACCTTTTGTCAGGCGGGTTCACCTCCTTGATCTGGAGGTTGGAAGATCTTATTCACGAACCTGTGTTAACAGGTTTCAATCCAGCTATTAAGGGTTTGGAGATCTCACTGATTTTGCCTGATAAGTAACTAAAAAGAACAATGGAATCTAGTTCAAGAACTGATGTTAAAGTTTCAACTTTTAAATAAAACTGCCCAGGTGTTTTTAAAGGGTCTTGATGGGCATAAAATGGCTATGGTATTTGGATTCATGGGACCTGTTTAAAGGAATGATGTCATATTTCATTTTAAGTGTTAATATGTACAATTCTTCTGGAAATCATAACCTTAGGAGCTATTTAAATATTGGTGAGAATGTTAGATATAAATTTTTTAAAGAATTATTATTATTTTTTATTTAATTTAATTTATTTATTTTATTTTGACCATAGAAGGATAGAGCAAGTGAGAGAGAGAGAGAGAGAGAAAGTGAGAAAGGAAGTCGCCAGGTCCAGGACTCAAACCACTGTCGGCTATGTGGGACTCCAGCGCCCTTAACCACCATGCCACCTGCCAGCCCCATAGAACGTTAGCTATAAATTGTAAAATGAAAGACAGTACCTGATTTAAAAAAAAAAAATAGGAGTTATAGAATAACAGAGTCTCGGACCTCACATCTGGATTCTAGAGGACAGTTACTGTTAGACTCTGCAGTGCTGACCCACTTCTGATTCTAAGGGCCGCCAGTCCTCAGACGACTACTGGTCACAGTGATGAGGACAAGGTCCAGAGACCGACCAGTTCAGCTCTGTCATCACATCTAAAGGGAACAGCAAGCGTCTTCATGAAGAGCAACCTTGTCTGCCTCCCATGGTGTTCAAGGGCGAGGGAGGAAGGAGTGAAGGCACAGGACACTTAGGGTCTGGGTCCCAGTGGCTACCAGGAGCTCGGCTCAGGGTGAGGCAGGGCACCCAGCAGAGGGGCCAGAATGAGGGCTTCCGTTCCCCTCTCAGACCCCCTTCCTGTTCTCTGCTCTTCTTTCCTCACCCCACACATCCCCGAGCTGGCCCCAGCCTTTTTTAGCTCCTTTTCACTCCCAACACCCCCTGCCCTCTCCACCCCTGCTCACACCCAGTCCCACCCCCATTCACCTGAGCAAGCCAACTCCCACCCACTTTTTCTCACTCTGATCTGCAGCCCCTTTTTTCCAAGACAGCCCTCCACAGAGCAGAATCCTGGTCCACGCAGCCTGTGTCCAGGCTCTGCCCAGAGCTGCCCACAGGACCTTGGAGTGCAGGTGGTAAGGGAGAGCTGGGGCTGCAGCTCCAGAGAGAGCTAGCAAGTGGCTCACGGTGAGAGAGTAAAGCAGTCTGGGGGAGGCCCCATCCTGAGCACTTGGGCTCCCCAACAGTTGGCTCTTCTCGGCAGGCTTCTCGGGCAGACCTGCAGAGCCCTGCCCCTATACTGAGGCTTCTCCCCAAGCCCATGGGCACTGTGTTGGTCATGGCATGCCCAGGGAAAGCACCCTTGCTCTCAGGAACTGCTTCTTCCTCTGTGCTGAGACGCTGCGCTTCTGCCAGGCTGGTCCTCAAGATCCCCTGCAGGATGCTACGGAACTCAGCCCCAAGGAGTGTCGGACTTCACCTCTGCCCTACACTCTGACCCTCCCAGGCCCCATTCCTTGGCCCCTGCACCACAACCAGTTTCTAACCTGAAACAGAGAGGGAAAAAGAAAATGTTGAAAAATTGAAATTGTGGGCCTTCCCAGAGAGACAGAGCCTCTCAACGCCCTGTTGCCAAGCCATAGCCATTCCAAGCCTCAAGGGGACTCTCCCTGGTCTCTCAGTCTCTGCAGGGCCATCCTATTCCTGAGCCTTCCACAGCTCTAGGACAGCCTGCTTCTGCCTTCAAGGCTTCGGCCCACTCTAAAGCCCTCTGCACCTCTACTTCCTGGCTGGCTCCTCCCCCGGTCCCACCTGACTCAGGGATAATGTGTCTTCTCGGCACCAGCATGGCTCTGCACCCGCTGCCCTCCGGGCCCTCTCGACCTCAGTCCTATGGTCTCCAAGCACGTTCCCTCTCCATCTCCTTTCTCAGCTCAGGGGAACATGTCTACCCAGTCACCTTTCTGTTCGCCCTTCAAGGTGGCTCATCACCTCCCCCACTTGCTGCAGTGCATCTCCTCCTCTGGCTGGCCACCCCACCAGGTGTACAGGAGCCCCCAGCTCTCTGGAAGCTGCTCCTGGCAAGGCTGCCTGTGCACTCTGGAAGTACGTCTGTGCCTGCAGTGCCTGGCCAGAGCAGCAGCAAAAGACACGTCTCACACCCTGGAGTCCAGCTGGGGAGATGCCCCTTGGTGGGGAACACCCACTTGCTCTAATTTGAGATGGTGCCTGGGCTGTGCGGATGCAGGACCCCACATCTAACTCAAGCTTGGGAGGACCAGTCAGGAGAGGCTTTCTGTAAGAGGAGACCAAGCCCTAGCTCAGCCTCTGAGGGTATACGGCCTTCATGAGGTAAAGGAGAAACAACCTCACAGACGGAGGCAGGCCTGAGAGAAGACAGTGCCATGAGGAGCTGCCAGGACTCCGAAGCTACAAGGGCACGGAGGCAGCCTGGATGAGGGGGAGACAAGGGAGCAGGCAGGGTGAGGCCACAGGCACATGCGGGTCCCAACGGGCTTCTCTGTTCACAGAGATAGTCTGGAGACAGAAACCACTGAATATGCTCAGGAGGAATGGTCAGCAGCCACAGGGTAGGACAGGGGGGCGAGGAATGAGAGAGCTCCAGAAAGGAGCAGAAGTCATAAAGTGACACTCGAGTAGAAGTCTAAACTACGACAGGGCCCTGGAGGAGGCCTGGACTTCCAAGAAGGAGCTGCTGCTCAGTGAGCTTAGAAAAAAGAAAGGGGTTGGGACCAGCAGTTGGCATAATGGCTATGTCGCTGAACTCCCATGTAGTTGACCGCAATTTGAGTCCCAGATCCAGTGACTTAAACTCACGCCGGGCGCATGTGCAAGCGTGCTCAAGATACCGAGAGGAGAATGGAGGAGAAATGATTGCAGCGTGACCATCCCCCCGGGGGGTGATTTCTCGCTTTCTCTCTGTCTTTCTGGCAAGTGTACATGCCCTATAGTGAAAAAAAAAAAATTTTTTTTTAAAAAGAGAAAGAAAAAAGAGAGTGGCTCCCAGCTTGGACTCCCAGGACCGAGTTCCTACGGACTGGGATAAAAGCCGGGCTCGTGGGCACAGTGCCTTGGCTCAAGGACAGGGTTGAGAGCCCACACACGGTAACGGCTCTCAGAGGTCTATGTGGCCCAGAGGGTCAGAGGGGCCCCTGCTTCCACCATTATCTCAAGCAGACAACTGAGATATAAGTCATTTCTTATAAATTTATTACATAATATTATAATAATTATTATCAATAATAATAATATAAGAAACATAGATCTCTGTGGGGTGTATCACAACGTCAGGGTCAGGAGGCCTCAGGGCTGGAGCGGGGGTGAAATCCCCCGGTGGAACTCCATACAAAAGGAAGGGTGAAGCGGAACTGACCCTGTAAAGTTAAAAACCCAAATTGAACGGAACCAAAAACCCACAGGTGAGTGTGAGACGAGTGTGTACGTGCAGTCTGTCACAGCGACTGCCACTGTGTCTGTGAAGGGCTAGTGGGCGTGACGCAGCCCAGGGAGTGGAGCCGGAGGCCGGGGAGGAGCGGGTGGGCACAGACCGGCGTGCCAGACCCCTGGGCTGTGAAAACTGTTGTTTTCTGTCTTTTTTTTTTTAATTTTTATTAAAAAAAGCTAGAAATATAAACAGAAACTTGTGAGTGACGTGAATGGAGCTTAGTCCAGACTCCAAACCCTAGGTTTAAAAACGTCCCAGGGCCCCCCGCCCCACAGGTCATTGCTGAGTGTGAGGAGTCACAGTAAGGGGGGCTGGGGCACCCTCAGGGGTCTTTGACTCCCCAGGGCCTGTGGTGGCCTGACTCTAGGGGTCCCCATGCTTCCCTCAGAAGTCCAAGGGGAGTACACTGCCTGCAGGGTCCCTTGGAGCCTCCCCACGTCCACAGGGTTCCTCAGGGAACCAGCTCAGGCTGGTGAGGCTCTGGAAGGACTGGCTGGGCAAAGAGCAGGACCCAGGTGCAGGATGGCCTCTGACTTTCTTTGGAAGAGGAGACAGGGCGCCCTCACAGGCACACACCCAGGCACGCACCCTGTGCACGCTCCCACAGCCCCCATGTTAGTGCAGAGGGGCCCCTCGGAGCCACGCAACGTCAGGCACACACAGGGCTCCCACGCACTCAGTTGCACCCAGAGTTCACCCACGCACACGTGCGTGCACACACACAGGGCAAGAACAGGAGACTTTGGGGTCCAAGGCAGGGAGACTTCTTTGCTGTAGTTGCCCAAAGAGCATTGGAGGAGGCTGGACTCCTCCTTGGGGAGAGACCCTGTGAGGAAGATGGCTAGGAGCGAAGTGTCAGGGACCTGCCCCCACCCCCAGGGCGATGGTTTTCCCAGCCACCCAAGCCTGCTGGCCCCCTGCAGGACCGGCTGCCCGCCGCCCACCCCCTCCCTAGCAGCACCTGAAGGGTCTGTGGGGCGCACTGTAGCTCAGCGAGGGGAGGGGGCCGAGCGGGGGCCCCAGGGCGGCCACGAGGACCTGGCCAACCCCAGACCAGCTGGAGTCCTCTGCCTCGCGTGGGGTGGCAGTGGCAGTGAGGGCCAGAGACGGAAGACTGGGCAGCTGCAGCGGACAGGGAAGGGGGGTACTGTTACGGACAGAGATATTTGTTCCTTTTCTCGTTCCAAATATAGAGTGGATTAAAATATGCAAAACAGGGGGGCTCCTTGGCCCCATCGAGAACCCCAATGTCTCCCCCCTCCCCCCCGAGTCACCAAGGTGTGTCCTGACCTCGCATGCTGGACTACGTCCCCCCTCGAGAATGGGCCTCAGGAGCTGTGCAGATGGCGGCCAGGCCAGAACAGCCCAGCCCAGCCCCTCCCGCCCCACCTCCTGGTCCGCGCGCTTCCTGACTGTGCTGGGGGGGCTCGGCGGGCGGGGGGGGG
>NW_006160060.1:83386-83688 GCF_000334495.1 Tupaia belangeri chinensis
CGATGTTCATGCGGTGGCCCACGCGCGTGACGCCCAGCTCCACGAAGTCGTCCTTGGTGAGCGCGGGGAGGTGAGCGCCCTCGATCTCGTGGTCCTCGAAGCGGTCGCGGTGCTCGCCCAGGTGGATGCTCTCCAGCCAGTCGCCCACGTCGAACTTGCTCCACAGCTGCAGCGGCTTCTGCTGGAAGGGCCGGCGCGGGCCCGAGGCGCCCGGGCCAGGGCCCTGAGCCGGCGAGGGCAGCGGCGACGGCGAAGGAGAGCGGCTGGGGGGGGGTGCGCGGCGGCCCACGCAGGCGGACCGC
>NW_006160060.1:83729-92615 GCF_000334495.1 Tupaia belangeri chinensis
CACCGGGTAGGAGGCCCCGCCGCCCGGGCCCCCGGGGCTGCGCTGCGCTGAGATGGAGCTCAGCTCGCCGAGGCTGCTGAAGAGCCTGCGGAGGGAGAGGGGTCAGGGCCAGGTGATGGCGCACGAAGCCGGGGGACAGGCAGGCGGGTGGGGAGCAGGGCAAGGGCCGGGAAGGCAGAGGGGCAGACTGGGCTGGTGTCCTCCGTCGAGGAAGAAATAAAGGTGGGGTCCTAGGGCTACCCTAGAACTAGGAGAAGACAGGCCCCCACCCCTCCAAGAGCAGCCCACTATAGGAAAGACACCTAGTCTCTGGCAGAGGGGCGGCTGCCCCTCCCTGCCAGCCGGGGGCAGCCTCCTCATGGATGACTGGACTTTAGCACTCCTGGCTCGGGCCACTAGTCTCGGGAGGAGACCCAGAGGGGCCTGGGCCAGTCTCAAGGACAGACTGAGCCAGGGTACATAGGACCCAGCAGTTGGACGCAGTCAATGTCAGCCCGAAGAAGCAAGCAGCATAGGCAGGACCCAGGCAGCTCGCAGGGGAGGAGTGCGGTGTGTGTGTGGGGGGGGGAACGCAGCACACATGTGCACACACGCAGGGACAAACAGCCCCTCAGCTCCTGGCCTGACCTGACAGGACCCCAGGCCTCTAGTCCCTCCTCAGCCTGGCCATGGCCAGAGGCCTGCCTGGGTGACTGCTCCAGAGAATGCCATCCCCAAAGCACCAGCCCCAACCCTTCCCCTGCAGTGACTAGAGAGCAGGGGGTGGGGGAGGTGGTGGCTGTCAGTGTCACCAGTGCCCCACACAGCCACTCAGAGCAGAGACTCGGGCAGCCAGGCACATGGGCAATGAGAGGCGTGGACCGCAGGCTCACACAGCCACTGCTCAAGAGCGCAGCACAGCTACACCAAGCAGCCGCATGCGGGTGGGCAGAGAATGGGGAGTTAGCAAGCCAAGCTCCAGCCACAGGTAGCCACACCAGGGCAGGCAGTGAGGGACCCTGCAGAGGAAGGAGCTGGGGCAGGAGGCCTGGCCACTGTGGGAGGGAAAGCACCTATGAAGGTGTCTACAGGTGCAGGGGGCTTGGGCAGCTCTGAGTGCTCTGACCTGCCTGCATGCAGCCTGTGTCCTAGACCCTCCTGTGACCCGCAGGCCACACGTCTCTGAAGTTCCTGGAAAGTACGCAGTGGGCGCTTTGTACTTGGAGGGGCTCAAGCCCCTTACCTTCTTCCTGTGGTCTGACCAGCCTCTCACCAGCTACCATCCCACATCCTTGATCCTACCCAGGGTGGGCGAAGCACCACTTCCTCTGGGTGCCCTAAGCACCTTTGTCAAAGTATTCCAGAACAGAACGCCCTCCCCGAAAAGCAAGTGCTGCTTCACCTGCCAACTGTGCCAGGCCAGCTGTCTCTGGGAATCTGAGTTCTGGCTCTCCCACTCGACCTTCCATCCCCTTCAATTTGCTGTCCTTCCTCAGCCCCTGTCCCTCCTCAGCCTGTCCCTCAAGTGGGTTCAGAGACCAACCTCCACAAGAAACTCCCTGCTTCTGGCCATCAGGTTGGGGGCGATGGCCCAGGGCACATGCCAAGGGGGTGGGGGCCATGGGTAGTGGCTGCTGGGGAGACTGGGGTAATCACACCTCTGTGACAGGTACCCTGGGTGGACACCTGCCGCCACCCCCAGCCTTAGGTGTCAATGGAGGTGGGATGTCAGCTTTACCTGGAGTATCAGGCGTGACAGAAGCACACTGATGCAGGACCACAGCTGAGCGGTGAGGACAGAGGCCCCAGGAGAGCCCAGCTATGTCTTTCTGGGTGGCAATGGAACCCTTCTGCCTGGCAGGGTGTGAGCTGGTGGTCTAGGGTGAGGGCAGGCTGGCTCCAGTGGTACCCAGGGAGCCAGGGACCAGTGAGTAAAAGACTAGGGGCCACGTGCCATGGGGCTGGGGTGGGGGAGAGACAGCCACTCCTACCGACTCTTGAAGCTTGCTAGAGATGCCCGGAGGCAAAGGAGAAGGGGCCAAGGAGAGCTGTGCCTCTGCTGCGTCCTGGCATGTACCATCATACGAGCACCGTGCATGTCACTCCTAGGCTTGCCCACCTCTGTGGACCGCTGGCACCAACGGACAGGAAAAGCCCCACCTCCAGTACTGGCCCCTGCCTTCTGGCATTACCCTCACACGGGGCAGGCCTAGGTCTGTGGCCTTTTGCAATTTGGGAACCCCATTAAGGAAAATGACCCTCAAGAGGAGTACTGAACTGGTTGTGGGCTTGAAGCTTCTGGGTGCACCCTCTCTGGTGATGGTGTCTCACTGACACCACCCGCCCTGACATCCCCCTCTCCTCTGTGACACCTTCTACTTCCCCAGCAGAGTCCAGGGCTTCTAGGCACACTGCACAGGCCCCAGATGCAGGTGGCCTGCAGGGACAGAGCACATCCTTGCTGTGGTGGCCCCACAGGTGGGCACATGACACTTAAGGTTTGAGCTTCAGATGATCAGGCCTTGCAACATCTGCAGATGTGACCAGCCAAGCACCGGGGCTTTGTCCAGATCCCTGACACAACCACCTTGAGGAACCTGGGTCTTTTGGGAAATCCGATTGGTGACCCTAACAGGCCTGGAGGCCATAGCACTCCATGCCATCGACCACACTGCCACTGAGAAGTGGTGCGGTAAAGACCCTCTGTTCCCAAATCTACTTCTCTGTGAGCTTTTCTATGAAACCAGAGGTGAGGCTCAGACAGGTGTAAGACTGAGAGCCAAGGCAGAAGTGAGCACTGCTCTGGACCTAAGGACAAATGTGGGCTGCAGATCCCAGCACAGAGTCTGGGGGACAGAGTCACGGACACACATGGGCCTCACAGACAGGTGTGGGGCCCAGAGTGCACCAGGTATAGGCCACAGAGATAGGTGTGGAGTCCAGAGACAGGAGAGGGGCTGAGACACGTGTGAGGCCTAGAGGCAGGTGGGGGGCCCAGAGAAAGGCAGGAATGGGGCCTAGAGACAAATGTGAGGCCCAAAGACAGGACTGTGGCCCAGAGAGCAACAGATGTGAGGCCCAGAGACAGGAGAGGGGGGAGACAAAAGAGAGCAACAGGTGTGAGGCTGAGACAGGTATAAGCCCACAGAGACAAGAGTGAGGTCCAGAGACAGGAGTGGGGCCCACAGAGAGATAGGAGTAGGGCCCAGAGACAGGAAGGGGGCCTACAGGGAGATAAGAAGGGGGCCTACAGAGAGATAGGAGGGGGGCCCAGAGAGAGATAGGAGGGGGGCCCAGAGAGATAAGAGTAGGGCCCAGAGACAGAAAGGGGGCCTACAGAGAGATAGGAGGTGGGCCCAGAGAGAGATAAGAGTAGGAGAGAGATGGGGGGCCCAGAGTCAGGAGGGGGACAGGAGTAAGGCCCACAGAGAGATAGTAGGGCCCGGAGACAGGAGTGAGGTCCAGGGACAGGTGTGGGGCCTACACAGAGATAGGAGTAGGGCCTGGATACCGGTGTGGGATCTAGAGACAGGTGTGAGGCCTCTGAGAAGACAAATGGTCTGCCCATCAGGACTAGACCTGCCCAGCACAAGCGGACAATCTGGAATCAATGTTCCAGAAAGCCAAGGGCCCTGGGCCTTCCAGGGGCAGCATGCCCACTCTCAAACCCAAGGTGTCCCAGTGTGGTGAGTTACTCACTTTCCCTCAGTGACCAGGCTTTGGTTCCATGGTGCACAGGGCAGCTAACTTGCCCAGGAAGCCCTCAGGCCACAGAGCTCCCTGTGGCTCAGGAAGCCCTCGCGTGGACTGAGCCATCTGCGGAGAAGGCGGGGTGAGCAGAGGGATGGACCTGGTGGTGATGCTGAGGGAACATATGGGAGACTGGGGTCACGGCTCAGGGGTGACCCTGAGGGTGGCCGTGGCAGATACTCAGGCCAGGAAGGAAGCAACCACACCCCCATGCCAGGACTTCCCACACTTGCTCTTCAGCACGACAGTGTCACTAACACTTTTATCCCTAAGGGAGAAGTGAGTCCCAGCTGCAGTCACCACTGACTGCAGACCATAGCCAACAGGGGCCCAGAGCTGTGGTCAGCCACACACACATGGCCACGAGTGACCAGTGTTTGGCCTCCTGTCTGCAGCCAGAAGTAAAGTTGCTGCCGTGTGGGAGGGAAAGGAGCAGAGGGTGTACCATGAGCAGGGACAGAGGGGCGCACAGAGGCAGGTGGTAGGGAGAGCAGGGCGGAGTGGGTGTGATACCACTGGGACAGCCGGGTGGCCCTCGGTGCTCAGTCAGATGTCACCAACCAACAGTGTCTGCGCTGCGGGAGGAGCTCGCTGAGCACAAACCCAGTGTCCAACAGCAGGGAGAGTAAAGATAGTCTCAGATTACAGCAGGCAGAGCAGGGCTGCGGGTCAGACAGACACAGCCACTTACTAGCTGGGGCCAATCTCTGAAACCTGTTTTATTGTCTGAGAAATGGAGATGACATGACCCACCTAACAGAACGACCCTGAAGACAAAAGACTGTGACGGCGACTCTAGTGCTATTCCAGCATGCTCATTTCCCACAGGGGGCGCCATCGCTCAACCCGTTTAGATGCCTGCCTGAGTGTCTGGGTGAGACAAGCCCCACAGTGCGGGCGCGCAGTACCAGCGGTGCCACACGCCACCCATTCACACGGGAGGGTGGGGGTTCACAGAGGTGGGGCGGCTTCTCTGACTACAGGGCTGAGTGACCCTCCATGAGAGCCCCAAGCTGATGTCAGGCAAAGAAGTGAGCTGCTGAGGTCGGTGAGGGCCACCACGCAAGGGACATCTGTTCTAGGATGTCCAGCGTCGGTTCCTTTGCATATAGCACCTGGCTTTCTTTGGGAGAGCCACCCTCCCCTCACTCTCATCACCTGCTTGCTAGCCCGGCCAGCAACAGCCCTACTCCCTGACCCCAGTGGCCAGTCAAGGACAAGCAAGGGCCCCATGTGAAGCCAACCCGAGGCTGGAGTCTTGCAGGAGGCTCCCTTCCTGAGGGCCTGTGAGACTGATAGAGGTTGGGGTGCTTGTCTTATCCTGCCCTACCCCGTGTCTGAGAAAGAAAAACTAACCCAAGACCTGAGGACCTGAAGCCAGAGGGTAGGAGAGCCTGGCCCTGACAGGCGAAATACTGAAGCCCACAGTGGGAGGACGAGCTCAGAAGGCTGTGGCAGAAGAATCACCTGGATGCTGCCCTGGGATCGCCCCAATACCCTGTGGGCACAGACAGATCCGATGACAAGACCTGGGCTCCCCTGAGCCCAGTTAGAGGGCTCAACACCAATAAATAGGAACTGCTCTGTCCATCCTTCTGTGCTGTTTGTCTTAAGCCACCTCCCTGGACCTCAAATCACAAAAGACAGCATTTCCATTGGCTTTGTTCTTTCATCCACATCAGAAACATTTATTGAGGGCCTGTGCTGGGTTGGGCAGTGCTCTGTGCATTCGCTGGCTTTGGTTTTCATAGAGACAAGAGGCAGAGAGGAACGGGGGTGCTGGTACAGAGAAGCAGAAGGGAAGGTAGAAGGCTAGTCGAGGCTGGGGCAAGAGATTTCATCTTCAGTGGGCTGATCCCATTCAGAGGCCAGGGCCCAGCTGCTCATCCTGACGATACGTACCACCCACACCCACAGTGCCCCCCAAGGGTGCTGGCGACAGCATGCTGCTGAGAAGGGGACTTCCCAATTTGGCTGGGAATTAGAGGCTAAACGGGGAGAGGGCCCCAGACAGAGCCCCCAGGATAACAGCAGCTGGCACAGTGCTCCTGGGCCACTTTAAAGAGGCACTGTGCTTTCTGAGCTCCCACTGCTCTTCTGAAGCCAGACTGGAAGAAGGAAGAATGGCCCTGCAAGACCCGCCAGGTCCTTCAGCTCTGAAACCCTCATGACTTTTGGAGCACTATCTTCCAGTGCTGGCAGTAAAGGGGCTGCCAGGGTGGCCTTCAGGACAGCAAGGACAAGTCAGGAGGTAGAATCCCACCTCCCCTCAAACCCTGAAGGGGGCAGGGATGACCTGGGCCACAGAAGGCAAAAGCAGCTTGACAAAGGCAAACACGAGGGCTGGCAGGGGACGACCAGCAACATGCAGCCCACAGGCTGGAGGGCGCCTAGGGGACAGGACCCCAGGTGAGACCCAGGGGCTCTGCAGCTCCTGCCTAAACAGCAGCCACAGCTGTGGCGCTGATCCCATTCAGAGGCCAGGGCCCAGCTGCTCATCCTGACGATACGTACCACCCACACCCACAGTGCCCCCCAAGGGTGCTGGCGACAGCATGCTGCTGAGAAGGGGACTTCCCAATTTGGCTGGGAATTAGAGGCTAAACGGGGAGAGGGCCCCAGACAGAGCCCCCAGGATAACAGCAGCTGGCACAGTGCTCCTGGGCCACTTTAAAGAGGCACTGTGCTTTCTGAGCTCCCACTGCTCTTCTGAAGCCAGACTGGAAGAAGGAAGAATGGCCCTGCAAGACCCGCCAGGTCCTTCAGCTCTGAAACCCTCATGACTTTTGGAGCACTATCTTCCAGTGCTGGCAGTAAAGGGGCTGCCAGGGTGGCCTTCAGGACAGCAAGGACAAGTCAGGAGGTAGAATCCCACCTCCCCTCAAACCCTGAAGGGGGCAGGGATGACCTGGGCCACAGAAGGCAAAAGCAGCTTGACAAAGGCAAACACGAGGGCTGGCAGGGGACGACCATCAACATGCAGCCCACAGGCTGGAGGGCGCCTAGGGGACAGGACCCCAGGTGAGACCCAGGGGCTCTGCAGCTCCTGCCTAAACAGCAGCCACAGCTGTGGCAGTACCCAGCCCCCTGCAGCCCCTCCCTCATGCCAGCACTGCCCCCTAGCCCCACCCTTGGTAACAGGTGCCAGAGAGGACAAACAGAGGGGCAAGGAAGGGGGAGGAGAAGGTGAGTGGGCAGGCAGAGGTTCAGGGAGACGTGTGACTTCCCTCTAGCTAAGCCACTTCACAAACCACACAGGGGGGCTGTGTCTGAGGCTCTGACGTGGTAAAGACAACGCTTCTGGAGCAGAAAACAAGATGGAAAGTGAGTGGCAGATTCCCCAAAGAAAAGGAACCAGTGTCCACCAAGCCTCAGAAGGAGGCAAGGCAAGAGGTTCCTCTGAAGTAGACAGATGGCCTTAGCTGCGGGAGACAGCACAGGCCATGAAGAGGTCAGAAGTGGAGTGGTGGACATGGGCAACAAAAAAGCCAAAGAGCAGGGAGAAAGAGACACAGCTCCAGTGGGCCCTAAAAGGTGGTCAGCTCGGGTCAGGAGTGGGAGCCCCGGGTGGGGAGCAGGACCCCAGTCTCAGGTGCAGTAGAGCCTCTCCTCAGACAGGGAAGTGAGATCCTGTGAAGGCGTGCATGGCCAGGGCAGGGGAGGACAGGACAGGAAGAGGGACGGAGGGGGGCCACATGGAGAGGGACCCTCCCCACACTGCCCTGCTCACCGAGCTGCTGCGATGGGCGACTTCTTGGCAGGGTCCAGCAGGCCACCCAGGCCGCCGACCGGCTCCTCCCCCAGGGAGCGTGTGTCCTTGTTCAGCTGCTGCAGGCGCGAGCTGAGCTCACTGATCACAGTTGGCTTGTCGTCTTCGGGCCCAGGGAGCCCCCGGCTCTCCACGGGGTCCCCCCACAGCTTGGACCTTCTCTGGAAGAGGTAGCGAGGGCGGGCAGGCCCGGCGGCAGAGGCCAGCCCGGCAGAGGCGGCGTGGTGCTGCTGGGCCATGAGCTCGCTGTCCGAGGACTGCTTCAGCAGCGGGTCCCTGAAGGTCACCGGCCCCTTCCCCAGCGGGGACTTGAGCTTGGGCTTGGGAGGCACTGGTGGCTTCTCGAGTAGAAAAGTGTGTCCGTCGGCGAAGGAGGTGTGGGTGTCAGTGAGCTCCCCGCTCTCCGAGCTCAGGGTAGACATGCTGGACACGGTGGAGATAGTGCTTGTGGTCTCCAGGTGGGGGTCACTAGAGCTTCGAGTGTCCGCTTCCTCAACCCCAGAATCGGCTGCAGACTCAGGGGCAGGGGGTGGCTCACTGCTAGGCGTCCCTGAGGCCGGGCTGGGCACCGTGGTGGGCGAGGGGCCCGGGCCGGGGAGTGGGGTGGCCAGCAGGATCCCGTTGGCAAACTCTTCAGGGGGTGGCACCAGCCCAATGCGGGCGAGCTCCTCCCTGGTCTCCTCATCACTGGATGACAGCTGGGCCGGTGGCAGGTTCACAGCAAAAACCAGCTCTGGCTCCTCCTCTGAGCTGCCTTGTCCTGGCCCCGGCTCTGCAGGAGTGCTGCCAGGGGGCGGGGCTCGCGGGCTGGGCAGGGGTTCTGTGGCAGCTGGGGACTGCATGGGGGCCGGGGCCAGCTCGGGGGTGCCCGGGCGCTCCTCTTCGGCTCCCAGCCTGCTGGGCTCCTGCCCGTTGCTGGTGGCGTGCACAACAATGAGGCCGGCTGGCCGCTGCAGAGACGTGTCCAAAACACTGAGGATCATGGACTTCTTGTCCTCAGGGGACTTGCGCTCCTCCCTAGGGGCCTTCTCGGCCTCCCTCCGAGCAGGAACCGGTATCCAAGCGGGGCTCCGAGGTGAGAAGGCTGGGGAGGCCAGAGCCCCTCGCTCTGAGTCGCGGGCCTGCACATCGACAAACAGGGGGCCAGGTCGGTCAGTGTCAGGGCTGTGCACAGGCGTGGGGGACCGGGAGGGTGCCTGGGAGGCCAGGGCCCGCTCTCGGGCAGCCAGCGCCAGAGCCAGGGGTGAGCTGGGGTCCAAGGGTTTGCCGGTGAGCGGGTGGATGAAGGTGGAGCCGGAGGGCCCAAGGCTTGGGCCGCTGACCAATGGCTTCAGCGCGGAGACGGGGGACGGCAGCACGAGGCAGCGGCCGGGGGGCGCGCCTGGCGC
>NW_006160060.1:92871-97444 GCF_000334495.1 Tupaia belangeri chinensis
GGCCGGGCGGCATCGCCCGCCTCGGGCGCCGAGTCCTGCAAGATGATCATGGAGCGCGCGCGCTTCTGCCGCTCAGGGTAGGGCAGGGGGCCAAGAGGTGCCCCGGGCTCGTAGAGACCAGCGGACCCCGCTCCCAGGCGTGCCTCCAGGCCAGGTTTGAAGCTGGAGCGCACGGTGTCGTAGGCGCGGCCCGGCGGCGGTGGCGGCGAGAAGGTGGGCGGCGGCCCTGAGTCGTAGTAGTAGGGCGCGGGCGGGGGCGGCGGCGCGGTCTGCGGCGGAGGCGGGATGCCGCGGCCCTCGCGCCCGGAGTCCTGCATCGAAGTACTCCGAGGGAAGCGTCCTTCCAGCAGGGACGCCAGCTTCTCGTCTTCCCCTGTGGACGGAAAGGCGTGGTGAGACCAACCGAGGCGCCTAGCGTCCCTACCTCTTGGAGGCCGACCCTGCCCGACTCCTCCCCGGGGTGTCCATGATCCCAGACACAAGTTGTCAGGGATGCCTGGCAGAACCCGGTGGGAGGCGCTAGCAAGCTCCAGAGACTGGAGAGGCAGGGGGTGAGGGATGAAGGGCTCGGAAGGTACAAGGAGCCTAGACAAGGAGGCCGAGCAAGACCCTCGTCTGGGCTCATCCCTGAGTGAGCTCTTGGGCCCCAGGCCCTGTGCCTGGCAGGGAAGAGTTCCACTCCAAAGGGAGGGTTCCAACAGCAGAGGCCAAGGGAGAACCCAAACCGACCCACCGGAGCCTGGGAAAACAGCCAGCCCTGAGTGGACACCCCTGGAAGGTGGTGGGAGTCCCCCACATGTGGGGATGGAGAGGCGGGGTAGACACAAAGGCCGAGCACGGCGGTCTCCAAAACATGGAGGTGGAAAAAGCCCTGTGGCAACAGAGGTAGGGAGATGGCCTTCCGGAAACGAGCCACACACTCTCCCACCACAAGAGTGAGGACTGCAGCAGGGGAGACAGGCCTGGGGAAAGGGTGCCCTGTGAGAAAAGCAGAGCCCCTATGCCTGGGACTCAGGCTGCCAGGAGGTCACCATGCAAGCGAAATGGAAGGGCAGGCTGAGAGCACCAGTGGGGTTTCAGTGCCACCCACTGTCAGCTGTGACCCAGGCCAGGCCCTGAGCCACTACAGCCTTAAAGCAAACCCCTCTGCAGCCCCACTCATGTCACCAGGACTCTGTGCCAAGGAGAGCTGGCTGTGCTCAGGCCCTGCCACCCGGCTAGAGCTTGGCAGAAGCCCGAGTCTCCTGGATGTGTGCACACCTGTGCTGGACAGCCCACTCCACAGAGACGCTGACACACAGGGGTCTCTGGCAGTGCCCTGTGCCCAGTCTCCCTCTGGGCTCAGCGAGCACTTTTACAAACTCACAGTACAGATCCCACTCCCTCCAGCCACCACCCTGCTCCGTTCCCCACCACCACACTGAGGTTGTCATGCCTGACAGCTCTTTGGAGCCCTTGGGGTAGCAAGAGGCTGCCCTGTGCAGACTGAGGCTTGAATTCTAGCCCTGCAGGTCTAGACATTCCTAACCTCTAGGAATCTCATTTTTCTCATCTCTGGAGGACTGCCTGCCAGTCATGGAGCCACTCTGCCCACAGCACAGACTGCAGCATCCCAGGGTCATCACGGCTACTGTTCTCAGGTCCCCTTCCCCACCTGCTGGTCAGACTGCCCAGGCCATCTGGGTCTGCTTCCCACTGCATCTCTTAAACAGTGTGTGAGCGTGCATAGGGCACCCACAAGCGTGTGCGTGAGAGGAGCTCACAGGAATAGCTGGCATACCTCGAGGATGCAGAAGGCGGGAGTGACGTGTGAAGATGAAAAGGGAAATTGAATGCTAATGGTGTGCCAAGTCTGACTCAGGGTATGGAAAAGCCCTCGCCTCTGCATGGCCTGGGGCTATTCTGATATCCCGAGGGTGCATGGGGCCCCTGGGGCAAAGGCAGACCCTCTCTGTCCACTCAAGTAACAGCAGAGAGCGTCCTGAGCAGTAATTGCATGCTAGTCCCTCTTGAGGTGCAGGACCTCGTCTATGACGCCTGCCCTGCTGAGCACTGCCTGCAGGCCCACACCGTGCCCCACCTGTGCGTACAGCCTCACTGTCCTTGAAGCAGACACCAGGTGCACGAGCAGGTCTCCGTGTTTACGGATGGGAATCCTGAAGATTCCAGGGTCACACATCCAGGGCATAGCATGAGAGCTTCAGGATCTGACAACTCAGCCACCAAGGGTATTAAAAAGAACGTCACTCAGTGCCTAAGTACAGGAGGGTGCAGCTGCCGCCAGCTTGAGACCTGCAGGGTCTGCCGTAGAAGAACAGACCATCTGGGCAGTAAGGGTGAGTGGCAAGCCTCGAGTATGGAAGACCTGGGTCAGAAGGAGGCACAAATGTCCCTAGATGAAACAGGAGAGGTTGGGCTGGTCCCCAGAGCCTCATAGTGGATCAAACTGATTGCTTTGCAGAAAGCCCCCTTTGGCCAGAGGGACAAGCCAGAGGTCAGAGCCTAGGCAGGAGGTCATGAGGACAAATGCAAGGCAGATGCAAGGCAATGAGGCCAGGGCAGGTAGAGTCATAAAGCAGGTGCACAGGCAGCCCTCCCTGCTTTTTCAGGTGAGGGAAGGATAACAAAAAACCTTGAGGACACCCAGGCCTTAAGCCAAAGAGGGCAAGGGAGCATCTCTTGTCTCCAAAGTAGCTGCAGCCTTTGCAGCCAGCTTCTCCACCCTCCCAGGTGTGGTGGGCACTCCCTGGTCAGCCCCATTTGTTCTCATACATATGCCTTGAAAGCCACTCTGAACCTCAGCAGTTGAGCTGCCTACAGACTTGCTGCACCCCCAGCACAGCCCTCAGACCCAGTCAGGGTTAGCCTAGACTGCTAATCAGCAAGGGTCCTTGCGTGGGTGAGAGATCAGAGTTTGGGCAGTTGGTTGGCCAGGAGTGAACAGAGAATCACAGATAGGACAGCTACGTGATCTCGGGCAAGTCATTTCAATACTTGCTTTTGTTGCCCATCTATAAAGCAGAGGCACCAGTGGTCCCACCCATTAAATGAGCCAGTGGGCATGAAATGCTCAGCGTCCAGCCTACAGTGAGTGGTAAGTGGGGTGTGCTACGCTGTCTGCCCGATGGTGGGTGTGATGGACATATGCTCAGGCAAGTGGACAGGTCTAGCGGGTGGAGGGACACACAGGTGGGCAGGTGAGGGAGACTGGACTCTCAGAAGGATGCACAGTGAGCGGGGCTTCTAGACCTCCCAGTCTGGGGTCAGTGGCAGAGTGATGGTGGGGAAGGAGGCTGTGGTGGCCTAGTATACAGTCTGCAAAGGAGGGAAAACCAGGACGTGCTGCTCCAAAGCCCTGGCAGGAGGGGCTCAAGGAGAATGAAACTCAATGCACAGAAGTCAGGAAGAAGTCAGAAGTCAGGTTTGTGTCCACCGGGAAGGGACCTTGATGGGAGCAGTTTCCATGTGGGTCTGGACGGAGATAGCCTGCCATAGGCTGAGGGATGAGCACAGGGAGATACCAAGGAGAGGTGACTTTTGGGGGGAAATTAGCTGTAAGGGGGAGGAGAGAACTCTACTTAAGAGGGGAGGGCGGGTAGTTTTAGGGCCGGAAACTTGGTATATGCTCAGGAGCAGGGAGCATCTAGGAGAGGGGACAACTGACTTGGGGGCAGGGACACTGGTGCCCACAGGAGGGACAAGGAGCAGTGGGTAGGAGAGAATCCAAGGGTCTCTCTAGCAACATACCTCTGGGTTTGAGGAAAGACCAACCCTACATATGTCCACAGGCTCACGAGACCCCTAGGCTGGAGCCAGGAGAGGGAGGCTCAGGAGGGCCCAGCAGGGGGCAGGAGAGGCAAGGTCCTCCGAACCCAAGCCCTCCCAGGCCCCATGCAGCCCCACAGCCCACATACCTACAGACTTGGTCCGTGGGATCCCCTTCCGCAGGGAGCCAGGCAGCTTCTCTGGGCCCGGGAGGCCCTGGCGCTCAAACAAGGACTGTGGGTCAGGGAGGGGAACATAGAGGTTCCAGGGCGCTGGGTCCCCAGGTCTCGACCCACTCCCACCCATTCTCCTCACCAGAGACCAGATGCCCCATGCACTCCCTCCAATAGGGCCGGTACTGCCTGGGCCAGGAGTTTAGACTGCAACCACCCAGCGTGGTCACTGTGGCCAGGTAGGTGCAGCCATGGGTTTGGCCTTGGATAGGGAGAGCCCAGAAGGCTCCAGGTGAGGGGGGCAGGGCAGAAACACAGTTCAAGGAGGCCTCCGCAGACCCACCTAAGTCTCCCAGAAGGAACACAGAAACTGCAGCACCATAGCCAGGGCCCCAGCAGGAACCCCGGCACTGGGCAGCCATTACTCGGGTCTCCTAGAGGCCACAGACTGCCTCTCCCAAGGAAGGGTGTAGCCAATGGACTCCCCTCAGAAGGGGGTGTGATCCTCGAACCCATCCCCAGAGCCGTGGCCCAGTTACGCACACTGATCTCCGCAGGGGTGATCCTCCGACTGGTGGGCCGCTGTTTGACCGTGGCGGCTCTGGAGTCGGCATCCATGATGTCCGGCCTCAGCG
>NW_006160060.1:97569-107043 GCF_000334495.1 Tupaia belangeri chinensis
ATGTCCGGCCTCAGCGTGGGCTCCGCGGCGGCTGCCAGGATCTCGTCCAGCTTCTCTGCACAGCCGTAAGATACCAGCTCAGCACCGCTCTGCCTCCAGCCCACCTGTGTCCCCACAGGTGAGCCGACACCCGGCACAATGGCCACTGGGACCACCTGTCCTCTGGCCCCTTACCACCTGAGGCTCAGCTGGGACCCCAAGCTGAGGTCCGTGTCTCACAACCCATTCAAGTCCCTCTCACCCCAGACCTGAGACACCACCCAGACCAGCCTCTCTGTCCCTTGGAAACTCCAGGGAATCTGTGGGGCCCATTGCAAGAAAGGCTGTTCTGACTGACCCCCAAGGAGAGGGTCAGGGTAGGAGACAGAGCACTCAAGAGGCCAGTCTTCCTGAATCTGCTCCTCCCTTTACCATCATACACTCAGCATGTGGCCTGCTCCCGTCTGTCCCCATCTACCACCGCACAGGACATGACCTATCCCCTTGCCCTCAACAGACCCTGAGGTACAAGCAGGAGTCCATGAAGAATGTCTGAATGGGTGAGTGAGTCAATAATGAATGAACAGCTAGATGGGGCACACTTTCTGAAAAGGCTGCTGCCTCAGATTAGGGACTTTAAAAATGGGATAACACAAAACAGGTCAAAGAACCTTTTTTCTTTGCCTTAAGTAAAAGCAGGCCCACCCCGACTGGAAGATGCTAAAACAAAAAAGGAAGTAGGGAGGTGGTGCTGGAAAGGCCCTTCCTTCAGTCTCTCAGGGAGCAGCAGGAGCCAGAGGGGGGTCAGCACGGCTGGCGCCTAGGCAAGACCAAGAGGGTACAGGAACCAGGAAGGTCTCACCAAGCAGGCCCAAGCATGGAACTTTAAATCCTTCATCTAAACTAACAAGAAATCAAAACAGCTTTTTTTGGTTTGCTTAATTTTACTAAAATAAAATCAGTGTTCTTTAAATTTTTATTTACTTATTTATTTAAATTTTGCTATAGGGAATGTGCACATCCCTCAGGGAGGATGGCCACACTCCTTCATTCTCTTCTCAGGGTTCTGGGTGCACACACGCATGCCCTGGGTATATTTTTCAAGCTGCCAGGTCCAGGACTTGAACCATGCTATCAGCCATGTGGGATCCAGCTGCCTTAACCTCTACACCACTGGCTGGCCCTAAAAATGGTAATTTTGATTTGCCAAATGATATGGAAGTTTTACTAAACTAACAAGTATCAAGACTGTCAGAGCTCTGCTCAACTACTCTCCCAGGAAGTCAGTGGCTCTTGCCACTGGTGGGTCCACTCAGCCCATCCCAGAGCCCACTAAGGACCTGTGAGTGGGCACGCAGTGGGAGCAAGAACACACGTGTGTCCTCACTGCAACGCCACCCTCTGCATCCACACTCCCCGGCCCTTCCTGGCTTTTTGGGACTGCCAACCCTAGGGAGCCATAAGCTTGGTCAAGCTGGTCCTGGCCACTTTTACTCTCCAAGGGCCTCTCACTGGATAATGTCTGTGGTTGGTCTCAATACCAACTTCCTCTCCAACCCGCTGCAAGAGTAAACCAACTCGCCTGAGAGGCCCTATTCCCAGCTCAGACCTGACCCAGCCTGGTGCTGACTGCCCTGACCTAACATCTTTGACTTAGTGTCCTTGTCTGATACAACAGGCATAAAAAAGCTCCCACCCCCACGTCCGCAGTGACAAATGCACATGAGACGTGAGGGCCCTTGGAAGAAGGGACCAAATCCCCTTGCCCTCAGTGGCATAGCCAAACACATAGAAATGCGAGTGGACAGTCTGCCGGCCTGTGCAGGGCAGCCAGCACCACAGGTGGTGGGGCCCAGTACATCCAAGCGTTGCTGGTTTGAGGGCTCTCTCCTCATCGGCTTTTTTATTTTTAAAAAAGAATTCTTTTGTTTAACTTCATTTATTTTAATTTGACCAGAAAGAGACAGAATGAGAGAGAAAGCAAGACACGAGATCTGGGACTCAACCATGGTCAGCCATGTGGGAGTCCAGCACCCTTAATCACTACACCACCTGCTGGCCCCGCTCCTCATCTGCTCTTGTGATGAAGTCAGTCAGTCCCTTTTAGAAGCAGAAATCACCGTTGCTCCTCTTGTTAAGAGCACATGGCTCTCCTCTCACCCATAGCAATCACCTAAAGGGCTTCTCAGTGCCCTCACTTTACCCGGGAGGAAACGGGAGCTCAGAAAGAGATAAACTGCCCAAGATCACAGATCTAGGAGAGATGAGACCTAGCCACTACACAATTCAGAAGCCACAGGAAACATGAGCAGAGAGCACAACCGTTCGTATGGGACACATGCAGCAAGTCACTTCACTAGATGGGCTGCTACCTGAGCTGGTAGTCTAGGAGGTTGCCTCTCCAGGTACAGGGCAGAGCGAGCCCAGACACCCCAAGTTTAACGAGCAAGTCTCTGGTCATGCCCACTGGTAAGGCATGGGCAGCTTCCAAAAGGAGGTCAAGAATTCTGCAAATTACAGGCTGATGAGGTTAACATGGATCCCCCAACAAAAGAAGAAAATATAGTCTTTTTTTTTTTTGGAGAGGTTTTTGCTATAAAGTGTGTGCGCTCACCAGACAGTGAGACAGCGACAGAAAGCGAGAAATCATCCCCCAGGAGGGATGGCCACACCACAATCCCTTCTCCTCTTGGGATCTACAGCACGCACACACACGCGCCCGGTGTGAGTTTAAGCCACCGGGTCTGGGACTCAAATTGTGGAAAACTACATGGGAGTCCAGCGACATAGCCATAACGCCAACTACCAGTCCCAAGAAAATATATTCTTAAAGAATATATTTCAAAGGGGAAAACAAAGTCCATTAGGAACCACAGCTGGGCACTGGAACTCACATACTGTATGCCTAATGGGACCTGGCAGGACCTACAGCTGTTTGACCAACAGGGCCATGTTGGCAGGGACGAGGGTCCTGCTGGGGAGACAATGCACCCCTCACTCCTATGCAGTGGGAGAAGGACATGGGCCACTGCGAGGCACCCTGGAAGGCCCACTAATGAGCTGAAGGCAGGGCCAGAATGTTCCAAAAACAGCTGTGTCTGCACCAAAGGTATGGGAAAACAGTTCCTGGAGGGGACCTTGTCACCTGATCCTAGCTGTGAAAGACCCTGGGAGAGCACTTTCCCTGGGCCTGAGGCAAGGGGGGGGGGGCACTTCACAGGGCCAAGGAGGCAGACTGCAGGCCACACAGGGCCAGGAGGGCCCAACAGACACCTGTGTCCTGGCTGCAACGCCAGCCCTCTCATTTAGTGGTGCCGCTGCGCCCCCAGCCCCAGGACTTTCTTGGCTCTGAATTGCAGACATGGGGCCACAGGCGACCTAGGCTTCTTCTGGGACCTGACTCCCATCTACTGAAGATGCAGAGGATGCTGGTGGAGGCTTCAGTGCCAGGCCCAAACCAGGTGACTCTGCCCAATTTGGACAGGTGTCTCTTGCATTAAGGCCAGACACACAGGACCTATGGGGAACAGCCTCAGAGGATCCAGGGGGTGGGCCTGAGAGAAGATGGGTAGGCAGGATGCAAGTGTCCCCCCAGCGCTGTGGGATGCCAAGCCCTGCTTTGAAGGCGCTGTCAGCCCCAGTCGTGGCCCTGCGAGCAGTTGGCACTAAGTGGGCCCAGGACAGGCAGTCTGAGACCACCACCCTGGCGAAGGCTGAGCACCCTCTCTCCCTGAAGTCCTTGGGGGCACCTCAGAACCCTTCCTCCCAGCTCCAGCCACAGCACTTGTGGTGCCTTCCACCGGGGTCTCTTGGTTCTTCCTCATCAGGCTGCCACCTCCAAGACTCACAAGCCCCAGCTCGCAGAATCCCCAAGGCTTCCGGTCATGCCCTTGGGAACACCCTGCCTGTCCCCAGGCCCTTCTACCACTTCCCTTCCAGATGCCCGGGGAGAAGGCCAATGAGGCATGGCCTGGAAGGAACTGGGGTCTCCTCACACACCAGCACTCCCAGACAAGGTAAGGAAAGCCGGGGCCCTGGGACACGGGTAAGTGACTCACCCCCTTTTCTTCTCCGGATGGAGGCTTGGAATCAAAACAGAGCACAGGGGTAAGCAGCACCATCCCCCAGCTCTGGCCCACCCCACCCCCACAAGCAGCCCTTCCACATCTACCTGCTGCACGCCTACCAGACCACAAGCAGCAGCCCTGCCCAGACCCTGGTACACTGGGACACGGCGTGAAATTCGAGAGGAAACACCACAAGCAAGGACACGCACCTGTGCACCTACGTGTGAGCGCACACACACACCCATATCCAGTCACACTTGCTCACACACCTGTGCACCCACATGTGTGAGTACATATACACACTGCATGTCTGCTCAGTCACATGCACATGCACCTGTGCACCTACGTGTGAGCGCACACACCCATATCCAGTCACACTTGCACGCATACCTGTGCACCCACGTATATGAGCGTACATACACACCACACGTACACTCAGTCACATGCACACACCTACCTGTGCACCTACATGTGTGAGCACACTCCCATGTCCAGTCACACTTGCACACACACCTGTGCATGTGAGTGCACACACATCCACATGTTGACTCACTCACACATACCTGTGCACCTATGTGTGAGAGTGCACACACGCCCCCACATGTCCACTCACACTAACGCACACACTTGTCCACCTACATACATGTGAGTGCACACTCCTTCATGCCCACTCAGTCATACTCACACACACCTATGCACCTATGTGTGTAAGCACACACACACACCCCGCATATCCACTCAGTCACACTCATGCACACACCTGTCCACCTACGTGAGTGCACACACCCATGCCCACTCATTCACACTCGCATACACACTTATGCACTCACGTGTGAGTACACACACACGCCACATGTCCACTCAGTCACACTCATGCACACACATACCCACTCACATACTCATATATACAGACCATGTGTCCACTCACACATTTGCAATCAGGCATACACACATATGTGTCCACTCACATACACACATATACACATACATGTCCATTCACACTCACACACACACATCCACTCACACATTCACTCATACACACATGCTTGTGTGATGTGTGTCCACTCACACATTCACTCGTGCAAACACATGCTGCATGTCCACACATACAAATGTATGTCCACTCACTCATATGTGTACACACATGCACATGCCACATATACACAACATGCACGCACTGTGTGACCACACACACATGCACATGCATGCACATGTCCACACACAGGCACATGTAGAGACGTGCACAACTAAACCACACTCAATTCAGTCACGGGTTTGTTCAGAAAAAGGCAAAAACCCATGAAAACCAAGTTCAGAGGTCACTGAAAGGTGCGGTGGTCACCCCTGAGCATTCTGCCCAACACAAGTTCAAACGAAAGACAGGGCAAGCGTGTCTGGCAGAGAAAACTTTTCCAGATTGAGGCCAGTCACAGGAACACCGTCCCTGACACTCTCATCCTGAGAGAGACCTGGAAACCACAGGGAAGCCTAAGTTTCTCTCGGGAAAAGAAACAGATAGGAGGGACTTGGACCCACCAGGTCCCCTCCCCCCAAGACCTGTGGCCCAGCATGTTCCTGGTTCAAGCCTACAGAAGTGTGTGGGATGGCCGTGAGTGCGAGGGACCTGGGTGGGGTACTGCCTTACACCTCCTTCCATGCCAGTCTCAGGAGGGGGGTCCCTCCCCAAGCCCTCCTCTCACTCCCATTTCTAACACCAAAACCTTGTATGTACCAGCACAGAACTGTGCTCGCACCACCCTGCCCACCTCGACCTGCAGGACTTCGCCTCTCCCACGCTCACCAAGTCTTCAGTCACCTCACACTTCCTTCTCTTCCTAGTGCCTGGGTCATTTCCACAGACTAAGGATTCCAAGATCTCCATCAGCTCTTGGCAGTGTGACTGGCGGGTTGAAATGTTTATGCAGGGAATGGCCCAACAGGACTTACTTCTACTTCGGAAAAGCACAGATTCTGATTGTAGGGTGGTCCCTTAAGTACCATGGGAAATCCTGGTGCTAGATTGAACTCCTCAAATCAGGTATTCCCAGAGAAGTCTGGGTCAGGAAGCTGGTAAGTGGGCTGGCTTCCTGGGACTGCTATCCTCTGGGGACAGGGCAGTTTCCCCAGCTCCAGGCAGCCTGGGCCCTTCTCTGAAGAGAGCAACATGGCTTTGCAAAACCACACTGTATGCTATACAGCTGTACAACAACTAAATATAAATAAGAAATCAAGCATTTTTTAAAGAGAACAACACAAAGAGCACCAGGTTCAGCATCAAAGCTGTGACCCCTCACCCAGAAGTGTGGCCAGAGGCTCTGTACTGAGCTACCATTTCCTGCTCCCCAGTCTCTGCAGGGCAAAGTCTGGAGAACCAATGCTGGCCTGAAACTGTGAGTGAGCTCTGCTGAAAGACACGGGCCCACAGAGCAACCCCAACAGCCCTTTCTTGAGGCTGCTGTAGTACAGGGAATGCCCAGAGCAGAGCAGACAGGGAGAGAGTTTCTGCAGACAGAAAAGCCCCAAGAGTGGAAGCTGGGATAGTCCCTGGGTGCTAGGACTCCAGACCTCAGGCTGCCCAAAAGCTGAACATGGCTGTGACAGCCTCTGGCAAGAGACTCCAAGGTCCTACTCACCAGAACACCAGAACTCTGGCCTGTGTCCAGCCAGACCCAGTTACCTGCTGGCCTTGGCTTATTGATCCATCTGACCCTCAATCACCATGACAAGTCAGCTCCTTGCGACTGACCTGGGACCCTTACACTGGGGCCAGATGTCTGCTAGATTCTCGGCCTCTCTTGAGTGAGTGGGCCGAGCTGGGTATGTGACTCTAGGTGGAGTAGCATTTGGGTTCAAAACGCTGAAGTTATTGTTCCATCGTCTTCTGCCATCTACTATTGCTGATAAGAAGTCTGCAGTCAGCAAAACCATCACTCCTCCTTTTCAAATCATCTTGCTTCTCTCTCTGGTAGTTTTTAAGATTTTTCCATTTGTTCATGGTGTTCTGAAGTTTTGTTATTATAGACCTATAGATACAGATTTATTTCCTTGCTTGGGATTTATACATCTTCAAACTGAAGTCTTCAGTCTTTGCTCTGTTTTGGAGTCAAACATTGTCTCTTCCCCATTCTTTTTATTCTTTCTTTATCCATTCAGTAGACACTAGGTTTTTTTTTTTTTTTTTTTTGAGAGATTTTCACTGTAGGGCGCGTGCGCTCGCCAGACAGACAGAGAGAGACATAGAGACAGAAAGCGAGAAATCACCCCCCAGGGGGGATGGTCACGCCGCAATCCCTTCTCCTCCATTCTCCTCTCGGGATCTTGGGCACGCACGCACACGCGCCCGGCGTGAGTTTTAAGCCACCGGGTCCGGGACGCGAACCGCGGTCGACTACGTGGGAATCCAGCGACATAGCCATTACGCTAACTGCTGGTTCCCGTAGACACTAGGATCTTATAACTAGTCTTTTAATTGCTACTGGATGTTTTGCATCTCCTTATCTTTCTTACTTCATTCTTGGTAACCTCCTCTGTCCAGTCATTATTATGCTTTTTTCATCTCAGTGACAATAATTTTTGTTTCAATAACAGTTCTTTAGGGATCCATTTAAAATGTGCTTACTCCTTTTTGGTTCTGGTCTGCTTTTTTTCATTAGTGGTTCTGCTAGTTCTCTTACACTTTGTAATAACTTAAACATATTATTTTATTGTCTCTCTATCATCCTTCTATGGCTTCCAGTTCTTTTGATGCTAATTCCAGTTCTTAGGCTTTGTTCTGGCTTCCCCACTTCCCACAGGTCTAGACCACATCTCCTGCCCTTGGAGCGGGGGCATCAGGCCCCACCCCCTTCTCACTGGACCTGTATCACAGGTCACAGGATCATCCTGGGCTCTTCTACTCCCCTGGCTTTGATTTCTGTCTCCATTTTCAAGACCTGGGGATCTTCTCCCTTTGTTTTAACTTGTCTGTCTGATTTAGTTTTATCTTAATTGATTCAGAGTATCTGTGGTAAAGAAAACCTTGACTGTCAGCACAGCCTACCTGGGAAGTTCTCCACACTGAACTAAACTGGAGTCGAAAGGAGCTGCTCAGCCCGTGGTGGGAACAGTGTCATGGCTCAGCTATGAATCAGGATCATGTCCTTCCTGCGGCCAGAACTTGTCCAGGGATCAGATTAGGACCAGAATCAGGGTGCCTTCTATGACTAGGACACAGCTGAGTCTGGCGGGTAGGACTGAGCTCAGCCATAGAAGGGAAGAACATGTCATCAACCACATGTACTGGGACATGTGTGATGAGCCTACTGACAATCACATATGTCAAGATAAGCCACAGTGAGGCTGTTAGTGGCCAACCTGAGTCTGGCCCCACATGTGCCCATCAAAGCCGCACACACTTGTTCACCTCCTGTAGCTCACAAGGCTCCTGACAGTCTGCCACCATGCCAGTCATGCTCATGTGGCCCTGTGAGGTCAGTAGCTCTCTTGACCAAGAGCATAAACAAACACAAAACAACACAGCTAGTGCCAGGCTGGGCCAGAGGAGATCCCAGATCACCTGACTGTGGCTCTTCTCTCACACAGATGAAATGCATGCATGAAGGGAGCACATGTACACACACGCACATGCACACACTGGTGAGTCAGGCCCCATAACCCAGTCACCCACCACCCAGCTACCTGACTCGCTTGTATGTCCGTCTTCCTCCCCCCCAGCTCAGGACTTCTGGCTTCCACACTGTCTGCATGCCCCTCAGTCTGGCCCCTGGGCTGTCCACCCACCGTCTACCTCCGTGCTCACCGAGTTCCTCGAGCTCGGCCGTCATGGACTTGGAACGCAGGGTCAGAGTGGTGCTGGGGGCCCTCTTAGGGGGCGGCGGGGCTGCAAAGAAGAGGGAGGCCTTGGCCCTCCTATCCAGCAGCAGGCGGCGCGGTGTGGCCAGGTGCAGGTGCCACTTGCGCTCCACCGCCTGGATCTCCTCGTACTCCCGCGAGGACGAGTCGCACTGTGCCAGGATCTTGTTCAGGCTACGGCTGGACGCAAACTTCTTCATGGCGCTGGGGGCTCAGGGAGGGCCTTGGGGGCCCGGGACCCCTGGAGCCAGGGCCTCGGGAGGTAGTCAAGGGCACTGGTGGGGGTCCCAGTGCTGGCTGGCTCTGTCCTGAGCACCCACCCTGTAGGCTCTGAAGCCTGAGTGATGCACCTGAGCCATGAGGTGGGGCTGGAGGGGATTCCAAGCAAGCCAGGCTCCTGCCACTCCAGGGCTCCCCCAATCCCACCTCGGGTGGCCACAAGCCCTTGGGGGGCCAGGCCTGGGTTAGGCCAGGCCAGCAAGGCCTCCTGGGCCGGCTGTGCCGTGTCGTCGCGGGGAGAAGACGCTTTCCTCTTCCCTCAGGAGCCGCCTCCCCCTTCCCTCCGACAATAAGCAGC
>NW_006160060.1:107267-114485 GCF_000334495.1 Tupaia belangeri chinensis
TGGTGGTGTCGGGAAGGAGGGCTCTGCCACGCCAGGGGCTGGGGGATGCCGGGAAGGAGGGGGTGGGGATCTGAAAAGGGCATCCTGGGGTCAGGGGTCAGAGGCCTCGGGCCAGGGGCCAGGCCGGCAATCTAATATCAGGAACAGGAAGGGACTCAGGCCACAGTGTGGGCTCTTGGCCTAGGTTCAGGAGTCTGATGTCAGCAGCCTGCAGTCAGGGGTGGGAGAGGAACGTGGGCCCGAGGCCAAAGGTCTAAGGTCATGGGCCTGAAGGGAGAGTCTGGGCACAGAGGCCTGGCCCTCACCTCTGCGCCGAGCCCCGTCCTCCTCCGGCTTCCTTGTCACCGACACGACCTTCATGACAAGGCGGTTTCCACCCTGGCGGATCAGAGCCACCACCTGCTTGTGTCCGACCTTCACCACGTTCACCCCGTTCACCTGGGACAGACAGGCAGCTGGTGGGGTGCCCCAGGCACATGCCCGTCAGGGCGCAGGGGTCAGCACCACACCTGCCTCGCAGGTCCGGCCAGGCCTCACCTCGATGAGGAAGTCTCCAGTGCGGAGCCCGGCCCTCCAGGCCACGCCCTCCACATCCACGGACTCGAGGTACTGGAGAGCGGGAAAGGCTGGGGTGGGCGTGAACTCCTCAATGGGGGTCTCTGCTGCAGGGGGCAATGAGGAAGGCTTCACCTGCACGGTGTGGGTGAGGGTGGCTGCCACACGGCAGCCTCGACTCCGCACATAGGCAGAGTGAGCTGGGTGGGCACCAGGGCACCCGCACAGGAGGGGGTTCGTTCCTCTGCAAAACGCCCACTCGCCTCAACCACGAGGACCCATGTGAGGTCCCCCCAGCAAAGGCGGTAGGGAAACAATGAAGGCACAGTATCGGTTGCCTCATTTCGGGACATTTCAGACCAAGACAGTCGGGACAGAGGAGTGAGGAAGGGTGTGGCCAGAGAGAAGGGAGGGCAGGTGCCTGGGGAAGGAGAGCAGGGGTGGGGGCTGACAGCAGAGCGGAGGGGCAGAGACAGGAAGCAAAAAGAAGCTCCCAGCAGGGACAGCTCACTGTCTGGCACCCATGCACCTACCGCCATTACCTTTGGCCCCCCGGAGCACAAAGCCAAAGCCCTCATGGTCCCGTTTCTGCAGGATGGCCACCTTGTCATCGATGACATAGTCACTGCTGGGGGAGCATGGAGGGGTGAGACAAGCCCTGGAGGGAGCACGGCCAGCCAGACTGACCCCACAGGCCCCCTTGGCACCGTTCACCCTGGGTCACCCTGGGCTGGGCCAGTGCCCTCCCCCTTCCCCCCTGCCCTCTGCACACCATGGCCTCCTGGACCTGCTCTGGGCCCTTACATCCGATACCCACCCCGTGCCATCCACATGACCCAGGCAGCACCCCGTGCCATACCTGTGTGAGGTGAGGCTGTCATAGGAGCCCACGGTGTAGTGGCGGAAAAGCCGCTTTGTCCGGTCCTCCCGCGTTTCTGAAGAGAGGGACAGGACCTGATGGACAGCTGTGGCCTCCTGCTGGCCTGAGTCACCCTCCACTGTGCTGATCGCCAGGTTCTGTGCCTCACACTTGGCTGGGCGGGCCCACATGAAAGCGGGGTGCCCCAAATCCTGAAGTCTTTGGTCCAAACCCTAAGGCAGGAAGGCTGAGGGAGCCATGCAGGAAACCCTGGGCTGGGCCATGGCCACTAGGGGGCAGCAGCAGGGTGAGTTTCTGGCTCTGAGCAGCACGGGGACCACAAGGCCAAGTGGCCCCAATGCTGACAGCAGAGGGATGTGCTATGTGTGCGCGCGCGCACACACATACCTGCAGTCATGTGTAAGTGCTGTGTCGTAGACCAGTGTACCTATGTGTGTAACTGCTGTGTTGTATCTGTGTGCATGACCTGTAGCCATGTGCAAGTGCCGTGTGCTGTGCTTATGTGTGTGTATGCATGCATCTGTGCATGACCTGCAGCCGTGTGCAAGTGCTGTGCTACACTCACGAGCTTGGCATGGACGTGGCACGTGTCTTCGATGAATCCTCACAACAGCCCTGACACTCAGCCAGGGGGCCCCTCACTGCAGACCTGCCTCTGAGTGGTGCCAGGGCAGAGCCCCCTTCTCTCCTCACTGCAACCCAGAGCACTGCCAACCTGTCCCCTGGGCCTCAGGGGCCCTCATGACCATCATGGAGCTGGCCAGTCTGCCCGCTGCCCCTCATAGTCTCCTAAAGGCTCGGCCTATACCACCAGCCAAGACCACCCTGCTGCGTGCAGCTCCTCCAGAACCAGTTGGACCTCCTGGCCCAGCACCTCTGGCCTCGACCTCCAGGACCTCGAAGGGCAAGAGGCACACAGCGGCCCTGCCTCACACCCTGCAGTGCTTCCCTCTCATCTCCTTGTAGCATTTCTCGAGATTCATTTTTCCTTCAGTAAGTATTTTTATGCTCCTGCCCAGCAGTGTTCGATCTAGGTTCTGTGAACACAGTAGAGAATCAAAGTCTCTGCCCTCATGGAGTTTATCATCTATTTGGGGAGAGAGAACCAGCAGATAAATACATGTTGTATTTTTCTGTTCTTCTATGCATCATGACTTTCCTAGCAACCCAATAACATGGTAAGTGCAGCGATCACTTAAAAGAAAAGCGAGCAGGATAAAGGCAGGGAGAGTTAGCCAGTCTAGGGGTCACGTGAAGACCTCACCAGGAAGGGAGAGCAGAACAGACCTCAGGACCGGAACATAAGGGAGCAGCCTGTGGGTATGTGGGTGAGGGCTTCCCAGGGGCAGGGCAGTCAGGGCAAAGCCTACCCAGAGGGACAGCTTGGTGCCTGTGTGGCTGGAACAGGGGAGTGACAGGTAAGAAATGAGGGCAGGAGAGGGACTTGGATTTCTGTGGCCTGTCTCCCCATTAGCTGTGAGTTCAGTGAGAGTAACAAGCCCTGCTCACTGAGATCCCCTCTTCTGGCCCCCAGCACAGCATGGCACGGCGACCTCTGACAGACTGCAAGGGTAGGTGGCGGGCTACCGCCCATCCATGATGGACGGACAGAAGGCACGGTCAAAAGGGAGGTGGCCACATAATAATAATGGGTGGGCAGAGAGAAGGAAGGGGGCGGAAGGGTAGATCCCTCCATGAGAGAATGGCCAATGGGTGTGGGGGGACCACATGGGTTGCTGGGTCAACAGATAGCTCGGGTAAGCTGGGAGGGTGATGAGTGAGGAAATGGTGGGATGAGCGACAGATGGACAGTGGCTGGGTGGGGCATGGATGTCAGGGGAGAATAGGTGTGGGCTTCAGGCCCCACAAACCTGCCTGACTCTCAGGAAGCCAATGGTCTCCTGTTGGTTCCTTCCCCTCAGAGGGCCCCCCAGTTTCTGAGGGCCTGGTACCCTCCCTGGCGAGGCCCCTGGGAGAGTCCCACACTCTCGCTCTTGCCTCTGCCCAACCCCCCGCGCAGGTAAGCTCACAGTGCCTGCCTGCACAAGGGTCCCCTCAACATGCAGTTCACTCTCTCATTTTTAGACTTTTTCAAGCAAACAAACTATATTTATTATATAACACAAATTCATTTTCTGGTTTTATTAATCAAACATATAAAGCCTGCTGGCGCAAAGACTCCCAGCATAACCTTCACGTGATGATGAACCTTTCTGGGAAAAAAGGGAGGGACGAGGCAGGGTCACAGCACAGGTGCTGGTCAGGCTGACCTCTGTTTCCTGGCTCCTTTCGCTGCTCCTGCCTTAGAGGGCCCCTGGCCCCTCGCTGCTTAGAGCTTGGCACTGACCCCAGGCCAGCCTGGCCTGCACGCATTGGCCAGGACAGGGCCCCTTCCTTGCCTTTAAGTCCTTCTCTGTCCCCACTCCAGGCCCAGAATCAAATCTGCTTGTGGGACCTGGGTCTGTTGGAAGCTAGTTCCTTCACGGGCTGACCTCCGGCCTCTGGCAGGATTCAGCCCTGGTCCCAGGTGGGAGTCTCAAACCAGAGTTGCCACTTGGGCCTGTAGCTGGGTCAGAAGGAGGCCAATCCTGCTTCCATGTGTCTGCAGGCAGCATCGCAGGCCCCTCGCCATTGCCCACCGTGAAATGCTCAGTCCACCCAGGTCCTCTGATACTTACCCCATCATGCCCTATCCAGGAGCCTCATGGTAACCCAAAGGCCTCCAGCTCCTTCCCCAACGCCGGCTCCTGTGCACTGCCCCTCTCCACCTCCCTGCCCTGCCCTGCCCTGAACAAAACGTATGATCGACACGGCCTGCTGTCTCCCCCGCAGTGCTGCCCTCCCTCAAGCCCACAGCCACTCCTAGCCTCATGTCCCACTACAGCCCTGCCACCCTCATCCCACAGAGTGACTGTCCCACAATGAGACCCTACCCCTCAGGGCAGTGACCCCCAGAAATGGCCTAATGACAACAAGCCCCACCTCCCAAGGAGCTGGGACCAGCCAGTGACTCTCAGGTGTGAGGTGCTATTGGAGAGCCAGGGCCCACGCTGTCAGAGCAGACCAGATACCCCTCCCCCACCCCCACTGACCACCCAGAGGACTCGGCTCAACGACGCCTCCTCGGAGCTCTCAGACTTCTCCAGGCCAAGCCAGAGAGTTCCCACGGCCACACAGTCTCTAAGACAGCAAGACGCTGACATATTTGTAGTATCCAAGGAACACGTCAGCATCCCTCTGTGATCTGGGCTACCAGAACAGGGCCCAGCACAGAACCAGTGAACACCTGCCACTCTCCAATTCTGACTCCAGCACAACCCTTGTCAGCTTCACACAGGTCCAAATGCCCCGGATCACCAGTTCTCAAACCAGAACCTTCACCACTGCCTCCACGTACACGCTGCCCCTCCTCACAGGTGTGGAACCTCCCCCTCATCTGAAGCAGGGCCCAGACTTCTGAAATCATTCTCTGTCTGCACCCCACCTCACCCTCCTCCTTCAGGAGAGAACAAGGGGACCCAGTCCCTTTCACCCTCCAGTTCGCCAAGAGAGTTGTCAAGTGTGGTGGGAATGGCCAACTGAAGGGTAAAGGCACCTGCCTAGGAGTGGGTCCGTGGCCGAACTCCTTGCCTCCCTGGCATCCGCTTAGCCAGGACCAGATGAGGGGCCCAGATCAGATACGCTGAGAAACTTAACTCAAGGAAGAGGACCCAGTAACTCGGGCCAAGTCCTTCAGTGCACAGGGAGGGTCACGCAAGCCCTGATGCAAACACATGCTAGTGACCACTAGTGACCCCCGCTCAGGAAAGGCTCACTTGTCCCCCCAGCTATATGGGCCAGAAATAACCTGATAGGTCTGGGGGGCCTCTGAGGACCCCTGTGGGACACCCCTAGACACTCCTGGCCTGGGGACCCCAAAAGGATAGCTACCGTTTTCTACTAGTAACACCCCCGGATCCCAACAGCTACAGGGGTCCTTCTGAGAAAGCCCAGGTGGTCAGCAGGATTAGACTGAGGCACTCACCAGCCCCAGGCGTTGCGGCCTCCACAGACGGCCTTGCCTGCTGCCCACAGACCATCCCAGCCCCAGGGCACAGTGACAGCCCCCCCAGGCCCAACTGGCCTCATTTCCTCTTGGCTGGCCCAGGCCTCCCTGCTCTGCACACTTGGACAATCTGTCCACCTTGGAAAAACGCCTCCTTTCCCACACTGACCTCCTTCCTTGCCTGCCAGCCACACACGAATTATGCACTTCAAGCACCTGTGTTTCTGTGAGGGCCATGCAGAAGGGATAACCTCGGCCGCTGGGAGTCACGTGTGGGTTCACATAGACACAGGCTCGGTCATGCGTGTGTCCCTCCTGTGGGTATGTCACACGTGTCCCCCCTCTATGTGAAGTATCTGATGACACATGCGTGTCTGCAGGTACACGCGGTGTGTGTGTGCACGATGTCTGCACTGTGCACACAAGTGCGCAGACTTTGAGCATGTGTTTGAGCTGGCTTCTAGTCTTTTCTCTGTCAATATACACATGGATTTAGTGCCAAGAGGGACCAAAGGGAAGCTGGAAGGGGTGGCCCCCAGGGGCTGCCTGGGGGACGCGTGGTCACTCACCGTGCCGGGTGTCATACTGTCTCATCTGCACCTCCTCCACGCAGTCAGCCGGGAACCAGCCCGTGCGGCCTTTCACGGTCCCCTCCCAGAAACCGCCCTCCCCGATGCTGAGCACTAGAGAGACAGAGTCAGGCAGGCTGTCAGAGGGCAGCGCAGGCGGCCGGCGCCCACCTGCCCCAGCACCCAGGGTTCGAGCCTGCCCGCTCCCCTCACCCTCCCGTGCTTTCCTTGTCTTCCCACAGCCTCCCAGCTTTCTCCCCAGGAAGATTTCAAGATCCATGAGGAAAAGAGACACACGCATGGGCTTGGCACAGGACGGGCATGTGCAGACAGGGCGACAGGAAGGAGGCACACGCCGAAGAGGCAGGAGGCAGGGCAGGCCCTGCTGACCACACTCCCCCACCTCTTGACCCAGTCCGTGGCTGTCACCCACTGAGGGGTCACTGTCAAGAGCTTGGGCTCAGCCTAGCAGGGCAGCTGGGTAAGGCCACGAGGTAAGGGTGCTAACTGCCACAGTCGCCCCTGCCTCGGGCTCCCAGGACATAGGGCAACCCCAGCAGAGGCTCCCAGTGGAAGAGCTGTCCTGGCACTGGGGCCCCCAGAACAGAGGCAGTCCCAGCAGCAGATACCCCCACAGGTTGAGAGATGTCCCCACACAGCAAGGGTCCTCCATACCCTTAGTGTCTCCAAAGAGCAGCCAAGAAGTGACAAGGGAGCCCCATGACATGAGGGAGCTCTGCAGTGGGGTAGGGCACCTCAGGAGAGGACCCCCCAGCAACAGCAGCCCTACCATGATGGAGAGGGGGTCCTCTGTCCTGACGCCACAGGACTCATGGCAGGAGCCCCCCCCAAAGGCAGACACCGCTCAGGTCAGGGCCCTTCCCCATGATACCAGTGCAGAGGCACCCCATAATGACCCAGGGAAACCCCCTGGGCGGAGACCCCCACATGGCTCTCCGCGACTGCCAGGACCCAGGCCGTGCAACCCCAACCAGCCCGCCCCCAGCCCCACGCCTGCGCCCCTCACCCTTCACGGCCTCGCCGCGGTGCAGCGGGATCTCGCCCTCGCCCTGCGGGCTGTGCGCCTTCACGGCGATGAACTTGCGGCCGGGGACGGCGCTGTAAAGTTTCCGCTTCGGGCCCCGGGGCGGCGGTGCGGGGGGCGCGGG
>NW_006160060.1:115376-122227 GCF_000334495.1 Tupaia belangeri chinensis
AGCGGGGGCGGGGAAGGAGCCGGGTGGGTGGTGAGGGCAGCAGAGTGTGAGCTGGGGAAGGGGTGGGGTGGGGAGGGGTGGGGGCTTTGGCTTGGCCAGTGACAGGCAGGGAGGGGTGCTCCAATTCTCCTGGCCCCAGTTGGGCCTCCTAACTCCTGACCACTGCCACACCCTGGGCATCCCCGTTTGCCTCTGGGCCTATGCACCTACGTCCTGGATACTTGCCCTTGTATGCTGACCCCCTTTGCCAGGCCACTCTCCTGATCTGAGCACTGAGACCTCCAGTTCTACTCCCATTGGAAAGCCTGCAGTACCTAGTGGGTCAGACCCACACTCTCAGCCAATGGCCAGACCTTCCAGGGAAGGGTTGCTGCTCCAGGAGCACTTAGACACCTGCTCCACCCTCTGGGCTGCTCATCGGATCTTTGCCCACCTAGCCAGTTATTGCGCTGTAGGCTCCCTACTTCAAGCCTGCCCCTCTGGGCGGTCTCTGGAGCACACATTCCACCGCGCAGGAGTCAAGGGCTGCATGCCAGACGGACAGTGGAGCGCTAGAGGGAGCCACTGCGCTCCAGGCCAGCTGGGCTCAAATGCCATCTCTCCTTTGAGGAAGCCTGTGGTCCCTGTGCCCTGTCCCTCTTCAGTGCACCAACTCCAGCACTTCCTGGGAGGCTGCAGACCCTAGCCACTTCCCAGGGCAGCCCCTTATCTGGCTGCTGCTCACCTGCTCCTCAGCCCTGGGCCCAGGGTCAATGTCCTGAGACCCGGTTAGGACCTGACTAAGTACTCCCCCATATCTGGCACACCAGCAACTAATCCATGTTTGTGGAAGAACAGAAAAGGACTCTGCCATGTCCACAGAGCAGGTGAACTGGTGCCCTGGCATGGCAGGTCTCAGTTCTGTGACTGCTGAAAAGGTGAATGAACAGCCAAAACGCAAATGCAGGGAGGGACGTGTGGCAGCCACACAACTCCCACTAGAGCAGCCTTCTGCGAGATGGAAAGGTCCCAGAATGTGTTCTTTTAGCCAGTGGGCTGTTCAACTCTTAGAGAATCCATGGGCTATGCAGCACTTCAGGGGGAAAGTGGGACTTGCACAGGCAGACGGCATCAGGTGTAGAACAGAAGCCACAGTGTGGGAGGCCTTTCACAACTCCTGCTGCCACCCAAGCCCTCTGCTGAATGCAGGCTCAGGCAGTCAGAGAACCAGTCCACCTGGGCCCAGTTTGCGGGCTCCTAGCTTGTGGCTTTGGACCGGTCGCTCCCCACCTGGGCACCAGAACTCTCATCTGTAAAAAGGCTAGCAGAGCACGGCCTCAGAAGTCATGGAGGTTAAATGAGATGGACACATGTGTGGCCAACCCAACAGTGGGCACAGAGGGACAGGCTGAAAAAGCTACCTACCACCATGAAACAACAAGCAGTGTACTTGGCAGCTCGCTCAGCAATGCCTCCCAAACACCTGAACGAGCAGGAAAGGCAGCCCTGCGCTCAAGGCACGGAGAGGGCAGGTTTGTCCCCAGCAATGGCTGCCTGTACTGAGACCAGGGGATCCCAGCAGAGACCCCTCACCTGCCAGCACATTCTGAAAAGCTTCCCGGAGGACTCCTCCCAAAGGACACTGCTTGGGTAGGTCAGTCCTGTCTTGCTGATGAGCAATCTCAGCAGAGGGGCTAGCTGGCAGCCCATGTCCCTAGGCCCCATGCACAGCCTGCTCTCAGTTCTGAGAACACCAAGGCTCCCAAATGCCCCTGGCTTCTCAGGCTCCCAGGGCTCAGTGTGAGTAGAAACCACAGTCCTGGCAGGTGTAAAGGGCTAAGGAGATCAAACTCCTCCTTGGTTTCGAGCCCTCGTAGAGGACGCTCCATCCCCAGTGCCCTTACCAGGCATCCCACCCTCCTGAGCCCTCCTGAGCCTCTACACCACAGGCTTGACTACATCCTCTCATTCTCAGGCTCCCTCAGCTGCCTACAGTCCTCAAGGCAAGCCCCAGCTCCATGCAGGAGTCAGTTCATCAAGCCTGCCATGGCCACAAGGCCTCACTCCTCCCTCCCCATCCTGAGAGCCCCCTGGGGCCCCTGCACAGGGCCCAGCACCACAGAGGCCCTCCTGCCTGTCCCCAGGCACTTCTGGCTCAGATGCCCCACCCACTCCCATCCTCCAGGGTCCCAGGCCTACCTGACTCTGCTCTGGCTGACCCCCCCTGCCGAGAGGCCAGCGTCGCTGTCTCGGTCAACATCGTCGCTATCCCGGTCACGGCCTTTCTCCTCATGCAGCCGCTGCAGCAGCAGTTGGTGGGGGAGGCTTCGGAGCGAGGGCCCAGGGGAGGCTGCTGGCTGCACAGCACCCTTCAGGTTGATATCACTGGCCGAACGCTGCAGGGGCCGAGGAGAGGCCAAGCCACTGGGGCCAGCCAGTCGCCGCCGCTTTGCATAGCTGGGGGTCTCCCTGAATGGTACTGGGGAAGGGACACAATGAGATGGTGAGCAGCAACCAGATGACCCACTGCACCAGTTCACCAAAATCCTACTTTCTCCAAACTGCCTCAGGCCCTGCAAAGCAGCACCTGCGACCGAAGCTGCACCAAGGGCCTCATCCAAGTCACATGGCCTCCAATGCTGCAGTGGGGGCAGCTGCCCTTTGCAGCCAATGACAGCCAGGGGCACTCAGAGCTGCGCACTTCACAAGTTTCAGAGAGGCAAAACCAGCTGTGTATTACGAATCTCACCAAGTGCTGTCATACCACACTGTGGTGGTAAGCCGCAGCTGGGAAACCGTAAGATACTCTAGAGCAAAGGGTAGCAAACGTCTCCTGTGAAGAATCAGACGGTAACTATTTCAGGCTTCACAAGCTATTGAGTCTGTAATGACTCAACTCTGCCACTGTAGCCTGAAAACAGCCACAGATGAGGAATAAGCAAATGGGTGTGTCTATGTTCCAATAAAACTTTATTTAAAAAGCCAATGGTGATATAAAATATATATACACATATACATATATATGAGTGTATATATATATATATATATAAAATCTGGCCTGGTCCCATGGCCTGGTGGTTGAGGGAGCCAGATCCCACATGGCCAACCACATAGTTTGACTCTTGGACCTGGTGGCTTGAAAAATACACCAAGTGGGCCAGCAGGTGGCATGGTGATTAAGGTGCTGGACTCCCACATGGCCAACTGCAGTTCAAGTCCTGAAGCTGGTGGCTTGCTTTCTCACTTTCTCTGTCTCTCCCTGGCGAATACATATGCCCTATAGCAAATTAAAAATTATAATAATAATAAATATAATTTTATAAATCATTCTTTAAAGAAGAACACAATGGGCACGTGTGTGTGTGTGTGTGCCTAAAATCATAACAGGGTAGACAGACGGAGAAGGGACTGTGGTGTGACCACACCCCATCGGGGGGTGTTTTCTCCTCTCCCTCTCTCATTGTCTCTCTCTGGTGAGTGCACACACTTGCTGGCAATATTAAAATGTGTGTGTGTGTGAATCATTTTCAATTGAAAGATACAAAGAGGATGAAAGTGATATAAACAGTAACAGCAAAGTGTTGGGTGGCTATATTAACATAGGCAAACAGACTTTGAGAGGAGGGCCAGCAGGTGACGTGGTGGTCAAGGGACTGGACTCCCACATAGCCAACCATGGTGTGAGTCCCATACCCGGCAGCTTGAAAATCACTCCGGGGGAGTGTGAGTATGTGCCCAAAATCCTGAAAGGAGAATGGAGAGGGATTGTGGTACGATCATTCCTCACAAAGGGGGGTGATTTCTCACTTTCCCTTTCTCTGTCTCTGACAAGTACATGTACCCTACGGCCAAAAAACGTAGACTTTGAGGTAAAAACTACCAAGAGGGACCGGCTAATGGACAGAGAGAGCACAACTGGGCTCACATGGAAAGGTTCTGGCTCTGCCTCCTGAGCCCCAGGGCGTGTTGAGCTCAGGTTCCAATGATTCAGGCTGGCTGAGTCTGGGGCGGGTCCCTGCATGGAGGTCTGCTTGGGTACCCTGCTGCTCTATCTACATCTGTTTCTCATCCTCATGGAAGAAATAAATAAACTTTCATAAAAACTGTAACAAGAGACAGAGGACAGCATGTATTATAAAAATATAGGTGCATCAAGAAGATGAACAATTATTGCAACCAGCAATTGGCGGAATGGCTATGTCACTGGATTCCCATGTAGTTGACCACGGTTTGAGTCCCGGACCAGGTGGCTTAAACTCATGCCGAGCACATGTACATGCGTGCCCAACATCCCGAGAGGAGAATGGAGGAGAAGGCACTGCGGCGCAGCCAGCCCCCCTGGTGGGTGATTTCTCGCTTTCTGTCTCTCTGTCTCTGTCTTTCCAGAGAGCGCGTGTGCCCTATAGCAAAAACCTCTCCAAAAAAAAAAAGAAGATGAACAATTGTTAACATATATCACCAAAGAACAGGCCACCAAAACATGCAAAACAATTGAAGGAAGAATCAAGCAGTTCCACAATACTAATAGTTCACTACCCAATTGTGAATAATGGACAGAACATGTAAAGAAGATTAATAAGGACACAGAAGATTTAAGCCAATTAGACTAACAGATACATACAGAAACTCCTCCCAACAGCAGCAGAACATGCTTGAGAATTCTTTTTAAGTGCACATGGAACATATTCTCGGATAGACCATATGTTCAGCCACAAAACAAGTCTCAATAAATTTGAAAAGACTGAAATCATACAAAGTTTCTTCTCCAATCACAACAGAATGAAGCTAGAAATCAAGAACAGAAGGAAAACTGGAAAATTCACAAATAGATGACACTGACTTAAACACTACTCTTAAATCAGTGTGTCAAAAAGAAATGACAAAGAACTTAGAAAACACTTGAAGACAAATGAAAACAAAAACACAACATGACAAAAGTTGTGGGATGCAGCAAAAGTAGTACTTAGAAATTTAGAGCTGTTAACATATACATTGAAAAAGGGGAGGGCCAGCCTATAGCTTGGTGGTTAAGATGCCTGGATCTCACCTGGCCAACTGTGCAGTTCAAGTTCTCGACCCAGTGCTCAAAAAACATGCTGGGTGCAGGTGCATGTGCATGTGCACTCAAAATCCAAGGAGAAAGTTAAAGAGGGCTTTTTTTTTTCTTTTGTTTGCTGAGATGTGGCCATCCCTCCTGGGGGGGGTGATTTCTCATTTTCTCTCTCTTTCTACCTCTGTCTCTCTCCAGTGAGTGCATGTGCCCTATAGCAAAACTGAAAATAAATAAATAAATAAATAAAGGGGGGACAGCTCATGGTGTGGCAGCTAAGATGGCTGGATCCTCACATGGTCAGTCTTGGGTTGTAAGTCTCATACCAGATGATTTGAGAAATACTCTGGGCACATGTGCATGCATGCCCACAATCCCAAAAGGAGAAATGGAGAAGGGATTGACTATGCCTTCAGCTGGGAGGGGAGAGGAATTTCTCCTCCTACCCCAAACAGTTTTCCAAGAAGTACACATGCTCTCTGACAAAATTAAAAAAAAATGAAACTTTCAAGTTGGTTACTTAAGAAACATCTTAAGAAACTAGGAAAAAAGAGTAATCCAACTCAGCAAAAGAAAATTAGCAGAAATAAGAAAATTACAAGATTAGAACAGATATAAACAAGATAGAAAATAGAAGAACAATAATCAATGAAACAAAAAGTTCTTTCTTTGAAAATATCAACAAAGTTGACAAAGTCTTTGGGCTAGACTAACTAAAAAAGAAAGAAGATAGAAATAACTATAATCGGAAGTAAAATCTGAGGCATTATTTTTGAATTTACAGAAACAAAAATAATATAACACAATGCTGTGAAAAATTGTATGCCAACAAATTAGTTGAGCTAGATAAAATGGACAAATTCATAGAGAAATACAAATTACTCAAACTGACTCAAGAAGAAGTGGAAAAATCGAAATAGATCTGCAATAAGCAGAAACTGACGCTGATCACAAACCTCCCAAAAGTCCACTGCTGAATGCTAAACGTTTAAAGAGGGAGTAACCCAATGCTTCCCAAACTCTCAAAAACACAAAAGAGGGCACACTTCCCAACTCATTCTGTAAGGCCAGTATTACACAGATTCCAAAGCGAAATAAAGACATTGTAAGGAAAGAAATCCATGGGCCAATGTAATACATGGCATTGATGAAACAGAGGGACAGGGGCCAGCAGGTGATATGGTAGTTAAGGTACTGGACTCCCACATGGCTGACCAGGGTTAGAGTCCTGGACCAGGTGGCTTGAAAAATCACACTGGGTGTGTGTGCATGTGTGCCCAAAATCCTGAGAGGAGAATAGAGGAAAAAGGATTGCAGGTAGCCATCCCCCAGGGGGCCAATTTCTCACTTGCCTTTTCTCTGTGTCTCTCGGGAGCACACACATCCTATGGCAAAAACCTAAAAAAAATAACAATAACACTCTTGGAAGAAAACACAGGGTGTAAATTCTTGTGACCTTAGATTTGGCAATGTATTCTTGGTTAGATACCACACCAAAAGCGTGAACAACAAAAGAAAAAAATAAACACACTAGATTTAACCAAAATTAAAGACTCTTCTACACTAAAGGACATTATTAAGAAAGTGACAAGAGGGACCAGCAATTAGCGTAATGGCTATGTTGCTGGACTCCTATGTAGTCAACCGTGGTTCGCGTCCCAGACCCGGTGGCTTAAAACTCACACCGGGCGCGTGTGCGTGCATACCCAAGATCCCAAGAGGAGAATGGAGGAGAAGGGATTGCGGCATGGCCATCCCCCCTGGGGGATGATTTCTCATTTTCTGTCTCTCTGTCTCTGTCTGTCTGGTGAGCGCACACGCC
>NW_006160060.1:122241-132049 GCF_000334495.1 Tupaia belangeri chinensis
AGCCCCACACCATATAGCAAAAACCTCTCAAAAAAAAAAAAAAAGTGACGGGACCAGCAGTTGGCCTAGTGGCTATGTCGCTGGACTCCCACGTAGTCAACCGCGGTTCGAGTCCCAGACCCAGTGGCTTAACCTCACACCAGGCGCGTGTGTGCATGTCGCTGGACTCCCACGTAGTCAACCGCGGTTCGCGTCCCAGACCTGGTGGCTTAAAACTCATGCCGGGCATGTGTGCATGCATGCCCAAGATCCAGAGAGGAGAATGGAGGAGAAGAGATTGTGGCGTGGCCATTCCCCCCTGGGGGGGGGGTGATTTCTCGCTTTCTGTCTCTCTGTCTCTGTCTGTCTGGTGAGCGCACGTGCCCTATAGCAAAAACCTCTCCAAAAAAAAAAAAAAACATTTAGACGACAACAACAACAACAAAAAGCAATTAATAAGTGTTGGTAAGGCTGTGAGAAGACTGGAAGCCTTTGCTGGTGGGAGCATAAAACGGTGGAAAATAGTTTGGTCATTCCTCAAAAAGTTGTCACATGACCTCCACAATTCCACTCCTAGGTATATGCCCCAAATAACTGAAAACAGATATTCAAACGCACACAAACACACATGTGTTCACAGAAGCAATATTCACAAGTCAAAAGGTAGAAACAGCGCACTCGCCCACCACTGGGTAAACAGACTGTAAGTGCAGTCAAGCTTTGTGCAACAAGGTCACGCTCTGAGAGCTGTGTCGCCCGGCAGTTTTACGACTGTGTGCATCTCAGAGGTCACTCAGACAACATCGATGGTACAGCCCATGACCTAGGCTACGTGGTACAGCTCACTGTATCTTACAGGACCACTGCCACACATGCAATCCATCTCTGACCAACACGTCACTGCACAGTCCCTTACTATACAAAGACGATGAAGTATTATTCCACCATGAAAAGAAATGGAAGGGGGCCAGTCAGGTGGCATGATGGGTAAGGTGGCTGGATCCCACGTGACGCGGCCAACTGTGTGGTTCAAGCCCCAAACCAGGTGGCTTGAAAAACACACCAGGCACATGTGCATGCCCAAAATCCTGAGACAAGTGGAGAAGGGACTGCAACATGCCATCCACCTGGGCGGTGACCTCTCTCTCTCCTTCCATGTCCTTCCAGGAACACAGACACCCTCTGGCAAACTTAAAAACAAAGTAAGAAGAGGGGCTGGCAAGTGGCATAGTGGTTAAGGGCGCTGGACTCCCACATGGTCGACCATGGTTCAAGTCTCGGACCTAGTGGCTTGCTTTCTCACTTCCTCTCTCTCTCTCTCTCTCTCTCTCTGTCTCTCTCTGATCAAACTGGAAAATAACAATGATAATAATAATAAATAAAGTTAAATAAAATAATTATTTTTAAAAAAAGTAAGAAGGAGGAGGAGAAGGAGGGACTTCTACAAAGTTGATGAAGTTCTAAGCTGACTGCATGGAAGAAGACAAATACAGGGTCATGTGTACAATTTCACATGTATGAAACATGACTCCATTTATATGAGACATCAACAGGTGAGTCCACAGGTAGAAAACACAGTACTAGCTGACAGGGCTGGGAGTGATTGGGGACAACTGGTTAGTGTGCCCAGGCTTTTCTGGATGGTGGAAGTGCCGTGGGCGTCAGAACTGGTCACACGCTGCGGAGGACGGATGCTCCACGGAGCCGCTCCCTCGAGGCAGCTACACACACTCCACCTCCACTTAAGAACCAGAGACGAGGGAACCAGCAGTTAGCGTAATGACTATGTCGCTGGACTCCCACATAGTCAACCACGGTTCGCATCCCAAACCCAATGGCTTAAAACTCACGCCGGGCGTGTGTGCTTGCGTGCCCAAGATCCCGAGAGGAGAATGGAGGAGAAGGGCATGCGGTGTGACCATCCCCTCTGGGGGGTGATTTCTCGCTTTCTGTCTCTCTGTCTTTGTCTGTCTGGCGAGCGCACGCGCCCTATAGCAAAAACCTCTCCAAAAAAAAAAAAAAAAAAGAACCAGAGATGAAAGCAGGCCTGGACCAGACTTGGCCTGCTGTGTGCAAAGTGTGACCCAAGGACCTCAGCTGGTCAGAAACACAGAACTCAGGGCTCCCCAAGACCCGCTGGGTAAGAACCTAGATTTAACAAGCCCTCCCCTGCATTACTCATAAGGAGCACGAAGCAGTGAGAGTGGACATGCTCACAAGCACATGTGAGAAAGGGCAACGGAACATGGGCCTGAGGGTGGCCCAGGTGACAGCTGAGAAGGCAGTGGTAGCCAGTCCCAGGCCAAGTCCCACCCCAGCCTGTCAGTCTAGACAGGGGCAGTGGAGCTGCCTGCCAGGAAGCAAGAGAGAAGCCCTGTCCCCTGAAGGGTGACACAGGTAGTAGCCCACCAGACCTACCAGGACACTTCTCTGCAGAAGAGGAAGGAGGGGTAGATGGACAGCTAGGTGGAAAGAGTCTCCCTCAGCTCCTCTTCTGCGGAGGCCCCACCCATGGACTCCACGCCAGTGTGAGACAGGGTGACACATGACTGCCACTTGGGGTGTACCCTCAGAGCAACTGTGTGCTGAGGGAGTGTGACCCTGAGCCACCCAGATCTGAAGATGGGCCCTGTCACTAACCCTGTCTCTGCCTCAGTTTTCTTCTCTAAGCCAGGCTAGCAATCGCCCCTGAGGAGTGTGTTGGGAAGATGAGTTGAGGGAAGCGGCTTCTGGTAAATATGGGATGTCCCTGTCTGTGAGACACCTGGGCAGGAGAGGGCATGGCTGTCGAGGGACAGACATCAGGACAGACTGACACATACATCTCCTTGGTACTGCCCGCTCCCCCAGCCAGGCACAGTGGGCCCAGGGGCAGTAAACCACACAGCAGGGCTCCTAGGAACAGCAGCTCTGTCCACATGACAAAGGGGAGGCAGCTGGGGCCTTCTTACCTCTTGACTTGGGTCACAAACTCGTCCCCTCCCTCAAGCTAGACCAAGGCCACCTGCCAGAGTCCAGCCCTGAGGTGGGAAGGAATTGCCAATAACTGTAATTTAAAATTTTCATTTCATTTAAGAGAAACGGAGGCACAGCAGCCGTAAGCGGCTTCCTCATGGTTAGACGGCCACAGAAGGAGGCCCACACCCCACCAACAAGCATCCTCTGAGGCTAAAGGCTATCTCCAAAATGCTCACCAACTCGGAGCACACCGTACCTATCTGCCTCAGTTCAGGCCTTGCCAGAGCTCCCTCCTGACCCAGGCTGGGATCTACCAAGACCCTGCTGCTCGCCCTATTCCAGCTCCTGCTCGGCACCTGGCCAAGCCTCCCGAGACCCAGTCAGCACAGCCTAGATCCGCCAGGCACAAGGGCTCATGACCAGCCTATGGGGGCAGTAGAGGGGCTGTCCAGGGGAAGCTACAGAGAAAGGGTCCTTCGACATGACCTTGACCTCAATTTTAAGCACAAGGCGGACCAGGGGATCCAAGTAAGATGCTTACCCTAATTCCAGACCCAGCCCTTGCTGCCACCCATCACTTCAAATTAAATAAAAACAGGGGCAAGAAACATTGCTGGCAGGAAGGGGAACTAGGGAGTCTATGTTCAGAGTCACGGGGTGCAAAATTTGGTCCATCCCGGACACGGAGGGAGCCAGGAAGGGAGCTCCTACACAGCCAGGTGGCTGGAGGGAGTGAGCTCTGGCCAGACACCCTTCCCAGGATGGGAGGCCCCAGCCATGCCACACCCCCAAACCCACCAGACACAGTAGGAGCACCTCCCCGAGGCTCAAGGGTGAAGCTGTGCCTATCTCCCGCTTTCCCAGGGCCGAGGCCATGTGTGCACCTCCTCATTTTCCTTCCAGAATTGAGGGTCGTGCAGGCCAGGCTGGCCCTGGGGCTCTGCCCTGACCCTCAGGACAGCTGCGGCCTTGTTGCCAGCCTCATTCTGTGCTCTATGGTTTTCCTTTGTTTTCTTTTGATCTTATCATGCTAAGCATGCCACAGGCCACCAACACTCACTCTTGCTCCAGTCCAGAGTGAGACCCATGGGTCCGCCTGGGACCTAACGAGAAACACAGGCACTGGCTTCAACCCCTTTCTATACCAATACCAGTGCTAGCCCAAGCCCAAGACTGACTCTCACCCTGGCCAAAGCCTTGTCCTCAGAACACAGGCCCTGCCCTCAGCACATTCCTGGGACCCACAGAGGCCACAACAGACCACAGACCACTGCCACATGGAGCAGAGCTGCGGAAGGCCCCGGGCACAGGGTCTTGGTCATGTCACCCTGATGTTTTATCTGCTGAGGCCCCGACCACCCCACAGACCCATATCTGACAGGGCCAGAACTCACCGACATCCGAGTCTTTGTGGGTCTTGATTACCTCTGCAAGCTCAAAGTTCCCTGCGATAATGGCCACCTGGGGGAGGGGTAGAGTCATGGAGGGCGGGGAGGCAGGCTCACCGGCGCTAGCCTGCACCTCCAGCCCTGGGTGCCCCTTCTCCAGCTCCCTGACAGGGGTTCCCAAGACCCGAGCCCTTCCTCCGTTGTCATTGCGCACTGTGGCCTATACGTGGGGTGTGGCCAGCTATGAACAGCAGTTACAGGTGCTGCACGCATACCTTCTAGCTAGCGTGACCACCACCCAATTTGCCAGGACTGAGGGCCTCCCAAACAGGAACCTCACGGTCAAAACCAACAACACTAGCCAACTGGGGCAAATGGCTACCCTGCCAGGACCTGGAGTGCACCTGTGCCCCACCTGCAACCTCCACACACCTCTCCTGTCTCAACCAAGGCCCCACCCTCCCCCCCCTGCACCCTCATTCTCCCTGCCTGCACCCCACACGGGTCACCTGCCAGTCCTGACTAACTTACTTCCAGAGAGCACAGGCCCATCATGCCTCTTTGCTGCTGCCCTCCCTGAACACAGCCTGCTGCAGCCTGGCTGGCCACACAGCCCCAAAGGCCTGCTGAGAACAGCCTCAGCTCCTTCAGTGGCCACAGACCCTCTGGACCTCCCATGACTCTGGGCCATAGAAACCATACCCACCTGCACCCATTACCCACTAGATCTGGCCAGAGGATGGTCCCAAGATGGAACCTGAGCACCACGGGCTGCACCCCTCCAGGCAAACCTCTGTACCCCACCTTCTTGGGTGTCAGGCCACCCCCTCTGGCCCTCACCTTCTCATCTTCCCTCCCCTGCCCTCAAGCCTCCTAATACTCCACTCCCTGGAGAGACACTGCAATGGCCCATCCCCCCACCCCCAACACTCCCTCATGGTCTTTCTGGGAAGAGCCATTCAAAGAGCCTGGGCCACACAGGTGCAGTGGACGCAGCAGCCACGTACCTGGAAGGCCGTCTGACTGTTGTAGTTGCGGACATCCTTGTCGGCTCCACGGAACAGGAGGACACGGGCACAGCTCTCCTGTGGGGAGGTAGGTCAGGGTATATTGGCAAATGCACACAGGGTGTACGCATGAGCACAGGGCATAGCCTCACATGCATGGCCACTGATGTGCTCAGGGTGGACCAGGTGACCAGCAAGCAGGTTTACATGTGCAGGCCTCACCCGGCCCAGAGAGCTCAGAGGTGCCCAATTCACACCTGGCTGTTCAGAACACACATGTGCATACGTCTGCAACATACGTGTGTGCACTGTAACCACATTCACAGACCATACACATGTGGCACAGCACACAGGCTGGGGAGGAGTATACACAGATACCGTATAGTCAGCTGGGCACACACACATACATGTGCAATCACGTCTCATCGTACCCATGACGGCACACATGTCCACACTCCTATGTCCACAAATACATGTACAGGTGCAGTCACATCTCATGGTACTCACAACAGGCACACGTGTCTACTCCACTACGTACACACACACACATGTACATGTGTAGTCACATCTCATCATACTGATGACAGGCACACATGTCCACAACCCATGTGTGTGCACGTATATAGTCATGTCTTATCATGTCCACATCAGGCACACGTGCCCACAGCCCTAAATACACACGTACACAAGGACACAAGCAGCGTCCTTACCGTACATGTGCCTGCATGCATCGTACCTGGTTGTACAGTGCACAGATGTGCAAGGCCGTGTTCCCGGAGGCGTTCCGAGCCCCCATGCTGGCTCCATAGAACAGCAGGTGTTCCAGGTGCTGCACGTGCCCGAAGCGGCAGGCCTGGGGAGGGGGAGGTGCTGCAGCCCAACAGCGGACCCGAGGACACTCAGCCAGGTCCCACCCTCACCGCCTGCCCACCTGGTGGATCTCCTGCCAGCCGTTCTCATCGGCAGTCCCAAGCTGAGCATGGTCGTGGAGAAGCAGCTCACAGCAGAGGGCATCCCCGCCCCCCAGGGCACTGTGGTACAGGGGTGTCAGGCCACGGCTGTCCTTGTAGTCAGGTGAAGCCCCCAGGTCCAGCAGGGTCTGAGGGCAAGGAGCGTCAGTGTCCACACCAGGCCCAGCCTCCAGCCCCGACCAGGCCACAGCCCTGCCCTCGCTGACCGTCAGTGCTGCTGCATTCCGCTGGCGTGTGGCACAGTGCACCGCGGTGAGCCCATCACGAGTGCGGAAGTCCAGGTGCGCACCGCCGTTCCTCAGCACCTTCAGCAGGTCCGTCGCATTGTCCAGCTGAGCTGCGAGGCTCAGAGGGCACTCTGGGTTTGAGCAGGTGAGCGTTAGAGTCCCAGCCACTCACAAACCACCCCCCCCATGCTGCTCACCTCCTGAGTCAGGGTCATGGAAATTGGGGTCCAGCCCCTTGTCCAGCAGGCGGGCCACCTTGTCAGTGCTGTGTAGCCGGACATAGTCCATGAACTTCTTCAGGTTCGCCTGCAATGGCAGCCAATCCCATCAGCCCAACACCGGAGCTGCTATCACCTGACCATCACACACCTTCCTCCAGTCTTACACCAACCAGAGAGTATCCGCCACCCCACCTTCCACCTGACCTGTCACCCCAGCTTATGTCACCTAAGCCCCGAAGCCTACCACAGCCTGGATTCCAGTTTGGCAGGGCCCTCCCCTGCATCCTGATGCCCAGACCTATCACTACTGCCAGCTTGGTCCCTTGTGAAGGTCAGACCATCTTAGCTATGGCCCCAGCAAGTGCCCCCTAGCCTCAGTCACTGCCCTGCTCTGCCTCCCCAGCCCTGGCATTCCAGCCTCCCAACCTGGGGAAGAGGGGGGGGGCCAGCTAAGCCCACTAGGTATGGGTCCTGCAGTGCCTCGAAGTCTTGCCACCCACCCCCTGGGCAGCCGGCTCCTCCAGCCCATCTTCCTCACCAAGTGCACCCTTGGGGGCCCCTCCCTCCTTCCAGAGCCCTCCTCTGACGTGACGGTGCACGTTTACGCATTCCCTGCGTGTACCAGATCACCCAGCAAAGCCTCACCAGCCCTAGTTGGTGCTACAGCTGCTGCTCACACAAGGCAAGGGGCCTGGCCCAAGGCCTGGAGCCTTCTAGAAATACTTAACAGGCATACACAGCAGAGGGCACCACAGAGGCCACTGTCAGAGAGGTGACCTTCTCAGGTAGGTCAGGGCAACTGACAGAAAGGAGGGGCTTACAGCAAGGGAACAGATCCCAGCTGGGCCCAGGACCCAGAGAGACCAGGGCTGGCCAGACCCCAGGCAGCAGAGACCATAGCTGTGAGGAAGAGTTTAGACCCTCCTAAAAACAAGTAAGATGCCCACAGGCTCTGAGGAGAATGAGGCTGCCCACAGAGGGCCAAGGCACCCACCCTGCCCCTCTGACATCCAGAGGAGGCAGTGAGCTGCCCCTCAAACGGCACATAGGGCCAGCCTGCCTGGGGCCACCCAGCAGTCACCTCGCAAGCTGCCTTGGCACGGGCCTGCAACCAGATGAGTCTGGGCCCTGCCTCAGCCTCCCTAGCTGCAGCTGTGAACGATTTAACTTCTCTGGAACTCAGTTTCCTGATCTGTGAAACGGGGTCAGGACAGGGCAGAATCGATGAGATGCCTGATTTCGAGCACCCAGCACTAGGGGTCCACTAAGTACTTTCTTCCCCAAGAACCACCGCACCAGACGTGTGTCCACATCTCCCACCCAGCATCTCACAGCACACACCACCCCCTAAGCCCAGGGCTCACTAAAGGGGTTGGCTAAAGTCTGACCTCACTGGAACCCATTGCCAGACCACCCAGGTACCTGCCACAGGGCTGGAATCACTCAGTCCTCCATTTGCCCCAACACCCACTCTGGGCTATAGACAATACGGGAAGCAGACTGAGCCCAGAGTTGGAGGGGCTGCAGTCAGCCCCAGGCTGGGGTAGGGATGGTGGCCGTGGGGAGGCAGGAGGTAACCTGCGGAGCCCCTCCCTATCATCCCCTTACCTTTGTGTGGAGCTTTGCAAACTGCTTGTCGTCAATGAGGTTCTGGGCATAAACACGCCGCTTGTATCGAAACTGCTCAGATAAAGAAATAGTGGAGACGGCCCACCGGGCTGAGTGAGTGTGGGTGCAAACCAGCCTCCTACCCAGCCTCTCCACCCCACTGCACTCAGCTCCCCTCCTGCATAGGCCTTTAGGCAGCGCAGGCCGTGCACCCCAGCCTACACACCATGCTCAGAACGGGTGACAGCATGGACATGGACTGCCTCACGGGCTGCAGCCTGCGATGCCTCAACTCACGCCCATGCCAGGACTCCCTGGAAACCCGCTCCTCTTCCAAACCTGATTCTAGGCTGACCCCTCCAAGATCCACTCCCTCTCCAAGTAGGACTGGCACCACCTCCCTATGCAAGCACGGAGGCCATGCCAGCATGGAGCTCATACTGCAGCTCTTACACCCGTGCCCATGACAGTGGCTACTATCCCTCCCTATCTAGGGGACCCGCTGTCTGGACAACCCAGTCTGTCCCCCCCTCAATACACTTCCATGGTGTGAGCAGGTAAGCAAAGGCAGGTCCAGGTCAGCCTTCAGAAGGCTTCACAGCAAGGGAACAACACGCACACACACCCTTCCTCCTCACACCTCCTGGTCACACCCTGCCCTGCAGGACGACGCTCCGCTCGATCCGTGCTCACACCACCCAGAGAGCTCGCTGCACTCGCTGTTAAACTGCTCGGACTGTAACCGCTGCACTGCCTGCAATGTGTACACCCCACTCGCCACACACGCTGCTCACACCACACATGTAAGCACGCTCACTGCCCAGCGCTCACACCGCTCCCTGCACGCGTGGTACACTGCGCCTCCAGAGTGCGTGAACGCAGCACGCATCGCTCCCTGCACGCTGGGGGCGCACAGTGCTCCCCGCACAGCTCTCACACCACGCCGCTGCACGTGGGCCCCTCTGCCCCCAACCCTCACGCTCCTCCGAGCTTTCTCCTCACTGCTGTGCCCTTCCGTGGTCACGCCACGCAGCGAGGAGCTCGGATTTCGGTAGTCGCACCCTGCGCCCCGCGTCCCGCCCCCGGCCAGCCGCACACCTCCAGGTAGGGCAGGGGCGTGTCCAGGTTGGGCGGGTACTCCTGCAGGAGTCGCTCCTCATCCAGAAACTTGCCAGCGCGGCCCCGGGAGGGCGGCTGGAAAAGCCCGTAGTTGAGCGCGTCCTGCAGGCTGTGGTTGAGGGCGCAGAGCACGCGCTGCTTGGCGGCCCACACGGGCGCAGCCGGGTCCAGGCGCAGGCACTTCTGCGGTGGAGCGAGCTCGTGAGAGCCGAGCGGCCCCGCCCGGGCCCGGGCAGGGGGCCGAGCCCCGGGGCCCCAGCGGACTCCGGGGCTCGTAAGCCGGCGCCGCAGACCCCGCGCCTCCGCGAACTGCCGACGCGGCCCCGCCCT
>NW_006160060.1:133252-136624 GCF_000334495.1 Tupaia belangeri chinensis
GACCACCGGGCGAGGTGCGGCGGAGGAGGGGGTCCTGGAGCTGGGGTGGGGCCGCGTTGGGGCACGGAGACCAAGGAAGAGCAGGAAGGAGAGAGAAAAACAGGAGAATTGATTTCCGGAGGTGACGGCTTCCCCCCAACGCCACCGACCCCCACTCCAGGCCCAAGGAGATGGTGGGGCCAGCCCTGCCCGGGTCCGGGGGCCAGGGGTGAGGCCCTCCGCTTTAACCCTTTCTGCCACGCCCAGTGGCGTGCGGCGCGGCTTTCCACCCTAGCCGAGTTTGGGGAGTTCGGTCCGGACTCCCAGGGCCCTGTCCTCAGACCACCTGGTCGGCCTAGAGCCAACGACTGTCGCCCCCTCCCTGTCACCTTAGCGACGACAGGGTGGGGGCGCGACCTACGAGAAAGGGTTTAGGGGAGGGGGCGCTACTAGTCTCCACCTGCGATGAGGAAGTGAATTTTAGTTTTACGCGTTGTCGTGGCAACGCAGGAGGGGGGTGATGAGTGGGCGGAGGAGGGGGGAGCGCCGCGAAGTCACCAGCTCCGCACCACCGAACCAGGCCCCCCACCCTGAGGAGCCTCAGAACCACCCAGCGCTGCAAAACGAGTGCTCCAAGACAGCCCCGAAAGGTCGGGATACCCGGGATCTGACTCGCCCAGAGCCCTCCTTCCGCTTTGCTAGACCCGGTCCTGGAGAAGAGGCCCACAGCCCGGAGGGCAGTGCTTGGACCCCTCACAGATCCCTCCCAACGTGGGGACACCTTGCACCTCGGGTAGAAGACAGACCCTAACCCTGCCACCCCATCTGACAGCAGCCTGGATTCCCCACAGAGCTGGTGGCCCCCAGAATAACCGTGGATTGCCCTTCCCCCACACTGGGAAAGCCTCCCTAACTCCCCGTTGCAATGTGGGTCGTCCTGCGATGTCCTCCAAGAACGAGCCCCCGTCCCACAGAGCACCTCAGCCACCACCTACCACCACAATGCCTCCTGACCCCTTGTGGAGACCACCACTCTGTCCCCAGGACAGGCTGGGGTCAAGGCTCCCTCCCCCACCTGCCACGCCTGAGGAATGCCCCTTGCCTCCCCAGTACTCCGCTGACCCTGACCAGTAGAGTGGTCCCAGCGCTGTCTGCCGGTCTGCTCCTGCGTCCTCCCCAGGCCTGAGTGGAACCTCTGCCGGGAAGTGTGGTCCCAGGGTGCTTAGATCTCCCATACCCTGTCCAGGCTCCTCCCAAGGCCACTGGTCTGGCCTGAGTGGTGCTGCTGAGGGTCCCCATGGGCTGGGGCAGGATGGGAGGGGGCAGGAAGGCTCACTTATCTGCAGGAAGCACCTGGGAGGCTCCCAGCCGGTTTCCTGTGGCCTAGCCCTGGGGAGAGGAAACTGCTCCCAGGCCCCTGGTGTCTGCACCATCTTCCTGCCCTGCCCCTCCTGCACTAGGCTCCAACTCCCTGCCTCCCCAGCCCTCCCACCTGCCTGGCTCCCAGCTCCCAGCCCCCAACCTACTGTGGCCAGCTGTGAGGTTCCTGGAGATGGTGACTGGAAGAGGCCAGGAGGCAGCTGCCCCCAGTCCATAGCCAGAACTTCAGACCAGCCTTGGGCCAGCATCCACTGCCTCCGCTTCTCCCTGCAAACCTGCCCATGGCCTAGGTGGGCCCAGAGAAGACTGAACCTTACCGGGGCCTGTACCTGCCCTGACACCCCCACCCCTGGTGAGCTCATCCATCCTATTTGCACCACTGAGCCTTTTGGGGAAAAAAAAAAAATTTCACATCTTTGCCAACCGGCGACCCACAGATGGGTGCTCTCCAGGCTCAGCTGGGCCTCACACTGCCCATGGTGGCACCAGAGCCCCTGCTTTGTGCTGGCCCTGAGAGGGACTGCACCTACAGCATGTTATCCCAGCCAGTCCCACCACCACCTCGGCAGACAGCAAAAATAACAATACCCATAGCACAGACATGACGTCCTCCAGTGGGCTTCCGGGGGAGGCGTCAAAGGACAGGGGTCCTAAGTGGCCTCAGGCCCTCCCTCAGGTGGGGCCCCGGGAGACCCCACCTCCCAGGCAGGGCCACCCTTGTTTGGCCTCTCTGTCCTGTCTTTGTCCTTGGGCTGAGGACGTGCTGGATGCTCGGGCCCCTCTGCTTGCACCGCCTCCTATCAGGGCCAGAATTCCGGAAAGATCCCTCATTCTCGCCACCTCCATGTCTTCCCCACCTCCCACCACACACATCCAGACACAAATAGGCCTCCTCGGCGTGGAGAAGCTCGTGTGGGTAAAACACCCGTCATAGTGCCTGGCGCAGAGGCAGACCCTAACCCGCTGCCCTGCAGCCATCCCCAGCCTAAGGCCTGCACCAAGGTTGCTCAGAAGCCCTCACTGTCCAGGCCACTCCCCTTGGCTTCAGTTTCAGCTCTCTCTGATGCCTCCCACACCTCAGCCTGGGGACACAGCCCCCAGCGTGGGCAGTTCACACCCAGCCCTCCCTTCCCACCTTCTGGTTGGCTCCCATCTTGGCAAGGCCCTTTTCCTCAGTCCTGCCGGGGGCCACGCTGCCACCCCTTCCTCCAGCTGGCTTCCTCTCCCTAGTCCCTGTGCTGCCCTCTCAGAGGCCACAGTAGCTCTTCCATTACTGCTTCCTTGGAGATGGTTCCCAAAGACTGTCCGCAGGGCCCCCCTTGCCTCTAACCCCACAGCCTACAGGCTCCATTTCTGTCCTGACTGCCCTTAAGCCCTCCCCTTTCTTCGTTTCCAAGACAACCCCAGAGGGGGGGTCTCCCAGTCCCAGGCCTCACCCATGCTCCCCACCCCCTTGCTCTGTCTGCATGTCTCTCCTCCCAGACCTCACAGTCTAACGTTCTCTGCTATTAAAGGGGGGATTGGTTTACTGTCTGTTCTCCATAAGAGGTAGGGTCCCTGTGGAGAGAGCTCTGTCCCAGCCGCAGATCAAGCTCCTGGTACAGACCTACAGCACGCTCCACGTGTGCTGGTGGAGAGCCAGAGCCTCATCTACAAATTCAGCCCAACTTCCTCCCTTCAAATCAGCTCCACTCCCAGGCTCCGGAACAGTCAGTAGAAGGGAAGAATCCTTGCTCAGCTGACGTAAACCTGTCTGGATCTGGCAAATATTTTGTGGACTAAGTGGTTTTGTTGTTTTATTATTATTATTTTACATTTAATTACTGTATATATTATTGCAGTCAGGATGGCTGAGATTAAAAAAGAATGGACTACATTTTTTTATTGCTTCTAGTTATTTGTAAGTGTACTCAGGTTCTGTTTCATCTTGAATCTGACTTTTTTCTTTTAGGAACACAAATCTGGGCCAGCCAGTGGCTGGGGGGTAAAGGGGCGCGGGACCCCAACTGCCCA
>NW_006160060.1:136758-138035 GCF_000334495.1 Tupaia belangeri chinensis
TGAAAAAAAAAAAGTAAAAATGCTCTTGTTCAGGCCAGCCCCATGTCCTAGTGGCTAAGGCAGCTGGATCCCACATTGCCAGCTGTATGGTTTAAGTCCCGAGACCCAGCAGCTTGAAAAATATACTGTGCATGGCTGTATTCCTACCCAAGATCCTGACAAGAGAAATGGAAGAGAAAAGATTGCGATGTCACCGTGGGGGGGGTGGGGAGAGCTTTCTCACTTTTTTTTTTTTTTTTGTCCCTTAGACAAGGCATGTGCCTTGTGGCAAAATAAAAAGAAAAAAAGAAAAGAAAAGGAAAAGAAATACAAATATATTTATAAAGAATTGCCTTTTTTTTTTAATCTGTCAGAGTGCAGGTGTACTCAACAGAGAGAGACAAAACACCCCCCAGTGGGGCATGGTAACCCCACAGTCTCTTCTCCTCTGTCCCTCCATTCTGTCAAGACTTGGGGCATGCACACACGTGCACCTGGCATATTTTTCAGGCTACTGGGATTGGAATTCAGACTACTCAGTCCGCCATGGGATCTGGCACCCACAGGGCTGACCCAGCTTTTCACCTTTGATCATCTTTGTTTTCTGTTTCATTTTATTCTGTTATTTTCTTTCTCTCTACTTTTTTGGTTTTATGATTTTTTTAATTAATTGAATTGGATGCTTATCTCAATTTTTGTCTTCTCTTTTTTAAGTCTTTCTTCATAAGCATTTAAGTCTATAAATTCCCAAGTACCACTTTAGTGATGTTCCTTATGCCTTGATAGGTACTATCTTTTATTCAAGGGAGATTTTTGCTATAAGGCATATGTACTCACCAGAGAGACAGAGAAACAGAGAGACAGAAAGTGAGAAATCATCCCTCAGGGAAAGGGGCCATGCCACATCTCTTCTCCTCCATTCTCCTCTCAGGATTCTGAGCATGCTCACACACGCACCTGGCATGAGTTTTAAACTGCCAGGTCCAGGACTTGAACCATGTTCAACTACGTGGAAGTACCAGTATGTAACCATTATGCCATCTGTTGGTCATGATAGGTACCTATTTTAAACTTAATCATACTGATTTTCTAATATCATTTCTATATTTTAACTTAGAAATTAATATTTTAAAAAACATATGCCTATTTAATTTTTTTTTTTTTGGAGAGATTTTTTTTGCTATAGGGCGCATGCGCTCGCCAGACAGACAGAGAGAGACAGAGAGACAGAAAGCGAGAAATCACCCCCCAGAGGGGATGGTCACGCCGCAATCCCTTCTCCTCTTGGGATCTTGGGC
>NW_006160060.1:141151-150473 GCF_000334495.1 Tupaia belangeri chinensis
TGTTTTTTTTTTTTTTTTGGAAAGGTTTTTGCTATAGGGCATGTGTGCTCGCTAGACAGAGAGACAGAGAGACAGAAAGCAAAAAATCACCCCCCCAGAAGGGATGGCCATGCCACAATCCCTTCTCCAATTGGGATCTTGGGCACACACGCACATGCGCCTGACATGAATTTAAGCTACCTGGTCCAGGACTCGAACTGCAGTCAACTACATGGGAGTCCAGCAACATAGCCCTTACACCAACTGCTGGTCCCCTATGTTTTTTCTTTTGTTGTTTTTTGTTTCTTTTTGTTTTGTTTTATAGAGGGGGGACTGACCTTTGTGGGGTTTTTGTTTGTTTTGTTTTTTTGCATTACGCTTAGAAAAAAGTCTGGGGCCAGCTTCCTAGTGCAGTTATCAAGTGCTGTGCACGGAGAGGCAGCCCCAACATAGCCGACTGCAGTTTGAATCCCAGCCTCCCATGGCTTAAAAACGTCAGGATGTACGCGTGTGTTCATGCTCAAAAACCTGATAGGATGGAGATATGGAGCAAAAAGGATTGCAGCATGGCCATGCCCATATGGGGATGTTCTCGCTCTCTCCCCCCGTCTCTCTGGTAAACATGTGTATGCTCTTACAATTAAAACAAGAAAACAAAAAGATAGTCTAGATAATACTGCTATTTGGGGGGGGGTTTGCAAAGATTTTCTTTGTATCCTTGTACATGGTCCATTTTTTATAAAGGCTTCCTACCTGTTCAGTAAAGGCTGTTGGGTGCAGAGAAAGACAGCATCTTAACCTCTGCTGTGGTAGTAGCTTCCTCAGCCTCTCCTTGAAATTGTGCTAATTTGGGGCTTTGTTATTAAATATTAGCAGGTTTAAAATTATTACAGCTTCCTGTTCAGTTATTCCTCATATCACTGTATGAGACCATCTTTATTCCTAATAATACTTTTTTATATTATTTTTCCCCAACAGTTACTATGACTAAAGCATTTTCTTTCTTTTTTTTTTTGTTTTTTTTGAGAGGTTTTTGCAATAGGGCGCGTGCGCTCGCCAGACAGACAGAGACAGAGAGATAGAAAGCGAGAAATCACCCCGCAGAGGGGATGGCCACGCCGCAATCCCTTCTCCTCCATTCTCCTCGCAGGATCTTGGGCACGCATGCACACGTGCCCGGTGTGAGTTTAAGCCACCAGGTCCGGGACGCGAACCGCGGTCGACTATGTGGGAGTCCAGCAACATAACCATTACGCTAACTGCTGGTTCCCCCTATTTAATTTTTCAAATACATTTTTTTTTTTTTTTGAGAGGTTTTTGCAATAGGGCGCGTGCGCTCGCCAGACAGACAGAGACAGAGAGATAGAAAGCGAGAAATCACCCCGCAGAGGGGATGGCCACGCCGCAATCCCTTCTCCTCCATTCTCCTCGCAGGATCTTGGGCACGCATGCACACGTGCCCGGTGTGAGTTTAAGCCACCAGGTCCGGGACGCGAACCGCGGTCGACTATGTGGGAGTCCAGCAACATAACCATTACGCTAACTGCTGGTTCCCCCTATTTAATTTTTCAAATACATTTTTTTTTTTTTTTGAGAGGTTTTTGCAATAGGGCGCGTGCGCTCGCCAGACAGACAGAGACAGAGAGATAGAAAGCGAGAAATCACCCCGCAGAGGGGATGGCCACGCCGCAATCCCTTCTCCTCCATTCTCCTCGCAGGATCTTGGGCACGCATGCACACGTGCCCGGTGTGAGTTTAAGCCACCAGGTCCGGGACGCGAACCGCGGTCGACTATGTGGGAGTCCAGCAACATAACCATTACGCTAACTGCTGGTTCCCCCTATTTAATTTTTCAAATACATTTTTTTTTTTTTTTGAGAGGTTTTTGCAATAGGGCGCGTGCGCTCGCCAGACAGACAGAGACAGAGAGATAGAAAGCGAGAAATCACCCCGCAGAGGGGATGGCCACGCCGCAATCCCTTCTCCTCCATTCTCCTCGCAGGATCTTGGGCACGCATGCACACGTGCCCGGTGTGAGTTTAAGCCACCAGGTCCGGGACGCGAACCGCGGTCGACTATGTGGGAGTCCAGCAACATAACCATTACGCTAACTGCTGGTTCCCCCTATTTAATTTTTCAAATACATTTTTTTTTTTTTTTGAGAGGTTTTTGCAATAGGGCGCGTGCGCTCGCCAGACAGACAGAGACAGAGAGATAGAAAGCGAGAAATCACCCCGCAGAGGGGATGGCCACGCCGCAATCCCTTCTCCTCCATTCTCCTCGCAGGATCTTGGGCACGCATGCACACGTGCCCGGTGTGAGTTTAAGCCACCAGGTCCGGGACGCGAACTGCAGTCGACTACGTGGGAGTCCAGCGACATAGCCATTATGCTAACTGCTGGTCCCAGCATTTTCTTATATATTGGCCTGATACATCTTTCTCCATCGTTTTCTGTCTCACCTTTCTTTCTCTATATTCTCAGGTGGTCTTCTGGCAGACAGTAGGTAAGGCTGAATTTTTTTTAAAGGTCTAATTCCTGGTGCAGCAGTGACGCGCTGCTCATGAAAAGCCACATCCCACGTGGGAGCCGCTGTGTCACCGCTCCGCTCGGTCCGCCTGGGGCATGCCAAGCATGTCTGTGTGTATGCAGGGTCTGATGGAGAAACAGAAAGAAGGCAGGGCCAGACTCTCTAGAGAGTACGCCCTCTCTCCCTTCCCCTCTTTCTCTCTCGCTCTCACGTGGGTATATGAGAATAAATAAAAATAAAGAAAAAAGCCTGGAAGTGTCCAACCTTTAGTACCATGTTTATTGTGATTAATGACATATATTAATTGGCTTTTACCACCTTGTGTTGTCTGTTCATCCTTTTTCTCCCTGCCTTTTTCTCCCTTTCTGCCTTCTGTTCGATTGATAAGTTTCTTTATTCCCCTTCTCCCCAACTCCCATTGGTTTGGAAGTTATGCACTCTAACATTTTTCATACTTAAATGTCTAACATGCATAGTTAACAAAGTCTAAAGTTAATTGGTATTTCTATTTTCCTTCAGTGTAGTAAAAAGAATTAAGATTACTTTAACTGCTCCTCTCATCCTGTAGGTTTCTGTCCATGGTGTTTTTACCTCCAAATTACTCATTTTTGTTACCACTATTACATTTGAACAATGAGTGCTTGTCAGATTCTGTCATGTCTTAACTGGTCTCTTTACTCACAGCCGTTTTCTCACGGCCCACCCTCTCCTTCACTTCAGCTCTCCTCTTCTTGAAAGTGCCTCCTGTAGGAATTATTTCAGTGAAGGTCTGATAGTGGCAGATTATCTCGGTATTTCTTTGAAACTTTCTTTCATTCTTTGTTTTTAACTTTATTTATTTATTTTTTTTCTTGAGAGGTTTTTCGCTACAGGGCGCGTGCGCTCGCCAGACAGACAAAGAGAGACATAGAGACAGAAAGCGAGAAATCACCCCCCCAGGGGGGAAGGCCACGCCGCAATCCCTTCTCCTCCATTCTTCTCTCGGGATCTTGGGCACACACGCACATGAGCCCGGCGTGAGTTTTAAGCCACCGGGTCCGGGACGCGAACTGCAGTCGACTACGTGGGAGTCCAGCGGCATAGCCATTACTCTAACTGCTGGTTCCCTTTAACTTTATTTATTACTTGAGAGAGAGAGAGCCACTCTTGACAAGACCTTTACTCTACAAGCCTCTCAGTCCTGCAGCTGACAAGAGTCATGAGTGCCCCCAACATGTTCAGGTAGGAATAGGACACACACTTGGAGCCCTCCCGCATGACTCCAGTATCTTGCAGCAGTGCCTCTACTGCCTGGACCAGTGGCTGGGCCTTACGCTCATCTTGAATGGCAATTTAGCCAGTGGCACTTGTTCTCACTTGAGAGAGAGAGAGATGGAGAGAGAAAGTACTTCCCAGTCAGGAATGGTGACATCACAATCTCTTATCCTCCATTTCTCTATCCTGCTGGAATTTGGGGCATATACACCCATCCATTTTTTTAGTCACTGGGGCCAGGATTCAAACCATACAGTTTGTCATGTGGGATCCAACTCTCTTAATCAGTAGGCCCCAGGACTGGCCCTAGTCAGTGTAGAATTCTAAATTGATAGTCTTTTTTTTCTCAATCCTTTGAAGGTTTTTTTCCTGTGTGTGCTTTATTCTAGGTAATTTTCTCAATTCTGATTTCCATCTTACAATTCTCTGCTTGACTATGTTTAATCTGCTATTAATCCTGTCTATGAGTTTTCAGTTTCTGTGACCATAGGCTTTATTTACTTCTAGAAGCTCTATTTGGTAATTTTTCAAATTTGCTTGCTTTCTTTTTTATATTAACTTTAAATTTTTAATTTAATGCAACTGTTACAGTTCTTTTGTTTTGTTTCATTTTGTTTTGTTTTGCTATAGGGCACCTGTGCTTACCAGGGAGAGACAGAAACAAAGAGAGACAGAGAGAGGGAAAATGAGAAATCACCCTCCAGGGGGGATAGCCAAGCCGCAATTTCTTCTCCACTCTCCTCTTGGGATTGTAGATACACACATACACATGCCCAGTGTGATTTTCAGACCACCGAGTCCAGGACTTGAACCACAGTTGGCCATGTGGGTGCTCCCAGGGTTTTTTTTTTTTTTTTTTTTTAATTGTGGGAGGCTGCGCACCAGTGAATATCTCCCGTTTCTCAGAAAGCAAACAATTACACAATGCCAAAGGCCATGATTGGCTCCCCTTCAAAAACCTCACCTTCAGAATCATGCTCTGATTGGCTACTTCCCATAAAGGCCACAATTGGCTTCCCTTCAAAACCTGACCTTCGAAACCATACTCTGGCCACTAGAATCCCTCATATTTGCATATCCGGCAGCTCATGATTGATCCAAAAGCAACCAATCATAACCCACCTTTTACAACCAATCATAACCCACCGTTTACAACCAATCATGGCCCACCAGTGTGTATATAACCACGATGCCTGGCCCACAGTAGTAAGATGACCAGGAAGATGAGACAGACGAACAGGAAGACGAGGACGACGACCCTGGAGAGCCTGAAGAGCTGAAACACCACACAGTCTCCAGATGACCCTGAAGACCCTGAAGAGTTGTAACACTACATCGTCTCCGGACGACCCTGAGGAGTTGTGACACTGCATCATCTCCGTGCTGCTCACAATAGACGACACGACCCTGAAGAGCTGTGACACTGTGTCGTCTCCGTGCTGTACCGTGCTGCCCACAATAAACAGACGACCCTGAAGACACGGTGTCGTCTCCGTGCTGTAATACTACGCCGCTTGTCCCGGCTCTCACTCCTTCACTCAGGAAACCTGTTCGACTGTCTCCCCGGATCGGGACATTTAATTGTTAAAGTTTTTGTCACTGAGCACACGGGCTCACCAGAGAAAGAGAGAGAGGGAAAATGAGAAGTCACCCCCTCAAGGGGGACAGCCACACCACAATCCCTTTTCCATTCTCTTCCTGAGATCTTGGTCATGTGTGTGCACGTGACTGATGTGATTTTCAAGCTCTCAGGTCCAGGACTCAAACCAGGTTGGCCATGTGGAAGTCTAGCACCTTAACCACCATCCTACCTGCTGGCCCCTAAAATATTTATTTAAAAATTTCTTTTTATCATAAATATACAGGTTTTTGCCTTGGAGCATGTGCACTCACTGAAGAGAGAGAGATACAGAGACAATAAGAGGGAAAGTGAGAATTCACCTCCTACAGGGGATGGCCATGCCACATTTCTCCTCCATTCTCCTCCTGGGACCTTGGGCACACACACACACACACACCTGGCATGAATTTCAAGCCTCTGGGTCTGAGACTTGAACCACAATCAGCTATGTGTGAGTCCAGTGACATAAACACTACACCATCTACTGGCTCCATATTTTAAATTTTCTTATCAGTAGTTTTCTTATTGAACTTTTTGGCAATCTTGTTCTGCTTTTGGCAGTGTCTACTGACCCTTACTCATGGTGGATTGTCTCTGAGATAATTCTGTGATCTAGGGTTATGAGTTCATGATGGGCCTGAATTTATGAGGGAATCCTGAGTAGCCTGTATTCAGGTACTTCAGAGAAGTACCACCAGCTCAGGACTTCCTTTTTTGTTAATTTCATGGCTTCTCAGCCCTAGGAACCACAAAGGGTAATATAATTCAAACTCCAAAACAGGTAGGGACAGTCATTGGTTACAATTTCACAGGGAGATTACCATAGATTTATGAATATTGCTTAAATAAAAAAAGAATTATGCAATAAGAATTATGAAAATAGAATACTCACTAAAGTTTTTGAGCACTTACATGCAATTCCAAGTGTAACATGTGCATTAACTTATTCAGTCGTCACAAAATCACTGAACAAGCCACTGTCTTTGCCCTCTTTTAACAAATGATGTTAAGGGATCAGCAGGTGGCATGGTGGTTAAGGCACTAGACTCCCATATAGCTGACTCACAGTTTGAATTCTGGACCTGGCAACTTATCTTCTCATTTTTTCTCTCTCTTTCAGTCTGTCTCTCTCTGGTGAGCATGCATGCCCTGCAGCAATATTTTAAAATAATAATGACGGGGACCAGCAGTTGGCGTAATGGCTATGACGCTGGACCCCCATGTAGTCAACCACAGTTCGAGTCCTGGACCCTGTGGCTTAAATTCATGTCGGGTATGTGTGCCCAAGATCCTGAGAGGAGAATGGAGGAGAAGGGATTGCAGTGTGGCCATCCACCCTGAGGAGTGATTTCTCGCTTTCTGTCTCTCTGTCTCTCTCTGTCTTTCCTGCGAGCACACGCACCCTATAGCCAAAAAAAAAAGCAAAAACAAAAAAACTCTCATACTACTACTACTAATAATAAATGAAATTAAATAATGCTTTAAAAAGTAAAACAAAACAAGCAAGGTTAAGGAGACTGGCTCGTTCAAGAGCAGTATGGCCAGCCAGCAGGAACTCCAGTGGGCATGTGACCCAAGTAGGGCCAGCAAGAACCCTATCCTAGGGCTTAATCTCTAACAGGGAAGAGACTCTCCACTGGTGGAGTGTGTAGGAGCGACATGGACCTCCGGAGCTCCTGGCAACTAAGGTTCCAGCCTTGAGAAGAAAGTTCATGAAATGCAGACCTGTGAGTTGGCGAGGTACTGGAGGAGTTTTAGTCCCTGAAATTCTGCTTTCCTTGCAGTTTGGTTCCAAGGGCCAGTAATTTTGCCCCCTCCTAGGCTGCAAGTCCACATAATTAGGGAGGTTAAAGGAATGGCCTTAGATGGCCTTGGCAAAGTCCCAGCTCAACCACCCAGCTCAATTCACAGGTGGCCTAAATGTCTTAGCTCTCCATGTCTCCACCTGTCCAGGTAAGCTGAGATGCTAGTGGGAGCTGTTGTGTTTTCTCATTCACCTGGCTGCATGGCAGGCCTTATGTGGCTTGCTGGGAATGAGGCAGGATGTTGCCTTCAGAAGCTTCCAGTCGGCTTCCAGCCTCCTGGGCTGGCACGTGGGCTCCTGAGGTAAGTAGGATTAAAGTGACTAGCACACATCTGGTGCATTGTAAACACTCAGGATTTTCTGCCATCATAAAGTTAGTTCATTTGTGGTTTCTGTCCACTCAGTCAAAAGAGCTTGTGCTAATGAGCACTCTTCACACATAGTGGCAAACAGAGCAGCGACAGGATGGTTGATCTTTGTTGTATATTCTTAGAAACGGCATCAGACTTAAACTGTTTTAACAATGAATGTAAAATAAGAGTAGGAAGTATCTGTTAATTATATATTTAGGGTTCCAGATTTTTAAAAAGAATTATTTCATTTTATTTTTTATTATTTCTTAATTTGACCAGGGGGTGGGGGTGGGGTAAGAAAGCAAGCTGCCAGGTCCTGGACTTGAACTATGGTTGACCATATGGGAGTCTAGTGCATTCACTATCATATATTCCCCTCATTTTGGAGGGTTGTTTTTTCTTTCTTTTTGGTGATTTAAACTGTGTTGGAGACTGTGTCTTCCAGGTCAGAAATTCTTTCTTCTGCACGATCCAATCTACTGTTAATGCTTTCTAGAGAGACTTTAATTTCTTGTATAGTAGTCTTCATTTCCAGAAGTTCTGTTTGATTCTTTTTTAGGGTTTCCATTTCTTTATAGAATTCCTCTTCCATGTCCTGAAATGATTTTCTCATTTTCTGGAACTGATTATCTGTTTTCTCTTGCTTCTCACTGAGTTTTGTCACTATAACCATTCGGAATTCTTCCTCTGACATTTCTGTATATTTCTCTGTGCCATCCACTGTTGGTGAGGGACTACTATCCTCACCTGGGGGAAGAGTTATTACCTTGTTTTTTATGTTTCTTTGAGATCTGTGTTGGTTTCTAGTCATCTGATGCAGTGTTCACTTTTCTCTATTTTTTGCAGTAGACTCCAGAGCACTGGTAGAGGAAATTTCACCCTTAGTGTTCCTACTGGAGGACTGTCTCCCAGGTTAGAGCAGTTACGAGTAACTTCAGGTGCTCGGTTCCTCTGCCAAATATTAAGCTCTTGATAAGGTGGTAGCAAACTGAGGAGACAGAACTTAATGAAGAGAGTCAACTTGGGTTGGTGTACCAAAAGTCCACTGTAGCTACCAGGCCCCAAGCACGTACTCCTCCAAGGAGGCCTGTGCTACACCAGGCTTACATACCCCGGCAGGTGGTGGGTGGGGCAATTCCAGGCCGCTGAAGCAGTCTGCAACCATGTGCAGGAAGTCCCAAAGTCAGTTTCAAGCCCTGAGCACTGGCTCACCCCTAGGATTCCAATCTTTCGAAATTTTATTATAACTTGTGTACTCACAAAAGAGAGACAGAAAGAAAGTGAGAAAGAGTACCACTCCGGAGGGAGTACACTACAATCCCTCCTTTATTCTCCTCTCAGGGCTTTGGGCATGCATGCACATGTGCCCAGTGTGTATCTTTAATACAGGTCTGGGATTTGAACTGCACATCAGCTATGTGGGATCCAACTGCCTTCACCACCATGCCACCTGATTGATGCCCAGTTTTGTTTCATTTTTAATTCATGATGAAGCATGTACACACATTCAAGAGAAAAAGTGGGGGTTGGGGGGAGATGGGCCAGCTCTATTGCCCAGTGCTTAAGGGAGCTGGATCCCACATGGCCAACTGTAGTCCAAGTCCTGGCATGTCTTAAAAATGCACTGGGCACATATGCATGCATGTCCCAAATCCCAAAAGGAGAGACAGAGAAGGGATTGTGGCATGACCATGCCCCATGAGGTGGTGCTTCCTCCCTCTCCCTCTCTCTCATTCTCATTGCCTTTCTGTCTCCGGCAAGCACACATGCATTCTAACAATT
>NW_006160060.1:150484-165353 GCF_000334495.1 Tupaia belangeri chinensis
AAGAGAGAGAGAGACACCCTTCATAGTGCTCTGTCTCATTGCAGTCTTCTTCCAATCCACAAGATCCTGGGCACATACGCATATACACATCTTTCAGACTGCCTGGATTAGAGATCCAAATTGCCCTTGGCATGTGGCTTCTAGCTCCACGCCCTCCAGCTGAACCACAGAAGTGCAACTGGATCCCAGTTACCTTCTCATTCAAGACTGCATATTCCTCCACGAGCTTACCTTTCTACCCTCCCAAAGGCTGTCAACAGCGTAAGAGGCAAGGAGGGGCAAGCAGGTGGTGTGGTGGTTAATGTACTAGACTCCCACATGGTCAGCTGCAGTTCAAGTTAATGTACTAGACTCCCACATGGTCAGCTGCAGTTCAAGTCCCAGACCTGGCAGCTTGAAAATCACACCAGATACGTGTGTGTGTGCCCAAAATATCAGGAAGAGAAGTAATTGTGGTATGACCATCTCTCCCTGGGGAGTAATTTCTCTTTCCTTCTCATTCTCTCTCTCTCTCTCTCTCTCTCTCTCTCTCTCTTTTCTCTCCCCTCTCTCTCTCTCTCTCACAGTATCGCAAAAAAAAAAAAAAAAAAAAGAAAAGAAAAGAAAAGAAAGGGATATGGGTTGCGAATGGAATAGTAATTCAGAGGGAGTTCCGGAAGATGTGACAGAAATGGGATCAGAGATGGAGAAGCCAACAAAAGCCAGTGTTCGCTGTTCAGCTGGAAATCCAGGGAGGCTATTGGGGAGGGAGCAGTCTCACCAGGGCAGTCCCTGCTGGAATGGAGTCAACCAACTCCAGCTACAGAGACAGGATTGTCCCTGAAGAAAACTCCTAAGGGCAGAAAAGTGAAACTGTCACTACTGACCTCAGCATTAAGGACCAAATGGAAGTGCTGCCCAGCAGCCCCGCATCCTCCATGCTGGGACCCCTGGCTTGTTCTCTGACAGAGCACCCTTCACGCATGGCCTTCCGCCCAAAAGGAAGTCCCCTCAGGTATGAATCCCACCTGGCTCGCTCCTTTTCTGAGTAGTATTCTATCTTTTGAAATTTTGCACTTCGCTTACCAGTTCATCCGTTGACACACGTTTCTGGGTTGTTTCCAGTTTGGAGCAATTGTGAATAGACCCTACGAACCCTTGTACACATGTTTTTGTGCTCTTGAATAAGGGCTAGAATGACTATGGCTTAGGGTGAATACATGCTAATTATTTTATTTTTTAGATTTTTAAAAATTCTTTTAAATTTATTCATTTAATTTTATTTATTACTATTATTATTATCCAGTTTGACCAGAGGGAGAGAGAGGAAGAAAGCAAGCCACCAGGTCCAGGACTTGAACCACAGTTGGCCATCTGGGAGTCCAGCACCCCAACCACCAAGCCACCTGCTGGCCCCTTATTTTCTAGATTTTTGCTATAAGGCATGTATACTCACCAAAGTGAGATAGAGGGAAAGTGAAAAATCACACCCCCTCAGGGGGGATGCCCATGTCACAATCCCTTCTCCATTCTCCTCTGAGGATCTTAGGCACCCATCCACATGTGTCCGGCTTGTTTTTCAAGCTGCCAGTCTGGGAGCCGACCATGTGGGATCCAGCCCCTTAACCCCATACCACCTGCTGGCCCTATATACTAACTTTTTGAGAGATTGACAAGCAGTTTTTTCAGAGTGGTAGTACCATTTTACATTCTAACTTTTTCCATTTCTTCCACATTTGTGTCCATCTCTTTCATGTTAGTCATTTCAACGGATGTGTAGAACTTTCTTCTGTGGGTCACATTTGCACGCCCGTGACTCACAGTGCTCATGAAAACATGTTTATTGGCCATTCACGTATTTCCTCCTGTGAAGTGTCTGTTCAAGTACATTGCTTCCTTTTTAAAACTGGGAAGTTCAACTTATTGAAACTTAGAGGCTCTTTATGTATTCTGGATACGAAGTTTTTAGAGGAGATACACACACACACACACACATACACACACATGTATATGTAGCAAAAGTTCTCTAATTTCATGGATGGCCTTTTCCTTTTTGTAAGTCTATTTCAAACAAAAGTTGTCCTTATTATAGAACTCAGTTTAATTTCTTTCTTTTATTGTTGATGTTCTTTGAGTCTTAGCTAAGAAATCTTTTCTACTGCAGATTACAATTTTTCCTGTGTTTTATAATTTTAGCTTTTACTTTATGTATATGCTTAATTTTGAGTTAATTTTTGTTTTCAATTTCAAGAAAAGGTTGGTCTTTGTGTTTTTCCTTTTGGGAGGTCTAATTGTTCTAGAACCATTTTTAAATTATTAAAAATATTTGTTACTGTAGTGAAAATATGCACAATATAAAATGTCCTCTTTTTTTTTATATAGAGATTTTTGCTATATAGAGTGTGTGTACTCACTGGAGAGACAGAGAGACAGAAAGCAAGAAATCGCCCCCCAGGGAGAATGGCCACATCGCAGTCCCTTCTCCATTCTCCTCTGGGGATTTTGTACATGCATGCACATGTGCCCAACATGAGTTTCAAGCCACTGGGTCCGGGACTCGAACCACCGTCAACTAGGTGGGAGTCCAGCAATGTAACCAGTACACCATCTGATGGTCCCTATTTTAACTATTTTTAAGTATACTGTTCTCGTGTATTAAACACATTTACATTGTTGAGCAGCCACCACCACTGTCCACCCCCAGGACTTTTTCATCACCCCATACTAAATAAGAATTTCACATTTGCTTCTCTCCCTAGCTCCTAGTAACCACTAGTCTACTTTCTGTCCATGTATTTGACTATTCTAGGCACCTCTCAGAGGCAAAAAAAAAAAAAAAACTGTAGATGTTTTTTATTTTTCAAGAATTATTTTTATTTTAACTTTATTTGTTATTTTCCAATTTAATCAGAAAGAGCAAGAAAGTAAGAAAGCAAGCCACCAGGTCCAGGACTTGAACCGTGGTCAGTTACCACCAAGCCACCTGCTGGACCCCTCAGTGGTGGTTTTGAAAAGACATTTCTTTTCCATTGAATTACCTTTGCACCTTTGCTGAAAATCAGTTGACCATTTGTGTCTGAGTCTACTTCCAGGCTCTCCCTCCATTCTTTTCCTTTGATGTGTATTTTTATGCTTTCTTCAATACCATACTATTTCATTTCTGTAAATTTGTGGTTTTGTTGTTGTTGCTGTTGTTTTGAGACTAAGTATGTTTTTTAAAGAAATGTATTTAATTTTATTTATCATTAATTTTTTTGTGGGGGGAGGGACCGGAAAGGAACAGAAAGAGAGGGAGAGTGAGAAAGCAAGTTGCCAGGTCCAAGACTCAAACCACAGTTAGCCATGTGGGAGTTCAGCACCATAACCACCTGCCAGCCCCCTCAACTTTGTTTTTTGTTTTATTTTGTTTTGTTTGAAGAAATTTTTGCTTTTTTGGAGAGGTTTTTGCTATAGGGCATGTATGCTTGCCAGACAGAGAGACAGAAAGTGAGAAATCACAACCCAGGGGAGATGACTACGCCGCAATCCCTTCTCCTCCATTCTCCTCTCGGGATCTTGGGCACACACGCACACATGCCCAGCATGAGTTTAAACCATACGGTCCAGGACTCAAACTGCTGCTGACTACATGGGAGTCCAGCGACATAGCCATTATGCCAACTGCTAGTCCCTCAACTTTGTCTTTTAAAAATTTTTATTGTCTATTTTAGATCATTTTTATTTTTTATATAAATTTTAGAATCGACTTGTCGATTTCTACATTTTTTTTTAAATAAAAGGAAAATACCTGTTAAGAATTCAGGACCAGCAGTTAGCGTAATGGCTATGTCCTTGAACTCCCATGTAGTTGACCTTGGTTCACGTCCCAGGCCCGGTTGCTTAAAACTCACACCGGGTGCATGTGCGTACGTGCAGAAGATCGCGAGAGGAGAATGGAGGAGAAGGGATTGTGGTGTGGCCATCCCCCCAGGGGGTGATTTCTCGCTTTCTGTCTGTCTGATGAGCGCATGTGCCCTATAGCAAAAAAAAAAAGAAAAAAGAAAAAGAAAGACTGACTGGCATTGCATTGAATCTATAAATATATTTCAAGAAAATGGACATCTTAGCAATACTGAATCTCATAATATATGAACATGGTGTATTCTCTCATTTATTCTGGTCTTTAATTTGTTTCAACAAGGTTTCATAGTTTTCAGTATATAGAGTTCTTACATATTTTTGCTAAATTTATTTATAAGAATGTTATGTTATTTCATGTATTGCAAGTAAACATTTTAATTCCATTTTCTAATTTTTTGTTGCTAATATAGAAAATACAATTGCTTATGTATATAAACTTTATAGCTTGTGATCTTAATAAATTTGTTTAGTTCTAGTAGCTTTTTTATAAGTTGCTTGGGATTTTCTACATAAACAATCAGATCATTGGCAAACAGAGACAGTTTTATTTCATACTTTGGTTTTTTTTTTTTAAGAGAGATTTTTGCTATAGGGCACATGCACTCACTGGACAGATGGACAGAAAGTGAGAACTCACTCCAGGGAGGATGGCCACACTGCAGTCCCTTCTCTTGCGTTCTCCTCTTGGATTTTGGGCACACACGCCTGGCATGAGTTTTAAATTGCCTGGTTTGGAATTTGAACCACGACTGACTATGTGGGAGTCCAGCGACATAACCATTACACCAACTGCTGGTTCCCTTTTTAAAAAAAATTTTCACTAGAGGGCACATGTGCTCCCCAGAAAGACACAGAAAATTAAAAAGAGAAAATGAGAAAGCACTCCCCATGGGGAATGGGCATACCACAATCCCTTCTCCTCCATTTCTCTCTCATGTCAAGATTTTGGGGCATGCACACATGTGCCCGAAATGATTTTTCGAGCCTCCTGGTCTGGGACTCAGACTGTACAGTTGGCCGTGTGGATCCAGCCACCTTGAGCACTGCACCTTCGGCAGGCCTGACTCTAAATGTCTTTAACATTATTCAGTTTCAGCATGATGTGCCCAGGTGTTGTTTTGTTTTACTTACCCTGTTTGCAATTTGGTGTGATTCCTGAATCTAAAAATTTACGTTTTTCATGAAATCTGAAAATTCTCTGATATTATATTTTTTAATATTGTGCCATCTCAGTAACTCCTATGAAAAATGCTAGACCTGGGACCAGCAGCTGGCATAATGGTTATGTCTCTGGACTCCCACATAGTCCACTGCAGTTCAAGTCCCAGACCTGGCAGCTTAAAGTCATGCTGGGTGGGACCAGCAGATGGCATAATGGTTGCGTTGCTGAATTCCCGCATAGTCATCCACTGTTTGAGTCCTGGGCCCGGTGGCTTAAACCGCATGCTGGGCATGTGCGCATGCATGCCCAAGATCCGGAGAGGAGAATGGAGGAGAAAGGACTGTGACATGGCCATACCCCCTGGGGAGCAATTTTTTACTTTCTGTCTTTCTGTCTCTGTCTCTCTAGTGAGCACACGCACCCTGTAAAAACACTCTTACACACACCCACACACACACACACACACACACACACACACAAAATTCACTCTGGGCGTGTGAGTGCATGCCCAAAATCCCAAGAGGAGAATAGAGGAGAAGGGATTGCAGTGTGGCCATCCCCTGGGGGATGACTTATTGCTTTCTGTCTCTCTGCCTCTCTCTGGGAACACATGCGCCCTATGGCAAAAACCTAAAAAAATATATATTGCTAAACCTTGAGCTGGCCTTGTAGCCTAGTGCTTATGGGAGTCAGATCCCACATGGGTGACCGTTCAGAGCCTGGCCCTGGTGACTTGAAAAAACACATTGGGCATGTGTGTGTGTGTGCCCAAAATCCCTGCAGGATGAGGACATGATGGAGGACAGGGGATTGCAGTATGTCTGTCCCCCACTGGGGGACGCTTTCTCCCTCTGTCTCTCTGGCAAGCACACACACCCTATGGCAATTAAAAAACAAAACCAAGGGGGCCAGCAAGTGGTGTAGTGGTTAAAGTGTTGGACTTCCACACAATCGACTGAGGTTTGAGTCCTGGACTTGGTCCCTTGAAAATCATGTTAGACATGTGCATGTATATACTCAAAATCTCAGGAGGAGAATGGAGGAAAAGGGATTGTGGTGTGGCCGTTCCCCGGGGTGTAATTCCTCACTTTCTCTCTCTGTGTCTCTCTTTCTGGCAACCATGTGTGCCCTGTGTCAAAAAACCTTAAAAAAAAAAAAAAAAAGCGAGACCTCAAGAATCAATTTTGGAAATGTGAAGTTAAATAAGCCTGACCAAAACAAAAAAGACAAATAACTTATGGTCCTCCTTAGGTGAGGTATCTAAAATAGACAAATTCATAAAGGTAAGCAGCAGAATGGACGTTAGCAGGAGATGAAAAGATTATGTAGGTTTTGTTTAATGAGCACAGACTGTCTGGGTGGTAGGACTTCTGCGGGGGACAGTGACAATGATGCCACAACTTCGTGAACGCACTTCTTTCTCTGTGCTCATGACAGAGCACATGTCTGCACAGGCGAGGGAGAGGGAGAAGCACCCGCCACAGGCCTGGCCACACCATGAACCCTGTCCTCCAGGCCTCCAGCCCATCGAATCGTGGCACTGGCTTATGTGCCTGCATGTCCTTCGTGGGACTCCACTCCTCTTGAGCAGCATATTACAAATGTGCTGTGGAGCCAGCTCCCGAATGTTGGTTTTTTTGTTTTTTTTTTTTCAGAGAGATTTTTGCTATAGGGTGCATGCGCTCGCTAGAAAAAGAGAAAGAAACAGAAAGTGAGAAATCACCCCCCAGGGAGAATGGCCACGCTACAGTCCCTTCTCCTTCATCCTCCTCTCATGTGTGCACGTGCACACACATGCCCAATGTGAGATTTAAGCCTCCAGGTCTGGGTCTGCGACTCAAACAGTGGTTGACTACTTGAGAGTCAAGCAACATTACCATTACACCATCCGTTCACTCCACAATGTATACATATTTTAAAACACCATGCTGTAAATGATAACTATATATCATTTTTATTTTTTGATTTTAAAAAATAGTCAAAAAGAAAAGATAAATATCCCTAAGGAATAATTAGATCCAGAACAACAGTGAAGATCAAAAAAGAGAATGAAAATAACCATAAACTCAAAATTATAGTCTTCATTCACTTAAGAAAGAGATTGATTTAAAAAAAAAAAAACTTTCAGGGGACCAGCAGTTGGTGTAATGGCTATATCACTGAACTCCCATGTAGCCGACCACGGTTTAAGTCCCAGATCCGGTGGCGTAAACTCACGCTGGGTGCGTGTGCGTGCGTGTGTGCCCAAGGTCCCGAGAGGAGAATGGAGGAGAAGGGATTGTGGCGTGGCCATTCCCCCTGGGGGGTGATTTCTCGCTTTCTGTCTCTCTGTCTCTCTCTGTCTTTCTGGCGAGCACATGCGCCCTATAGCAAAAACCTCTAAAAAAAATTACTTTCAGAAGAGGAAAAGGAAGAAAAGAATTTTTTTTTCCATTTCTATAGTTACATTAATATTTTGTTCCTTTTCAAATTTATCAGATTTTTTCTTTATACAAGACACTTGTGCTAACAAGAGAAAGAAAGCAACTCCCCCTCAATTAGGCATGCTCATGCCGTGATCATTTTCCTCCATTTCCCCATCCTGTCAGGATTTGGAGCATACACACATATGTGCCCAGCACATTTTCAGGCCCCTGGGATCTGGCTCTCTTGTTCACAGGGCTTACCCATTTTGCTGTGGGGCCACACTTCTTTGCCATTTTTATTACCCTTCCTGATAGCTTCTTTTTCCTTGTGTATGTTTTCAACTGCTTCTTGCATTTTTGTAAACATACAAAAAAAAATGTTAATGCAGGATGTATGCAATTGCAAGCGAGAGAGAGAGAGGGATAAGACACCCAGTGGGCAGTGGCCATGCTGCAGTCCTCCGTGTCTTCATCCTGCCAGCATTTTTGGGGTGCCCTCCCCCCCCACAAACACACACAAGCACCTGGTGTGGTTTATCACACTGCTGGAGCAGGCTTCAAACCATGGTCAGCCATGCAAGATTTGACTTCCTTACCTCTAGGCTGCAGGACTTGCCCTCTCTGAAGTTTCACACACACTTACCTGTTTCGTGATTTCAGATTGCCAGCTCACGCCTGCTAATCCTGCTGTGTGGAAGCCTGGCGGAGCCGAGTATGCACTCTTCCAGAGGTGACGTGCATTTGATCCTGCAGGTGTCCCAGTGCTGCCAACCTACTTCAGCTCAATCCAAACCACTCAGATAGTTCCTATTTAAACCCCACACACCCATCTGAAGGTAAGTCTGTTCTTATAAATTCTCAGGGGGGAGTTTATTTCCATCTGTTGGTAAGGTTATAACATTATTCATTTCTCTTTTCTAGAAAGCAGTTTTTCCCTGGTCTTACTAGCCTTTCATTGAGATCATGGATCTTCAAAAGTCCTGCTTATATGGGACAGGTGGCATGGTGGTTGAGGTGCTGGACTCCCACATGGCCACCCCCAGTTCGATTCTTGAACCTGGCAGCTTGCTCTTTCACTTTCTCTCTTTCTTCTCTTGTCAAATTAAATAATAATCATAACAAATAAAATTAAATAATTTTTTTAAAGTCTTGCTTATATGTGAAAATTGTATTTCCAACTGCCACAGGCCCAAATATTGTCTCTTCTCTTCTCTGAGGTCTTAAAACCCAGGGCTTTAAGTTCCTGGTATTGAGAATGCCCCAGGTTTTATATCCATTTACCCTGTTGGTTTCAGTTTCTTCTTCATTTGTCTCTGGGGATATCTCTTGTTTTCTTACAAGTTTAGCTGTGTGTGCAAGTGTTTTGCCATAGACGAGCTGTTGATTACATTGTCTGAAATCTGCTTTTCCTGCTCAGCCACGACACCCAGCACATGTCGAGTGCTTAATGATTGTTTGCTGGACAGACAATAAATGATTGTGAGCAGGGTATACTGTGTCTTAAAATGTTTACTGAGGGGCCAGCAGGTGGCGTGGTGGTTAAGGGCACTGGACTCCCACATGATCGACTGTGGTTTGAGTCCTGGACCTGGTGGCTTTCTCTCTTTCTCTCTCTCTCTAATTCTGTCCCTCTCTGGTCAAATTTAAATAAATAAATAAAGTTAAATAATTATTTTTTAAAAATGTTTACTGCACACATCCCAAAAATATGAGGCACTTCGGTTATGACAGTGATCAGGTTATGACAGTGATCGATGGGTCCCCCCGGTGAGCCACACCCTGCCACTCACTGGGGATGTTGGTATCAGGATCACAGAGTACCTGCCCGTCCCGAGTCCTGACATCCCTGTCCATCCAAGTGATCCTTCATGTCATTGCCTCTGGGCTCCTCGTTCTCCCACCGTCTGCAAGAGCCATAGCTCAGGTATGGGTTACAGGCCTAAGGAGCAGAGAGGGATTGAACACAGGGAACTGGCACCTGAAAACCAGTAGGAGTGATGGAGAAACTTCTAGTCAGAGCTTCCAAGAATACACCCTCCCCATAGCAGCACCACAGACTGGGTCCACTGGAGAGTCCCTCTTTCTGGTGTAGTCATCAGACCAAGGTGTCAGAAAGCCCAAGCCCAGTTGCTGGCTTCGGACGACCACCTCTCCTACCCAGGTTTAAATTTCCCAGCTTCTTTTGCATCTGGATTGCCCTGTCACTGAATTCTGAAATTGATTTGGGTGCAAATGATACATACACTCCTTAGGCCCGGCCCATAAAGCCCCTGCTGAAGCTTTCACACTCTCCTCTCACCCTCCAACTCGCTGGTGTGACTCTCAGGTGCCCTTAGACCCACATGAGGAAAATGGCCTTTAACCTGGGACCCTAAGTGACCACATGGAGCAGAGAATTCTTATACCCACCCATGTTGCAAACCAGACTTTCTGTGAGCAAGAAATGAACATGTATTAAGCCACTGAGGTCTGGGTTTTCCCTGTGTGAGTAGCTGCATTCCCCAGACATACAGGAGGAGGCTCCAGGAACCTCTGTTGGGCTTCCCACCTGGACAGCCCTTCTGAGTCAGCAGGTGGTGTGCATGCTGGCCAGGTGTCCAAAACACCTGTTTGAATGGTGTGCTTGATATCCGGAGAGGCTAACACAGATGGGGTCCACTGTGAGAGGGGTCATGACCCATGTGCCAAAGCCCTCTCCTGATGGTGGACTCTGCGGACACCGAGTGTCTGGGACGTGGCATCACCCAGAGCCAGCGCCCAACGCTGAGAGCCTGGGTGCCCCTCCCCCTTGCACGGCCATCCTGGCCAAAGGCTGCCCCTCCCTCTGGGAAGGCTGAGGAAGACAACACAGTCTTGGGCCTCTCTGCCAGGGCCCCGGGTCTGGGAATGACTCACATCCGGGAATTGCAGGAGGCATTCAGCTCTCCTGCCTGTGACCATTCCAGGCCATGCTTTTGTCCTGGAGGGTGACCCCAGAGCCTGAGTCAGAGGTCTCTGAGGCCACCCCGCTCTGCTTGCCCATCTCAGTGACCTCACCTGCCTGCTGGCCCCATGGCCCTTGCCACACCAGTACCTCTTTGTCCTATTTCTTGGCAGTGTTGTCTCTTCACCCTGCTGTACAGCGACCAGCCTCCCTGGACCCCCTCCATTCCACGGCCTATCCCAATGTCTGAGCAAGGGGCGTCCTCCCACAGGATGGGGAGGGGTCACTGAGCAGGTGAAGCACAGCACAGGCTTGTCCCCCTCAGTCCTCAGATGACTCTTCCTCCATTAACTAAGAGTTTCCAGTATGTCCAGCACATTCTCAGGCTCCACAAGCCTGGTCTCCATCAGCAGAGCCCTCCCAGGCATCTACCTTCCATTGGTCTAAGCTGTGGCCGTCGTGTCAGTTCTGTCTGAAGCAGGCCCCTCGTGTTGGGACTTTGTTGAACAAGGTTTGCAAAATGGTGCAATGGCATTTAAATCTTCTCTTCTTGGATATCTTCCACTGCCTGCCCTATCCTGGAAGACTGGAGGATTCTATCCCTCACATTCCTCAAGCCCTTGGACCTGGGGAGTGGGCCTGCACGCACTCTGCTGGGGGTCCCGACCACACAGACACGAGGTCTAGGGTCTGCTCTCTGCGGCCGCTCCCAGGCCTGGGTACGCTGCAGGCCCTTGCTCTGTGCTCCAGCTTTTTCTTGGATGCCCTGGAAAAGAACCCACAGGGGCAGAACTTCCCTCTGGGAAGAGATGAGCACACCTCATAAAGTGCAGGTGCGATTTTCTGTAATTCCTCGAACCATAATGACGGCTAGACTTGTTCTTGGAACGTAGTCACCTGCCACCTGACTGTCATTTGTGGGCCAAGCCTGTCCTGTGTCTAGTCGACAGTGATTCCCATTCCTTTCCTGAGTCCTTGAAGCTATGCCCAGGGCCTTTCCCTGCAGGCAAAATTGGGACAAAACCCTGCCCTGCTCACAACTCAGCTGAAAATTTGTCTCCAGCCACGCATGCAGTCTCTGCTCCTCTCTCCTTGCTATCACTCTGATAATCCCTATCAGGTGTCAGGTCTTAGCTCAAAAGCCTCCTGGTCTGGGAGACCAAGCCTATCAGGGCAATCTTGCACTGATAACGATACAGCTCCCTGTGCCCCCAGCTAGGTGTGCTGTCCATGCTATCCAACAACGCGGGTCGTGCTACTGCCACCCTCCACTTGCCTGCGGAGGGGCCATCTGAGAGCCAAGGAGAAGCAACCACACCTAGGCAGAGGTGGGAGAGAGCCTGGGGACTGGGAAGGCCTCACTGGGAGTCTGGTTCCAGAGGACCTGTAGGAGTTGAGGGGGCCTTGGCACAATTCCAGGTGGGAGCAGGACAAGCTCAGGGTCCTGAAGCTAGAGAGGGCCTGCTGGTGCAGTGGGAGCAGAGGACTGAGGGAATGAGGCCTGGGGCTGGCAGGTGGTGTGGTGGTTAAGGGCGCTGAACTCCCACAGGGCAGACCACGGTTTGAGTTCCTGGACCTGGCAGCTTGCTTTCTCACTCTCTCTCACTCTGTCCCTCTCTGATCAAATAAAATAAATAAAGATAAATAAAATAATTCTGTTTTTTTCTTGGAGAGGTTTTTGCTATATAGGGTGCATGCGCTCGCCAGAAAGACAGAAAGAGACAGAGACAGAAAGTGAGAAATCACCCCCTGGGGGATGGCCATACTGCAATCCCTTCTCCATTCTCCTCTCGGGATCTTGGGCATGCACGCACACGTGCCTGGCGTGAGTTTAAGCCACTAGGTCCAGGACTCGAACCATGGTCAACTACATGGGAGTCCAGCAACATAGCCATTACACCAACTGCTGGTCCCTAAAATAATTCTTTAAAAATAAAACAAAAAAAGAGTAATGAGCCCCACAGGTGACGTGGTGGTTAAGGACTAGACTCTCACATGGCCAACAATGGTTCAAGTCCTGAACCCAGTGGCTTGAAAATCACACTGAGTGCACATGTGCCCAAAATTCCTAGAGGAGAATTGAGGAGAAGAGACTGTGGCATGGCCATCTCCTCTGGAGAGAGTGATTTCTCACTTTCCTTTCTCTCCAGCAAGTGCATGCACCCTATAGCAGAAAAAAAACTTCAAAAAGAACTACTGAGTGACACTCGCTAAAGGATAGCAAAGGCCTGCAGGCCTGTGCGGTTGAAATCGGAAAGGAGGAGGAAATGCGGAGAGACTGCGAGTAACTGTGCCCCTGGGGTGATGCCTCACTCTCCCTCTCACTGTCTCTCTTCAGTGAGTGCACACACCCTCTGGCAAAAAAATATTTTAAAAAGTGTTATTTAAGGCACAGTAAGGTAGGGCCAGCAGATGGTGTAGCAATTATGTCACTGGACTCCCACATGACCGACTGTGGATCGAGCTCCAGACCTGGTGGCTGAAAATCACGCTGGCACAAGTGCCTGCATGCCCAAGATCCCAGGAGGAGAATGGAGAAGGTATTGTGGCACAGCCATCCTTCCCCCTCCCCCCAGTGGTGACTTCTCACTTTCCCTCACTATTTCTGTCTCTCTCTCCAGTGAGTACACATGCCCTAAGGCAAAACCTCTAAAGAAATTTTTAAAAAAATAAAAAGCACAATAGGCCAGACCCTCAGGCCCACCGCAGTAGGTGCAGAGACCGCTGGGAAGGGCATGGGCAAGGGCGTGGGCACAGCTCGGAACACAGCCGTGATGGTGGGGCTCACAGCCAAGAAGTAGGTGGGAGTCAGCGGGCAGAGAATGACTAAGAGACATCAGAGGTCGGGGCTTCTTGCAGAGAGGCCAGGGTGACCAGACATGACCTGGGGGCCCAACCAGATGGTGAGGGTGTGGACGCTGGCTAAAATGACTTAGCAGAGTTTTTGCTAAAACTAGATTTACCGGGATGTACACGGGTCTGAGGAGGGTATAGAAGCCTACCATTTGGTCAAGCTGGGAGCCTGTGGGCTGCAGTGCTCCTCTGGTGGGGGCTGGTACCAGCCAAGCTTGGCAGGAAGGGTGGGAGCCCTGTAGCCCTGGGTGGGCCAGCAGGGATGGCAGGCAGGTGTGTCGACGGAAAAAAATATAACCAACTGTAAAATTAATAATTAATAATACGGTTTATTTCCAAGCCAACTGTGAGTGACCTAGGCCAGAGAAGAGGCATACATGCCTTTTCTCGGGGTGATCATGTACAGAGGTTCCTTTTATTTGCTTTTGAGATTAACAGACAACATTTAATTAAAAGATTTCCCATTGGTCTGGCCCAAAAAGGCGGGACATGTAGAAGCGGGGCTTGGAGGTTATAGGTGGGTTCCACAATTCTTAGGTGGGTGATTGGAAGGGAAGATCCCTGTCTTAGTTAAAGAAAGGCTTAATCTACATCTCAAGGAAAAGAGAAGTTCTGTGTCTTAGTTAAAAAAAAGGCTTAATCTCAAAGGTACTGTGCCAGGAACAGGAGGTAGGAAGAATCCTGTTAAAATAGAAAATAAATGGTCTGTTAATGTTTGTGGGCATGACTTCCCCAGTCCCCTTTTGAAAAGATTTTGGAAAAATAGGAAAAATAGTCAGACTTCTGTCCACAGGTGGTTACCCAGGTGATGAGGGTGGAGCAGGCCCAGGGGCTGCAGGTGGTACCCTTGCCTAGTTGCAGCATTCCACGCCCAGGCCGAACATTCGGAGAGCTTGACTACCCCTCGCTCCCACACAGTGGCTACCATCCTCGTCCACCAGGCAGAAATGTAACACCACCCTGTGCTGCTCTGCTCTGTGGAGGCCCCTCTCCTGACTGAGGGTGTCAGTCCCAAATTAGCAAAGCTGCGGTGCAGAGCCGCTTTCCTACCCCAGCAGGCTGCTCCAACTGGGGCTCTGTTGAGGCCGCAAGAGGGCTCACATCTCCAAAAGACCCGGTAGGCCTGCGGAGCTGGCTTTGAACCAAGGCTGGCACACACATCCTGCCTCCAGGAGGGAGGTCAGGGCTGGGCCTGAGCGGCATCACGTGTGCACACACCTGAGAAAGTGCTCCATTTGCATAACACTAAGCCTCACAAGGGATCCTTCCAAGAATAGTGGGCAGGTCCTAAGATAGTTCTCAGCTTGCAGTTGAAAGAGAAGAAAGTGCTTTTGGTGGATTCCTTTCAAACCCCAATACGCAGCGCCGACCAGCTGTGAGAGCTCCAATTACAGGCTCAAAGATAGCCACAGAGAAGCTTCTGTCCTGGCTCCAGATGGAAGCGCAGTGCCCCAGACCCAGAAACCACACTGGAATGTGACCTTGGGGATTCGCTCTCCACCAGGCCTGTCCACCACATCACGCCCGTCTCTGGGCGTCCCTGAGCTTCAAACCTCGCTCTCCACACGGCTCTGGTTTGGAGCACTAAAACACAGGAGCTGGAGCTGGGGCTCCCCCTAGGTCCACCCTGACCCCCGGAGACCCTCC
>NW_006160060.1:165384-165989 GCF_000334495.1 Tupaia belangeri chinensis
TTCCTGAAATCTGACGACCCAGAGGGGCGACCTGAGTTTGCAGGGGAGCTGCCCTGACCGAGAGACTATGGGGAGACCAGCGGATGGGGATCTGGCCAGATCAGGGGCTACTGGAGGGGCCGGTTCCCTGGGGCCATTACTGCAGTGACCTGGGAGTAGACCACCACCTAACCAGGGCTGCCGCAGAGGCCGTTGGTCACTCCCACTTGACGGTTACACGACCTGGAGACCTCGGCCGTGCAGTGGCGGAGCCAGAACCCAATCTTCAAACAGGGTTCTCCCCACTAAGTGTAGGACCGAGACAGACCAGACCCGGGCCCCCGACACACACACCACCTAACACAGGCAGACGCACCGTGTAGACGCGCACACTCGGAGGGGAAAGGGTTTGGAAACGTTTGCTAGCTCATGTTTCAAGAAAAGCACCGAAGCAGTCGCGAAGGGAAAGCCAGCTGTCCACTGGGCTCTCGGTTTCCCTTTAGGTTTGCTCGTTCGCGGGATGCCCACATACGGTGGTGCTCGGGAGTCTGGGAGGAGAATCTGGGCTGTGAGAGCGCACCGGCCGCCGCCCCCGCCTCGCAAGAGCGCCCGAGACAAGCACTGAG
>NW_006160060.1:166463-174851 GCF_000334495.1 Tupaia belangeri chinensis
CCGCTCCTCGGCTCCGGACTGCTCAGGTCCCACAGCGCCGGTCGCCGCGGGTCAGTGTCATGTGACTCCTTCCCCAGCCTCTGAGCCTGAGCCGGGACCTCTCGGTTAAGGGTCCGATCTCCGCAGAGAATCCGAAGGTGCCCTGCTCCTGGAGGTCTCTGGAGGGCGGTAGCCCAGGCTGCGGTCCCCTGGGCCGTCCCAGGTTCGATGAAACTTCAGAAAGCTGGTTGTCGGTTCTGGGGTGGGGGTCTCCGGTGGTAGGGGGCCTGCGTCTGGGGATGTCAGGTGCTGGGTCTTGGAGTGCCTGATGGGGTGGTCTGAGCCCGGGTTTCAGAGGGGGTGCCTGGGTCTGGGGAGGGGGCCCTGGGCCTGTGTCTCAGCGGGGTGCCTGGACCTGGGTCTGGCAGGGGGGTGTCATGGTCTGGGGGAGGGACTACTGGAACTCTCTTGCTTTCCCTCCTAAGGGTCTCTGGTGACATACCCGTCTGTCCCCTGTGCCATGGGGGCACAGTGGGCCCTCCTGCTGGCCTGGGCTGCAGGCCTGGCCACTGCCCTCCCACCTAACATTGTGCTGATCTTTGCTGACGACCTGGGTTACGGGGACCTGGGCTCCTACGGGCACCCCACTTCCACCACTCCCAACCTGGACCAGCTGGCTGCAGGCGGGCTGCGGTTCACAGACTTCTATGTGCCTGTGTCGCTATGCACACCCTCCCGGTGAGCCAGGGGTGCCCTAACCCCACCCCACCCCCATCCACCCAGGTCCTGAATATTCGGTGCACTGCAGTGGGGGAGGGGAGCCCACACACCTGCATCCCTGTCCCCCCCCCTCCCACCTCTTCCCCCCATCCTGGGGTCCCAGGGTCCGTCCTGATCTGCCCTGGACTTTGTGACTGTGCTGCAGGGCGGCCCTCCTGACCGGCCGACTCCCAGTCCGGTCAGGCTTGTACCCTGGAGTCCTGGAGCCCAGCTCCCGTGGGGGTCTGCCCCTGGAGGAAGTGACCCTGGCTGAGGTCCTGGCTGCCCAAGGCTACCTCACAGGGATGGCTGGCAAGTGGCACCTGGGGGTAGGGCCAGAGGGGGTCTTCCTGCCCCCGCATCAGGGCTTTCATCGATTCTTGGGCATCCCGTACTCCCACGACCAGGTATGCACTGCCAGGCCCCTCGGTGCCTTCCCTGCCCACCTCCCAACCCCTGCCTTCTGACCTCCCAGTCAGTCCCTCCCCTCACTGGAGCTGCCTCCCAGGGACCCTGCCAGAACCTTACCTGCTTCCCACCGGCCACCCCCTGTGACGGTGGCTGTGACCAAGGTTTGGTCCCTATCCCACTACTGGCCAACCTGTCAGTGGAGGAGCAGCCACCCTGGCTGCCTGGACTGGAGGCCCGCTACGTGGCATTTGCCCGTGACCTCATGGCTGATGCCCAGCGCGAGGGCCGCCCGTTCTTCTTGTACTACGCCTCCCACGTGAGTAACCCTGCCCTGCCCTCTGGCTGCCTATGACCCCTGCGTGATACTGACCCCAGCCTTTGTCCCCAGCATACCCACTACCCGCAGTTTAGCGGGCACAACTTCGTAGGGCGCTCGGGACGCGGGCCCTTTGGGGACTCCTTGATGGAGCTGGATGCGGCTGTGGGGGCCCTGATGACGGCTGTGGGGGACCTGGGACTGCTCGGAGAGACCCTGGTCATCTTCACTGCAGACAATGGGTACGCTGCTGGGCAAGACAGGTTCCTTGCTGTGTCAGACCAGGGCCCTGAGGTTCTTCCAGCTGCACTGTCAGCCAAGGACCTGGTGGGAAGTGAGGCTCAGCTGTGGGCTGGAGGCCAGGGGCCACAGAGGACCTAGTGCCGGTCTTGGTAGGCCTGGGAGGGGCTGTGCACACCGGTGTGTCTGGACGAGGCTGGTGACTTAGAAGGAGTGGGCAGAGGCCCAACTACTGTCACTGCTGACCTCTCTGTGCGTCCCAGACCTGAGACGATGCGCATGTCCCGTGGGGGCTGCTCTGGCCTCCTGCGATGTGGAAAAGGAACAACCTTCGAGGGAGGTGTTCGAGAGCCTGCCTTCGCCTTCTGGCCCGGCCACATTGCTCCTGGTCAGTCCCCAGGCTCTCCCTGTGGACTCCCAGCTACTTCTCCAGCCTTGATGTGAGCGGGTGACCGAGCAGCCCTCTGCCCCCAGGCGTGACCCATGAGCTGGCCAGCTCCCTGGACCTGCTGCCCACCCTGGCAGCCCTGAGCGGGGCTCCACTGCCCAATGTCACCTTGGATGGTACCGACCTCAGCCCCCTACTGTTGGGCACAGGCAAGGTAGAGCTGCAGCCACCCTGCCCACTGCTCGGCCTCCCAGTGCAGCGCGCCCCCTCTGCTAGGCGGGTGCCAGTGGGCGGGAGATGGTGCATGTCCAGGCTCCTGCACCAGACGGCCGCTGAGTCTGCTTGGGAACTTTCTCTCGCCTGTGGCCTGCCTTTGCCCCCAGAGCCCTCGGCAGTCTCTCTTCTTCTACCCGGCCTACCCAGACGAGGTCCACGGTGTCTTCGCTGTGCGCAGTGGGAAGTACAAGGCTCACTTCTTCACCCAGGGTGAGTCTCTCCCCTGGGGACACCCCAGGGAGCCCAGAACCCAGCCCCCTCTGACCCTTGCCTAGTACACAGAATTGACCCCTCCCCAGGCTCTGTCCACAGCGATACCACTGCAGACCCCACCTGCCACGCCTCCAGCCCTCTGACTGCGCATGACCCTCCGCTGCTCTACAACTTGTCTGAGGACCCTGGTGAGAACTACAACCTTCTAGAGGATCTGGCAGAGGTCAGCCCAGAGGTGGTAGAGACGCTGAAGCAGCTCCAGCTGCTCAAGGCTCAGTTTGATGCAGCCATGACCTTCGGCCCCAGTGAGATGTCCCGGGGCAAGGACCCTGGCCTGCAAATCTGCTGCCAGCCCAGCTGCACTCCCCACCCGGCCTGCTGCCACTGCCCGTCCCCCCACCCCTGAGCTGGCCATCCCCGAGAGGTGTAGTAGGGATAGCTGACGCCGTAATAACACCAGCTGAGAAGTGAAGCGTGCTGATTCCTCTCCCCGTGTAAACCCTGTGAGGTTGGTGCCGCTCCGTTACAAATAAGGAAACTGAGGCGCAGGGCACTTAGGGGCTTGCCCAGGGTCTCCCAGCAGAAAGAGATGGATCTGGAAATTAAACCTGGGCTTTCTGGCTCCGGAACCCACCCCACCCCCTTAGCCACCTTCCCAGTCAGTGTACACACACACGCATCCACTCCAGGAGCAGTCCCAAGTACCTTTAAGTACCAGAAATGGGAGTGGAGAGGGGAGTGTGAAGAGCTTGGTGGCCAGAAGACCCCAAAGATGCAAAGAGCCTAGAAGAGAGGTTTTCCCCAGAAGGACACATTCTCAGAGGTGGGAACCAAACTGCAGGGTTATCAGACACCTGACAGGCAGGTGACAGCTACATGTCCCTAGGAAGGCAGGTCAGCAGGTCCAGAGCCAGCCCCGCCCCAGGCTCAGCACTCCCCACACTCCTCCCTCTCCCCCAGCAAAGGGATTGTGTGCAGCTGTCTCTTGGGTGGGTTCCCTCCTGCCCGGAGTTCTGTAGGCTTCCCACCACTCAGGCGAAGCCCATACTCTTGGTTCTGGGGTTGGCCTGGCTGTTCTGCCCCCCGCAACACCTGCGTCTGTCACCCCTTCTCGGCAGAGGGGCTTCCCGACCACCTGCCCGTGTGTCGCAGCAAATCAGGCCGATGGCAGGCCACTTGTGAATCCAGATGCAGGTCCCTCACTGAGTGTTCATGTGGCCCTGGCTGGACAAGGGATGCTGCCTGGGGGTCCTGCAGGCCTACCTGCCAGTGCCCCTTCCTTACCGACACACCTGCAGTCTCAGCAGTGGGCAGATGTCCCTGGACCTCAGGGATATAGCCTCTCTCTGTCCCAGGAGGCTGTAACCAGCCTGAGCCAATCCACTGATTGGCCCCATAGGGGCCTGTGACCAAGATCCTGGAGGTGAAAGGGCGAGGCCTGTGCCATGGCAGCTACACCCTGACTGGACCCTGGCAGCGCCCCTCCGTACAGAGCTCCGAGTGTGAGGAAATGAACAGCCTGTCACAGCCAGTGCGGTGGGTGTCTGTCCTCCCCGTGAAGCAGCCTGTCGGACTGTGCCTGCAAAGGGGCATGTGGCAGGCACGCGGTGTACTTGGTGTGGGGGCCACGCTGACCGCACGATGGAGGGCAGTGGCATGAGGAGGCCCCACCTGCTGCACTTGTGGTCTGAGTGGAAGTGCTGACCCCGATGGCGCCTTGGTTCAGGGTGAGGACAGAGAGGGACCGAAGTGGGTACAAGGCCAGACCTCAGAACCAAGTACTACCAGCTGGGCCCCTGCTGCAGCTCTTTGACCAGGTCCGTGGCCATGTTCATCCCACCAGGCCTTGTGGGGCAGCACTGAGCAGAGAGCGGAGCTCCGGTGACCACCCACTCTGCTCCATGGTGCTTCAGTCAGCAAAGGAGGTAGACTTAGCCTCAGCATGCTAGCACGGGCTGGCTTCCGTGTGACAAGCAGTACTGTTGTAGGGTGGGGTGTGGGTATTGCCTCCCAGGAACCACAGGGAACCTGGGGTGCTGAAGACTTGACAGGGTGGCAACACTGTACACATGTGTGCGTGAAGCAGTTGTGCTACACACCAGGTTTTGCATACTTCATACTTCAGTGAGAGTGATGATCTGACTATGAGAAATGCTGCTAAGGAGGAGCATCTGGTCGTACCAGGGTATGATCAGGACAGGGGGATTATTGAGCCAGTTAAGAGTGCTGAGGTCTGAGCAGGTGCTGAAAGTGTGCACCCAAGGGGGGAAGACGCAGGCGCTCTGACCTGCTGCTCCTTGTTTTGTTACAAAGCCTCTGTGTACAGACATGCTTCTTTCTCGCTACTGTACTGGTTCTAGCTGATGGCAGTCTCCTCGTCTGTGCAACACACACGCACACCCAGGCACGTACACACACGCACTGTTAAGTACACAGCCTCGGGACCAGCAGTTAGCATAATAGCTCTGTTGCTGGACTCCCACGTAGTCGACCGCGGTTCAAGTCCCGGACCCGGTGGCTTAAACTCTTGTCGGGTGCGTGTGCATGCATGCCCAAGATCCCGAGAGGAGAACGGAGGAGAAAGGATTGCAGCATGGCCATCCCCCCTGGGAGGTAATTTCTCACTTTCTGTCTGACTGGCGAGTGCACGCACCCTATAGCAAAAACCTCTCAAAAAAAAGTACACAGCTTCCCACTGTTGCATGCACACACAGCCCCAGATGGCATTTCAACTTCCTGGCACTTCCCTTTACTCTCTGCTGTTGATTTCAGAACACCGTCCACTGTGATCCTGGCGACTCATAACCCGGCAGCTTTCCATTCCCACACAGCTGTGTTCTCTGGAAGGGGATAAGCGTATTTTTGGAATGGACAGAACAAGCAGATATGTTGGTTCTGTGGTTGCCCCTCAGGTGCATTAGAAAGGAAAAGGAGCTATCTAAACCCAAGTGACTGTAGGCATCTCCACCACCATCTCCTCTCCCACTCGCACACTCACCTATTCCCCAAGTGACCAGAAAGGGGAGCAAAGGAGAATGATTCCACAGCATAATGTTTAAATTTGCCTCTTCTCTGACTATATATATATTAAATTTATTCATTTATTTTTTTTCAAGAAAGAGAACACCTTCAACAGGATCTTGGCTCCAGGGTCCACCTCAGCCCCAGCCAGCCCTGTACCATAGTAAGCGTGTGCCTGGCGTATCCAGATCTCCAGATACAATCCTGGGAATTTCTCATATAGATCAACCATACAGTGTGTAGCTTTACTACCTCACACTGTCCAGACCCAGGATGGTTTTAATTACAAAAGACTGTGCACTCAGTAGAGAGACCCAAACAGTACCTGCTAGCCTCAGGCTCAGGCAGGGAGTACTGTTGGGGGGCTTGGAGGGTGTCATGGCCTGCTCAGTTCTCTGTGCTCATGAAAATACTGTATTGTAAGCTTTGATAGAGGTCTTAACCCTAACCTTCCCTGTTGCTCCCCACACCCTGGCCCTTTGGGTGTTTGACACGTTCTGTCATGTTTGCAACCCCGGTCTGGTGTAGGGCAAGAGCACTGCATGCATTTATACCTCCTCCAGCCTCATGGTTCTCCTGTGTGAAGAAAAAGAGCCTCCACAGGATGGATGCAGCCCCTTCCCTGAGTACATATTCCAGCAACACATTACAACACGTATCATGCACCGTCTATCCCAGCAACCCACTCTATTCTATTCTACATCTATTTCAGCCCACAGTACATCCCAGTGTTAGAGCCTGCAGTATTTCCCAACTACACAACCCACAGTATATCCAGCACTATGGCCTGTAATATAGTCCAACAAGGTAGCCTCCAATATATCTCAGCAAGATAGCCCACAATATATCCTGCAACAGGGCCCACAATATAGCCTGCAATATAGTCCACAGTACACCCCAGGAATATAACCTGCAATATTTCACAGCATTATACCCTGCAATATACCCCACAATATTTGCAAGTATTATAGTATGTGATAGATACCAGCAATATGGCTCAGGATATGTACCAGTAATATAGCTCACAATACTGATCATGAGTTGTGATTTGGGGCCAAAATCTTACCAAGTATATACACAGGGTTTTTTTTTGGAGAGGTTTTCACTATAGGGCGCATGCACTCGCCAGACAGACAGAGAGAGACATAGAAACAGAAAGTGAGAAATCACCCCCCAGAGGGGATGGTCACACCACAATCCCTTCTCCTCCATTCTCCTCTCGGGATCTTGGGCATGCACGCACACGTGCCCGGCGTGAGTTTTAAGTCACCGGGTCCGGGATGCGAACCGCGGTCGACTACATGGGAGTCCAGCGACATAGCCATTACGCTAACTGCTGGTTCCAAGTATATACATAGTTTTAAGGTATTTAAGTGAACTCAAAGTTTGCAAGTTCAACTTATAAGATTTATTGAGGAGGATGAAAAGGTTTCATTATTGAGACAATTTAAGTACTTAAAGAGGTAGGATTTATTAAGTTTATGATTAAATGAACTTAAGTTTGTGAATGAAACATTATTTAAAACCCTCTTTTTTTTTTTTTTCCTTTTTTTTGGAGAGGTTTTTGTTATAGGGCATGTGCACTCGCCAGAAATACAGAGAGAGACAGAAAATGAGAAATCATCCCCCAGGGGGGATGGCCATGCCACAATTCCTTCTCCTCCATTCTCCTCTCGGGATCTTGGGTGTGCACGCACACGAGCCCGGCATGAGTTTAAGCCACTGGGTCCAGGACTCGAACCGTGGTCAACTACATGGGAGTCCAGCGACATGGCCATTACGCCAACTGCTGGTCCTTTAAAACCCTCTTTTTAAAATGAAATATTTATTTCTCTCTGCCTCTGCTGACCTTCCCTGGGTCCACTTTCTCTGCTGTGAAGTCCCAAGCCTGGGTTCCCCCCTTCCAGACCCTAGGCATTAGTAAGGTAGGCAAAATCTCTCTGTATCCTGTTATTTTCTATCTTTTCTAACTTAAAACAAAAAAGAAAGAGAAGAGTTCTCTTTCCCCCAGTTTTTCTCTTGCTAATTTGTCTCACCTTCCCTCATACAGGACAGAATAGTTGCAGGCATCTCCATCTCTGCCTCTGCTGCCCTTTTAGCACTGCCCGCGCATCACGTGGTTTTCGTTTTTAACTTAGTTTTATTTTCTGCGATGTGTTTTCTGCTTTTTTGTTTTGTTTGTTATTTCCTTCTTTTTTTCTTTGCCATTTCTTCCTATCTCTGTTTTCTACTCTCCTTTTCTTTTATCTTACTTTCTGATTTTACTGCTCAGCCCTTACCCACCATCTAGAGGGGTCTAGGTGCATAGTAGCCAAACATCTGAATACTGTGAGACTTAGTGAATTCTTCGCCACTCACTGAACTGGTTCTAAAAGGAGAGAAATTCCTCTTCAGAAATCTGATTTCAAAAGTCCTCTTGTGGTGGGAACCAGCAGTTAGAACATACCAGAAATTCGTCATTGCCACCTCCATGAAAATTGATATTAGCAAAGTAAAAATCCCAAAGTACCTTACCGATGCTTATTTCAAGAAAAAGAAACTGCAGAAGCCGAGACACCAGGAAGGTGAGATCTTCGACACAGAGAAGGAGAAATACGAGATTTCAGAGCAGTGCAAGCTTGATCAGAAAGCTGTGGACTCACAAATTTTACCAAAAATCAAAGCTGTTCCTCAGCTCCAAGGCTACCTGCAATCCGTGTTTGCCCTTACAAATGGAGTTTATCCTCACAAATTGGTGTTCTAGATTTTTTACCAAGAATCTAATTAAATAACTGATATATATATA
>NW_006160060.1:176092-177755 GCF_000334495.1 Tupaia belangeri chinensis
CTGTTGATGATGACATGTATAGTATTCTCAACTGGATTGGTCTGAGAAGTATTTCATGATGGGTAAAGTCTTTTTACAAGCAAAATGAGAAATAGTGATTGACTGTTTTTAAAAAATAATTAGAATATTAACGATAATGATTGGGAAAAACATAGAAAAGATATTGAATGATGAAGTAGGGAGGTTAATGTCTCTGTATTGACTGACATGCATGGCATTCTCTTTTGAAAAAGCAATGTAATACACTGTAAAGTTATATGTAATCCAATGTAATATAAAGAAGATTATGATGATAATAAAAATTAAAAAATAAAATAAAGTTAAAAAATAAAAAAAAACTGAGAAAACAACCAAGAAAACCGAGGGTAATATATGAGAAATACTAGATACCATGAAACACCCAACTATCTGAATAATTGGTATCCCAGAAGGTGAAGAAACTATTAAGGGCATTGATAACCTATTCCATGAAATCCTAGAAGATTACTTTCCAAGTTTAGAGAAGCACTTAAACATTCAGAATCAAGAAATACGAAGAACCACAAATAGAATCAATCCAAGAAGATTCTCTCCATGGCACATCATAGCCAGATTGGCCAAAACCACAAAGACAAGATACAAAAATTGGCAAGAGAGAAACATCAAGTCACTTACAAAGGTTATCCCATCGGGCTAACACCGGACCTCTCATCAGATACAATATGAGCAAGGAAAGAATGTGGAAACATATTCAAAGTGTTAAATGAAAAACTATTTCAACCAAAAGTACTATACCTGGCAAGATTATCCTTCAAATGGGGAAAAAAATAAAAAAGATAAAAACATTCTCGGATAAACAAAACCTGAAAGAATTTACCAACCCAGACCAGCTCTTCAAGAAATTCTGAAAGGAGTACTATACCAAGAAAACTAAAGACAGAAAGAAATAAGAGAACAAAAAAACAACCAAGAACATGGCCAACTTAATGATAGGGACAAGTCTGGAAATATTGATAAAAATGTTAAATGTTAATGTGTTAAATTCTCCTATCAAGAGACACAGACTGGCTAAATGGATAAAAAAAATCCATCTGCTGCCTGCTAGAAACCCATCTCATGGATAAAGACACACATAGATGAAAAGTGAAGGACTGGGAAAAGGTATTCCATGCAAATGGAAACCAAAAAAGAGCAGGAGTTGCTATACTGATTTCAGACAAAATAGGCTTTAAGACAAAAACGGTAAGAAGAGACAAAGAAGGGCATTATATAGTAGTAAAAGGGCTAATTCATCGAGAAAATATAATGCTTATAAATATCTATGCACCCAATTCAGGAACACCCAAATATGTAAAGGAAAGACTGCTAGATCTAAAAGAAGAGATAGACTATAACACTATAATTGTTGGAGATCTCCACAGCCCATTATCTCCTTTAGACATATCAACGAGACAAAAAATAAGCAAAGAGATCCCGGACCTAAATGATACCATAAATCAGATGAATTTGACAGACATCTATAGAACTTTCCACCCCCTGGGACCAGCAGTTACCGTAATGGCTACGTCGATGGACTCCCACATAGTCGACCGTGGGTTCGAGTCCTGGACCCAGTGGCTTAAAACTCATGCCGGGCGCATGTGCGTGCGTGCCCAAGATCCCGTGAGGAGAATGGAGGAGAAGG
>NW_006160060.1:177809-178472 GCF_000334495.1 Tupaia belangeri chinensis
CTCTCTGTCTCTCTCTGTCTGTCTGGCGAGTGCATGTGCTCTATGGCAAAAACCTCTCAAAAAAAAAAAAAAAGAACTTTCCACCCTCAAACCACAAAATATACATTTTTCTTAGCCCTGCATGGTACCTTCTCAAAGACTGACCACATGATAGGGCACAAAACCAGCCTTTATAGATTCAAATGCATAGAAACTATATCCAGCATCTTCTCTGACCATGATGGAATAAAACTTGGTATTAATTTCAGGAAAAATCCCTAAAAAATACACGAATACATGGAAAACTAAATAATCTACTTCTGAATGACTTCATAACTACCAAAGAGATCAAGACTGAAATAAAAAGATTCATGAAAATAAATGATAATGAGTGTATGAGTTTTCAAAATCTATGGGACACTTGGGAACCAGCAGTTAGCGTAATGGCTATGTCACTGGACTCCCCCATAGTCGACTGTGGTTCGTGTCCCAGACCCAGTGGCTTAAAACGCCGGGCGCATGTGCGTGTGTGCCCAAGATCCCGAGAGGAGAATGGAGGAGAAAGGATTGCGGCGTGACCATCCTCCCGGGGGTTGATTTCTTGCTTTCTGTCTCTATGCGTCTGTCTGTCTGTCTGACAAGCGCACACACCCTATAGCGAAAACTTCTCCAAAAAAAAAAAAA
>NW_006160060.1:179209-180053 GCF_000334495.1 Tupaia belangeri chinensis
AGGAGAAGGGATTGCGGTGTGACCATCCCCTCTGGGGGGTGATTTCTCGCTTTCTGTCTCTCTGTCTCTCTCTGTCTGTCTGGCACGCGCACGCACCCTATAGCAAAAAACCTCTCCAAAAAAAAGAAAGCCTGAATAGACCCATAACAAGCAATGAGATTGGATCAGTAATAAATAACCTCCTAACAAAGAAAAATCCAAGTCCCAATGGCTTCACTTCTGAATTTTACAAAACTTTTAAAGAAGAGGTAACCCCCATTCTACTCAAACTATTGCTAGAGATCCAAAAGGAAGGAACCCTTCCAAATTCATTCTATGAAGCCTCCATTGCCCTCATTCCCAAAATGGATAAGGATACAACAAAAAAGAACAACTACAGACCAATGTCTCTGATGAATATAGATGCAAATATTCTCAGCAAGATACTTGCTAAACATATCTAATAGCACATAAAAAAGATTATTCATCACAACTAGGTAGGCTTTATTCCAGGGATACAAGGGTGGTTCAACATATGCAAAACCATAAATGTAAAACACCATATTAACAGAAAGAAAGATTAAAACAAAAAAAAAGCATATGACCATGTCAATCGATGCAGAAAAAGCACTTGATAAAATACAACATTCCTTCATGGTTAAGACTTTCATTAAAATCAGCATAAAAGGATTGTTTCTCAGCATAAAAAAGCCATTTATGAAAAACCTATAGCTAACATTATACTGAATGGGGAAAAGCTGAAAGATTTTCTATTAAAAATGGGTACAAGACAAGGCTGCCCACTCTCTCCACTCCTATTCAATATAGTACTGGAAGTCCTAGCCAATGTGATCAGACAAGAGAA
>NW_006160060.1:180081-196022 GCF_000334495.1 Tupaia belangeri chinensis
AGGGAAAGAAGAGTCGAAATTATCTCTGTTTGCAGATGACATGATTGTATACATAGAAGAGTCCATAGCATCCACGAAAAAACTTCTTGAAGTAATAACGCATAAAGTGGCAGGATACAAAATTAACTTATAAAAAGTCTATAGCATTTCTATGTAAAAACAATAAGCAGACAGAGGCAGAACTGAAGAAAGTAATCCCATTTACCATACCCACAAAAAGTATAAGATACTGAGGAATAAAACTAACCAAGGAAGTCAAAAAACTCTATAAGGAAAACTATGAAAATCTTAAAAAGGAAATTGAAAATGATACAAAAATGTGGAAGGACATCCCATGTTCCCGGATTGGGAGAATTAACATAATCAAAATGGCAATCCTACCCAAATTAATCTATATATTTAATGTGATCCCTATGGAATTACAAGAGACATCCTTCACAGATCTAGAAAAGGCAATCAGAATTCATCTGGAACCATAAAATACCCCATATTGCCAAAGCAATCCTACACAAAAAGAGTGGAGTGGGTGGCATCTCACTTCTGTCCCCCAAAACATATTACAAAGCTGTGATAATCAAAACAGCATGGTACCGGCACAAAAAACCAACATGAGGACCAATGGAACAGAGTAGAGACCCTAGATAAACCCCAAAACATACAGCCAACTGATCTTTGACAAAGGGTACCAGCCAATCCAGTGGGAAAAGAAAAACATCTTTAGCAAATGGTGTTGGAAAAACTGGGTATCCACCTGCAGAAAGATGAATCTGAACCCTGTCACCATTAACAAAAATCAACTCAAAGTGGATCAAAGATCTAAACCTAAGACCTCGAACTATAAATCTATTAGAAAACACTGTGGAAACTCTGGGAGATATTGGGGTAGGTGAAGACTTCTTAACCAAGACCCCCAAAGCACAGGCAATAATCCCAAAAATAGACAAGTGGGATCACATCAAATCAAGAAGTTTCTGCACAGCAAAGGACACAGTAATTAGTGTGAATTGACAACCCTCAGAATGAGAGAAAGTTTTTGTAAACTCTGCTTCAGATAAGGGACTAATAACCAGAATACACAGAGAACTCAAGCGGCTTTCCTGGAAGAAAATTATTAACTCAATTAAAAGATGGGAAATGAGCTGAATAAACAACTCTCTAAGGAAGACATACAAATAGCTCAAAAGGCTTATGAAAAACTGCTCAACATCACTCATCATAAGGGAGATGCAGATCAAAACCACAATGAGATACCATCTAACCCCAGTCAGAATGACTAAGTTTTTTTTAAAAAAATGATAAGTGCTGGTGGGGATGTGGTGAAAGGGGAACTCTCCAACACGGCTGATGGGAATGTAAATTGGTCCAGTCACTATTGAGAACAATATGGAGATTCCTCAAAGATCTACAAATAGAACTTACCATACAATCCAGCAATCTCACTCCTTGGTGTCTACCCAAAGGACAGAAGAATGCTTAGTCAGGAAAATATTTGTACATCAATGTTTATTGCAGCATTATTCACAATTGCTAAGACATAGAACCAACCCAAATGTCCACGAATAGAGAAATGGATTGAAAAAGTGGGCATATAAATTCTATGGAATTCTACTCAACCATAAAAAAACAGCAAGATTCTGGCTTTTGACAGAAAGTGTATGGATAGAGATGAATATGAATATTTACTGCTGAGTGAAGCAAGCCAGGATATGAAGGAGAGATATTGTATGTCTCCACTCTATGGCCGAAACTGAATGACTAGAAGATATAGAAACATAGAAAATGGTTATAGATACCAGATACAGTGTGGGAAGAGGATGAAAGAAAGAGGAGAGTCTGAGGAAAGACATTAAGGGGAAAATGGAGAGGCAAGACATTTGTGGGACAGAGAAATAGGTCTTTACCTGTTGATGATGGCATGTATGGTATCCCTAAGAGGACTGGTAAGAAATGTATTCATGTTGAAACATTCATTTTATAAGCTAAGTTACATATGTGATTTAATATATAAAATAAATTAAAATAAAATTTAAGAAAATAAAAATACAATAAAAGGACCCTTTTCTATGTAAAAAGAAGAAGGAAAGAAAGAAAGAAAGAAAGAAAGAAAGAAAGAAAGAAAGAAAGAAAGAAAGAAAGAGAGAAAGAAAGAGAAAGAAAGAAGAAAAAGAAAAGAAGAAGAAAGAGGAAAAGAGAAAGAAAAAGAAAGGAAGAAAAAAAGAAAAGAAAAAGAAAAAGAAGGGATTGAGGGAACCAGCAGTTAGCGTAAGGGCTATGTCGCTGGACTCCCACGTAGTCAAACGCAGTTCAAGTCCCGGACCCGGTGGCTTAAAACTCACACCAGGCACGTGTGCGTGCGTGCCCAAGATCCCGAGAGGAGAATGGAGAAGGGATTGCGGTGTGACCATCCCACCTGGGGGGTGATTTCTCGCTTTATGTCTCTATGTCTCTCTCTGTCTGGCGAGCGCGCGCGCCCTATAGTGAAAACCTCTCCAAAAAAAAAAAAAGGGATTGAATAGTTGTTTCTGGATAATTGTCCTTGGCTACCAGGATCAATACCGAAAGTGGTGTTAGTCCGAGGCTGGACAATCCAGGAGACAGAAGTCCTTGCAGAGTGGTCCTAGTGTCTGGTTGCAATGACCCTTGTGCGGTGTCATGCTTATAGCAGTTCTTGTTATCAGACATGCTAGGAATCACTTTTTCCATGGCCCTCCCTAGCTGTTTAGTCAAGGTTTAATATGAGTCTACATAAATGGCTTCGTTTTCATTCTGACAACCTTCACAAAACTCTCACAAAATTGCCCTTTCTTGATGAGATGAGTGAGCAGGAGTATTACCGTAGCATAGAACTCTGTCAAAGCTTTCCTAGTCACTTCTGCTAAAGCTTTGGCTAACTTTCACAAAATATTCTCTTAATAAGTAGATGTCATCATCCTTTGATCTTTTCAATAGTAAACAAGCAAAATGCCTTAAGTATCCCAAACACCTTTGCCATGACCTTTGCTCCTAAATGGTCTACTTTTGCTTTGATTGAACCACTTCCACCTTTTTTTTTTTTTTTAATTTCTCCAGATGGTATGTGCACTCCCCAGAGACAAAAAGACACACACACACACACACAGAGAGAGAGAGAGAGAGAGAGAGAGAGAGAAAGCACTCCCTGATGGGGCGTGGTCACACTGCAATGTCTTCTCTTCCATTTCTCCATCCCATTGAGATTTGGGGCACATGCCAGGCATGTTTTCAAGCTACCATGCAGTCAGCCGTGTGAGACCCCGCTCCTTCAACCACCAGGCCACGGGGCTAGCCTAGTAGCTGTTGCTTGGGTTGTGATCTGTGCTTCAGGATCTCGGTCACTTGTTTAAAATTTCCTTTGAAAGCTTTGCTCTTGTCTGCAGCTGATCTGACTGCCACAGTTTTAGTACCCATTGAGCTGAAAGTTTGTTCCAATGTAATTTTGTAGTCAGAATTGTGTAAGCTGGTGTTGGCTATTGTTTCTGCTGTTAATCATTGATCATCTTAGGTCATGAACAAGATGAACCTTTTCCTTGAAAATCGCCACAGGTAGTCTGCCAAGATGGCCCAGTCACTCCTTAAAACAAGTTACCTATTTGCCCATTGCTGCGTCCCTATAATCCTCTCATAAAGCAGCAATGATTTCATCATTCATCCATCCAAGATTTGCCACAGTTCTGCATTAATTTTAGCACAATTCATATTGCCCTGATAGGGGCTCTCTTCAAAGTGATGTCTTATCCTTCTTAGTGCCTCAAACTAGATCCTGTTCAGATGTTTTATAACGAGTTAATGTGAGCTTATTTCGGTGCAAAATATTTTTAAAATCCATACATAGTTTTTCTTAACATGCATCCCATGGATTTTTGGAGGACCTCTCATGTTTATCAGTCTGTGGTTTCAAACTCTAGAGAGTTACTGTGCTAAGACCATCAGTTTTCATTAGGCCTATGTATTTTTTTTTTTAATTTCAATTTTAAAAAAAAATTGCCAGAGGGCACATGCACTCACTAGAGAGAGAGAGAGAGAAAGCACCATCTATGGGGAATGGTCACGCCACAGTCCCTCCTCCTCCACCTCTCCCTCCTTTTGGGATTTTGGGCATGCACACCTATGTGTCCAGTGTTTCTCAAACTGCCAGGCTCAGGACTCAAACCACATAATCAACCATGTGAGATCCAACTGCCTTAACCAGGCCACGGGCTAGTCCAATACTTGTGTCACTTTATAATGATCTCTGTTACTTTGCTTTAATCTTTTGCCTTAAATTCTTCCTTAGTTCCCCTCCTTTCCCCTCTGGCTTCAAATGGAATAAAACAAAACCCACACATGGAAAGGAGGCTGAAAACGTACTACACCACATTAGCAGTGTCGTTTCTGAATTGTAAGGATATAGTTAGTTTTAACCTTTCTTCTATTTTCTGCACTTCCCAAATTTTCTATAATGTTCATGTGGGGGGGGTGCATTTTTTGTTTTTTGTTGGTTTTGTGCCGGGGACCAGCCTCGGCGGGGGTGAGTTTGCTCGACGGAGGCGACGCTAGAGGGAAAGAAAGACAAAGGCCTCGTGCTTTTTCATGCACGTCCTAAGCCGGACACTTCTCTAAGATCGCTCTCTGAGGAGTGACAACTGCTAGGAATCGCTGTGCCTTTTTTTTGAAAATGGACACATGCAAGTAAATGAGAGAGGGGCTACGTGTACTAATGATCAATTCATAATGTTTTAACAATAGAAGAAAATCTCAAGCATAGATATTAGTTCTTATGGATTTTCATAAAGAATGATACTTATATAATTCTATAGGGATTTAAAACGTAAGGAATCCTAATATATTTACTTATCCTAAAGGGGTGGAGTTAGTGTTCACTTGATGAGGGCGGGGATACAGCCTTTTCAACTGGTGGTGAAGTGACTAATAAGTTAATGAAAAACTTTAAAATGGGTTTATGGTGTTCTGGATACACTTGTGTAGCCTATGGCACCACTGTTATGTATTTTGTTAGAACATTAGTTACCATGGGACGAGAGCGTCCTGGGCCAGTTTCGGCCTAGTCCTATTGTACGTGAAAAGATTATTTATATTAAATGTGTCTTGAAGGGCCTTCCAAAGATCAGGAAGAACTTTAGCACACCCTTTACTGTGCCCAATGAAGCGCTGTAATTAACAGTTAGTGGTCAGGGTAAAGGGGAGCGGTCGGGGGACTTTTCGGGAAATCTTACCACACACTCAAAATGTATGAGGGAGCTATGTAATTCTTTTATAGTAGTATATCGGGGAGTCAGAGGGGGGTCATTTCCCAGCAAGGCTATCACAGTTCCGGAGCGAATAGCAGGCGGCCTTGCCAACATGCTAAGTGACCCAAGCCTGTTCCATGGTCGGGGGGCGTACAGTCGCGGCCTTGCCAATTCACTGAACCGACCGGAAGCGATGCTCAAAGGTCAAGGGGCTCAGACGGGTCCTGGAGCCCCACCGGGTTGGACTCCTCCAGTTTTGTCATAGAGAGAAAGAGATGGAAAGTGAGAAATCACCCTCCAGGGAGTATGGCTACACCACAGAACCTTCTCCTCCATTCTCCTCTCGGGATCTTGAGCACACATGCACACGCGTCTGGTGTGATTTTTCTGGCACCAAGTCCAGGACTTGAACTGCAGAGTCAGCCATGTAGGATCCACTGCCTTAACCTGCTGATGCAACATGCTAATCTTTATAAGGGAAAATTAATACTTTAAAATTAAAAACACAGAAATGTTTTTAAAAGAATTATTTTATTTAACTTTATTTATTTATTTATTTAAATTTGACCAGAGAAGGACAGAGTGAGAGAGCAAAAGCAAGAGAGAGAGAGGGAAAGTGAGAAAGTAAGCCACCATGTCCGGGACTTGAACCATGGTCAGCCATGGGAGTCCAGCGTCCTCAACCACCATGCCACCTGCTGGCCTCCAAAACACAGAAATTCTACTTTGTATGGTATTTATAAAAAGAAAAACTTGGGGGCCAGCAAGTGGTGTGGTGGTTAAGGCATTGGACTCCCACATGGCTAACTGCTGTTTGAATACCAGAACTGGCAGCTTGCTTTCTCACTTTCCCTCTCTGTCTCTCTCTCCCTGGTGAGCATGCATGCTCTGTAGCAAATTTTAAAGTAATAATAATAATTAATAAAGTTAAATGAATAATTATGTTTAAAAATTTTAAAATAAAGACTTGACAGAGTGCTGCCTTTGGTCTGCCTCATGGTAACACGCTTGAGCTGCAACAATTCAATGGGCAGGCATTTTCACTGTGGCCAAAGTAACTTGTTTAAGTTTTATTGATTTACCTTTATTTCTTCATTTTTAGTTTTTTGTGGATGTTTCCATTTGCATTTGGAATTCTCCAATAAGCAATGCCAACCTAAATAACAAACAGAAAGAAGTTGGTGGTGAAAGTGCTGGACTCCCACATGTCCGATCTCTGTTCGAGCCTGGACTCAGGGCCTTGAAGATTGCACCAGGCACATGTGCATGCATGCCCAGAATCCTGAGGGGAGAATGGAGGAGGAGGACTTATGATGTGGCCACCCCCATGAGGAGGGTCGAGGATGGTGGTTTCTCACTTTCCCTCTATCTCTCTCTATGGCAAAAACCTAAACAAAAAATTGAGTTTAATTGGTAATAGCAGGGCACCACAGTGTGGGACATGCATGCCATGATGCCTGTGGGCGTAACACAGGAGGCTGAACTAGTGGGACGCAAAGTCAAAAGGAGGAGCAAGAAGTTTGAGGCAGAGGACGTTGGTCACAGTTGGCGTCATTCCTAGTGAGCCAGGTAAGGCTTATGTGCAAATGGCTTGCTGTCCTGTGACTCACGGCAAGCTGCAGTTTGGAAATGTCTTGTGATCATTCCTGTTATCAGGCAAATTGTGCATGAGAACTGCCCCCAGTGGCCTCCCAGCTTTATTTTGTTAGGACTGACATGTGATTCCACTGTATCTGACAGCTTTCACAGCAGCAGGCATTGCTGAAAACGGTTGGCTCCGCCATGTTGGCACAGGCAGCAGAGCACTGCTGCATGAGGCTGGAGCCTTATGAAAGACCTGGGTTCAATCACAGGGCCAGCCTGGACAGGCCAGGCGCCATGGCTCACAGCTACCAGCCAAGCTAACTGGGAGGCTGAGGCAGAGGGTCACGATAATGAAACCCTGTCAAAAATATGTCTCTCTTGAGACCAGCAGTTAGCGTAATGGCTATGTCGCTGGACTCCCACATAGTCGACTGCGGTTCGCGTCCCAGGCCCAGTGGCTTAAAACTCACGCCGTGCGCGTGTGCGTGCGTGCCCAAGATCCTGAGAGGAGAAGGGATTGTGGCGTGGCCATCCCCCCTGGGGGGTGATTTCTCGCTTTCTGTCTCTCTGTCTCTCTCTATCTGGCGAGCACACGCGCCCTATAGCAAAAACCTCTCAAAAAAAAAATTATGTCTCTTTCAGGCAGGTGACATGGTAGTTAAGGTGGCTGGATCCCATGTGGCTGACTTTACAGTTCGAGTCCCAGATCCTGTGGCTCGAGAAACATGCTGGAAACGTGCGCATGCATGTCCCAAAATGAAAGATGGCTACGGACCCTTGGGGGCGATTTCTCACTTTCCCTCTCTTTGTCTCTCTCTCTCTCTTTCTCTCTCCAGTAAGTGCTTGCGCCCTATAGCAAAAAAAAAAAAAAAAAAAGAAAAGTAAAAGCTCTTTTCTCTATTTTCTTCTCTCTCCCATTAAATATAATTAAATAGATAGATAGATAGATAGATAGATACACATGTTTAAGGGCCAGCAGATGGCACAACGATTATGTCACTGGATTCCCACATGACCAACCACAATTCAAGTCCCCAGATACGGTGGCTTGAAAGTCACACCTGGCATGTGTACTTGTGTGCTTAAGATCTGGGGAGGAGAGTGGAGGAGGGATTGTGATGTGTGCTTTCTCCTCTCTCTGGCCAACACTTGTGCCTTCTGGCAAAAAAACAAAAAACAAAACAACCTTTTTTCATTAAACAAAGGTTCTTTGTTATCTCTCAGTATTCAACTCATAGCCTCAAGCATCTCTTGCATATTATGTGGATTCTGCATATTTATTTTATCTTAATACCATAACAAACATTTTCTGTATTATCACAGACGTTAGTACTATTTTCATATCGGCCCAATATCTCAGCTAGATAAAGATGATTAATTTACTTAATCCTACTGGTCGATATTTAGACTACTTCTATGCTTTTGTTATCTTTGACAAGAAAGCGATAGACATGTGTGCAGAAAGCTGTTTATTTAGGGCGCTCTCCCAGGCTGACGGTGCAGACGTTGTGTCCTGGCGCCAGGCGGCGCCGCACGGAGCTCCGACGGCCGCCTGCCACAGCAGGCCGGAGGCCCAGCGCCCCCTAGCGCCGGAAGGGAGAACTCGCGGTCACCCGGCAACAAACGCAAGGGCAGCAGGTGCTCACAGGAAGCTCCTAAATTCTGCGGGCAGAAAGCAGGTGGAGGGAGAGATTGGAGGGTAGCTGGAGCAGGCCCAGTTAGGGTCCAATAGGGAGCGGCTGCAGGGTGTAAGAGGGCGTGCTCTTGCTCAGGTTTGGTTTCAAAATCCTGGCCTGAGTGCAGGTGGAGGTGGAGCCCACAAGAGGCTCTTGCAGATTCCAGAGGAAACTCAAGCTGGCTTGATTCAGTGGGAGTGGGGAGAGCATAGAGCAGGTGACAGGGCAGTACTGCAGTAGTGAAGGTGATAGGAAAACATAAAATACAGAACACAGATGAAGAGGGTGGCTGGGGGAAAGGCTCCTGTGAGCGCAAGGTGACTGCTGATCTCCAGGCACCAGCACCCTCATCAGGCAGTCCTGCAGAGCACCAGCTGAGACCCCAGCCAGGAGTGGCACCCATGTTGGCTGGGGTCGAGCTAATGCACAACAGTTACCAAGCCTCCATGCCCATGGGAGGGATGGCGTCAGTGAGGTAGGATCCAGGACCAAGACCAGGCCGGGGCCTCGGGTGGCCAGGCTTGATGAGACCATGAGGTCTGAGCAGCCAGAGGTGAGGAAGGTCGGCAGGCACAGGCAGAGCTTATCTAAGGCCATCCCGAGGGCCAGCTGGGGGGCACACAGAAGAGCCAGGAGGGGGACAGTGGGGCAGGCCGAGGGCGCATGGCCAGGTCTCCCTGCAGCGGGTGGGGTCTGAGGAGCTTGCCCAGTGCAGAGGCAGTGCAAGTGTTGAAGGCACACCCATGGGGCGTCTGCCTCCTCACAGCTTAGGAGACCTTTTCTCATAACCATTTTGTTTCTCAAACAAATGGAATGTTCCAGTGTACGGATGAAGAAGTTGCACCTGATCAACTTGCGGGGCCTTGGTGTGTCGGTTGTGCTGTTCACATGCAAAGGTCTGGACCGTCCGCTGTGGCACTGTGACTTTATCCCAGGGCCAATGAGTGGGGACCTGATTCCATTTGAGTGGAGAGGCGTGGTTTTTACAGGCAGCACTTCTTTGTTTTGGGAGAGGTTTTTGCTATAGGGCATGTGCACTCACCAAAAAGAGAGAGAGAGACAGACAAAAAGCAAGAAATCACTCCCCAGGGAGGATGGCCACGCCGCAATCTCTCCTCCTCCATTCTCCTCTCGGGATCTTGGGCACACACGCACATGCGCCCGGCGTGAGTTTAAGCCACCAGGTCCGGGACTCGAACCATGGTCGACTACATGGGAGTCCAGTGACATAGCCATTATGCCAACTGCTGGTTCTAGTACTTCTTAGTAGTGTATTTGTCTATATGAGGGGACTTCAAAAGGTCCTTGGAAAAAACTGAATTTAAGTATGAGTTTGCATTTCCACAGATTTTTTAAAGGGCCCTCACTCTACCCTTGGCTGGCTCACACCCACAGCCCTCACATGTTGCCTTCCTGGGGCTGCAGCTCAGGGGAGGGACACAGGCCCCTCAGCAGGGCTGGCTGCCCTCTGCCAGGGTGCCTCTGAGCTATGTTCACCAGGGCCAGGAGGGAGTCTGGCAGAGCCTCTGTAACCAGCTAAAGCCGTCCATATTCTTCTGGCTTTCTGTGGAGAATTTTTTAAGTACCAGTTTTTAGATCTCAGCGCACTGCTTTTGAAGGGGTTTGCATGCCAACCAGAGCTGTGCTGACTCCCGCATGGCCTCCTCGCCGTGCTCCAACTGGAGCTGTGCCGACTCCACATGTGGCCTCCTCGCCGTGCGCCAGCACACGAGGGGGCAGGTGCCTTCTCTTCCTGCCTTGGGGTCCTCCGGGGAAAATCAGGTGTGTTTGGAGGAAGCCCAGACCTCCAGATGCAACACCCTGGGTGAAATCCCACTGCAACACTGCAGGGACCCCAATTTCAAAAAGCACTGAAGGCATGAGGTGCCTCTCGATTCCCATCGCCCCACTACCCTGGGGTTTCCAACCCTACCACCTGGGCACCCCCCTAGAAACAGCCAGGGTCACACCAAGCAGATTTATTGAGGCCATGGGCAGGGCCCACGTACACAGCGTGGGGCACACGTGGGGCAGACACGCTGGGCTGCAGGGGTGTTAGCAGCGGCAAAGCGATGACGTGCTGGGGGCACCCTCCTCCTGGCAGCATCTGGGGCTTCAGGGGAGTGTCAAGAACCACTTCTAGTCTCCCCAAGGCTCTTTGTGAACCCCTCCCTGCTTCCCCTGAGCTCCATGTGTGGGGGAACCCCACGCTTTGTCCCTGTGGTCAAGGATGGGATGATCCCTTGAGATTCACTATAAAAATTAAAATTCCGTTATAAATCACAGAGGAGGGGCAGGAGAGGTCATCTAGGAGCCTGATACCACCAGGCACCAACAGCCTCACCTTTGCCCCAGAGTCCTGACCCCGAAGTGCAGAGTGAAGGGCAGGGTTTGCAGGCACAGAGGGCAGAGACACCAGGAGAAGACAGGAAGACTGGGGACAGGTGAGGGTTAGGGGAAGAGTGGGTCAGAGGAAAAACGGGGGCACTGGGATCTCCCGTCTCCACAGCCCCCATGGCTGTGCTCTGGGGAAAGGTCCCACATACCCCCATCCAGTCCTTGCCAAAGCCATGGCGGCCTAAGACAGCCCAGCCCCAGCTGTGCCAGGAGCAGACGGGCAGGAGCTGGGAGCGGGCGTCACTCCAGGTAGATGTCCTCTGTGGGGCAGGCGTAGGCCAGGTGCTCCTGGTAGTACTCCAAGAAGGCGCGGCTGCGGAGGCAGGCCCCTTGAGCCACTCGGCACATGGCCCCAGACCTTCCCTCTTCCTCCTTCCCTGGAGCCCCCCACAACTGCCTTCCCCTGCCTGGGCATGGCCACATCACCCCAAACTTGGGTCCCTAGCTCTCTTGGGCAAGTGCCTTCCGCAACTCCCCAGGTCCGATGCTGCACCCAGCCTGGCGACAACATGCCCAGGCCTCCTCCTTCCCCAGGTCCCTCTCTGGTGCTCCTGTCCCCACCTGGCCCCCTCCCGCTCGTGCCCCTATCAGCATGCATGCCCCCCTCACTCCTGGGCCTTGCTCACCCCACGCTCTGCGCCACTGGCCTCATGGACTCCTGGGAGACAAAAACGTGGCAGGCGAAGCGGCTCAGCAGGGGATGTTTGGTGATGAAGCCGAAATAGCTACAAGAGAGGAGTGGGGTGTCAGAGCACTAGCCCAGCCCTGGCCAGCCAGTGCGCCTGGAGCTAAGAGGCAGGAGCAGAGGGCTTGGCAAGGGCAGGGGACCAGAGTGTGGTTGTGCGAGTCCAGGATTTGGAGGTGCTGGGAGTCTGTGAGGGGATGGTGTTCTGAGCTCATGCCTGGATGGCCAGGAATTCTCAGCCCAGGCTAGAACTCCACTGTGGACACATATTCCTTCCCTGGACCACCTCCTTCTTTGTCCAGTCAAAGCCCCTGAACACCAGTCTCAAGCTGATGCAGGCTCTTCCAGCCCACCTGCCTCTGTCCTGCAAACACACAGCTACTTTCTAGCCCCAGCGCCTCTTCTGACAACCTGTAACACCTGCTTTGATTCCACCACATGTTTCCCGGGAGAACACCTGGCCCAACTTGGTTTCATTCCACCTTTCCTGAATCTGCCATCCTCTTCTCATCCAGGACATTGGTTAAAATTATTGTTCAGAGGGAGAGGCAAGCGGAGTCCTGCAGCATGAAACTCCAGCACTCCAAACTGTGGTCAATGAGCCCATCTCCCATGGCTTGGGGTTCCACGGTTACACATATAGGAAGCCACAGGGCAGTGTCATTGCCAAGACAGGGTGTTCAGGTGGCCCACAGATATGTCACAAGAACTGTCTTGAACACCATGTCCAATAATTACACTTAGGTGCTGCTCAGAGGCTCACTGAAGAACCAGCCAAAGCATTTGGTGTGACTCACGCAGCCCCCAAGGCAAATGTGCTGGAGGAGCACTGCAGGAAGGTGGCGCACGCCCAGGGGCATGCAGCAGTCTGTGCCATGCTGGGCGTGGACACGGCACCTGTGCTGTCCAACCCCAAGCAGCGCACCAGCTTATCCCTGACCTACTGCACCTCCTTAGTGCCTCCTCACAGGAAGAGACTGGAATGGGCTCTGGAGTAATAAATGGAGATGGGGCCAGCAGGAGGTGTGGTGGTTAAGGGTGCTGGACCAGGTTCGAGTCCCATCTGGCGGTTTGCTCTCTCTCTCTCTCTCTCTCATTCTGTCCCTCTCTGGTCAAATTAAAATAAAGTTAAATAAAATAATTATTTTTTAAAAATTAGGGAGGTATGTGCAGGGGCAGCAGCTTGCCCTGGACTCCACAACGGGCCCTAGACCACTGTTTGACTATTTTTCTCTCATGGACTTACAGACAGGTCAGTGTCCAGCTTGGAGACCTGAGTTAGTTAACGGCTGGCACAGTCTCCCTCCAGCAAGAAATCAAGCTCTCCTCTCCTGGCAGTGTGGTCCCCGGCCCACTGTCTTGCCCCAGGGCTGGCCCTGCTGCCTGGTCTGAGCCCTGGTGCTCTGAGTTAGGTCTCCACCCCTTTGGGCAGTGTCTCAACAGTGGGTTTCATCCAACCATCTCCCTCCTCAATGCAGAAGGCGCGAAGCTCAGGCAAGCATCCAGCAGGTAACTGAGCCCTCCTTGTTTGATACGATAGTCCAAAGGACCCCACATCCATCACAGCCTCAGCCTGGCAGCATCACACCCACCTACACCCTGCCTGCCCGCAAGCAAGCTTCCTTCAACTCCCCCCTGCTCCACTTATGCCTTGGCTTGGCTCTGTCTCCCTGGTCCCCTTCACCTGGGACACACGGGCCTGGTGGGCAGGATGTGCCTCTGGGGAAGAGGAAGCCGCAGCCCGCCACTTGCTCACATGCTGCCCTCTCTTCTCATCTTACTCTGTCTGACCAACTCGTCCACCTCCTGGCCTCAGGTATCTACCTACTCTGAACCTGTACTGCCCACGAGGACTCCTCCGACCCCAGACCAGGTACCAAGGACCTCTCCAGTCTCACTGACTGGTCCCTACACCTCTCAGTATGAGTCCCTACTTGCCCACACCGTGGTGCACCCACCCTCAATGCCCTCAGGCCAGCCTCTTCAGCTAATCAGCCAGGTCCTGCCTGTCCCACCTCTCCAAGGTGTCTTGCACCTACACACCCCTCACGATGCAGCACCTGGGTAACTTCAGTGGCCACCTGGTCTCCTGCCAGTGGTACCTGAGCCAGCCTTCAGCCTGGCCATGTCATACCCTTTCATAAGGACCCTCTGCAGGCCCGTTAGCAGGATTAAGTCCCCTCTGGCACAAAGGGTCTGGGGCTGCCCTAGCTCCTCCAGCTGCTCCCCAGAGCTCTGGTGCCCCTGGACAGCCCACCACACAGCCCTGACTGACCCACCCCCTGCTTGTCTTCCAAGGCCCACCTTCCTGAGTCCCAGAGAATGTGCCTACCTCGGCAGGTCTGCTCACCACTGCCCATTCAGATGTCTGCCAGTCCCCACAGATTGTCCAGAACCGCCCTGCCTGTGTGCCTGTCTCCTGAACCTGGCTCAGGTGGCACAATGTGGATGCAGGTGAAGATCTCGGGTGGATGGACTTGGCTTGGGGGGCCCTGAGGGAGGGGAAGGCTCTCACCAGCTATTGCGGGGGTGGCAGCCGCAGAATGAGATGTTCTTCATCTGGAAGAAGTGGCTGCAGCGCTGGAACTAGAGCAGAGGTGGCACATGCACCAGTCGGACCGAGTGGGCAGGGCACCTGCTGCCACTTGCTGGACACCCTGCCAGCCTGCTCCTCCATCGAACCCTCCCACCCCCCCAGTCTTCCCTGGTTCCCAGTGCCCCACACCCCCACCTCAGGCCCTCCTCCACTCAGACTCAGCTTGACCCCCCGCAGAGAGATCTCGAGGTCACAGGAGGCAGGAGGGCGCAGGTGGACAGTCAGTTTCCGGGCAGTGGCAATCTGAGAAAGAAATTGGGAAAAAGAGGACTTAATGGGGCCTAGGGGCCTCTCACTCTCCCCTTGACAAGCTACACCCCTGTTCCTTTCAGATTGTGTCCGAAGACACCAGGCACTGAAAACCTGTGAGATGTGATTCTGAAAGATGTGAGGGTGACCTCAGCCCTTCCTCAGTCTCAGGATGAGCTGGTCACCTGTTTGTCCACAGCCCACCTCTACTTCCTTCCATTCCCAGCCAGGCCTCTGCACCTGGCCTCCCACTGCCCAGTCCCCATGAGCTAGGTGCAAGCCCTAGGGTGCAGGGCTACCCTACCCTGCTCACCGCTGCCCTCCAAACTCAGTAACAGGACTAGCAGATGGGCAGGCTAGTGAATGAGTGAATGGGCAGACAACTCCTGGGAAGGAGTTGAGAGAGCTGGACTCGATCTTCAGACAGGAAGACAAAGGCTGAAGGGGAGGAGGAGTGGGGAAGGCCAAGGGACACATAGTGATGGTGGGGAGCTGCTGAGCTCTGCCTTAGCCTGTGTGCTCAGGCCCATGAGTCAGGGCTGGGCACCCACCCAAGCTGCCCCTGAAGACCTCCCAAATCCTTTCTGGAGGGGGCTGGGGGTCTCAGCGCCTCAAAGAGTGTGCCCACCTACTATGCCACAGGCTGCTGCTGCCCTTGCCCCACACTGACCTTCTGCATGGCCGCACACAGGATGCCATTGCCCTGGTGACAGGGCACCTCCACAGAGCCCAGGAACTGCACATCGAAGCGTTCCACCCAGCACGGGCTCCGCTTGCTCCCTGGGGGTCACATGGGCCCAAGTCAAGGGGTGTCTGGAAGGAGGATCTGGAGTGGCAAGCTGTCCCTGGGACTGGTCCTCACCTAGCAGGTCCTTCGCAGGGCCGGGTACCGCGTGGGCATAGAAGGCAGGGAACACACCACGCTCCCCCGTCCGCATGTTGAAGCCGCGGAACCAGAAGTCATCCTCCTCAGCCTCCACCAGCACTGGGTCGTCCACATCGAGCTCCAGCTCGTCCGGATGGCGAGGGATGAACCTGAGGTTAGGGAGAGGTCACTGAGGCAGGGCAGGGCGGGTGGTCGGGACTAGGTGCACAGAGGCAGGCAGTACCTGAAAACAGCCCGGTGGGTCTGCTCTCTCTCCTCCCCATTGACCACACAAGAGAAAAGACCGAAGGACTCCGTGCCTGAAAGACAGAGATGGGAGAGACAGATGAGGAGACAGATGGGAGAGACAGATGGGGAGAGACAGATGGGGGGAGACAGATGGGGGAGACAGATGGAGAGACAGATGGGGAGACAGAGGGGGGAGACAGATGAGAGAGACAGATGGGAGAGACAGATGGGGGAGACAGATGAGGGAGACAGATGGGGAGACAGATGGGGGAGACAGATGGGGGAGACAGGTGGGAGAGACAGATATGGGAGACAGATACGGGAGACAGATGGGAGAGACAGATGGGAGACAGATGGGAGAGATGGATGGGGGAGACAGGTGGGGGAGGGAGGG
>NW_006160060.1:196182-198423 GCF_000334495.1 Tupaia belangeri chinensis
AGACAGATGGGGAGACAGATGGGGGAGACAGATGGGGGAGACAGGTGGGAGAGACAGATATGGGAGACAGATACGGGAGACAGATGGGAGAGACAGATGGGAGACAGATGGGAGAGATAGATGGGGGGGACAGATGGGGGAGACAGATGGGGGAGACAGATGGGGGAGACAGATGGGGGAGCAAGTGAAGTAGACGGACAACGTGGAGTGAGGAACAGAAAGTACTGCAAAGCCTGGCCTGAGCCCAGACCGGTGCCCTCCACTCCACAGTCTGCAGTGGGGTGTCCTGAGTCAGGGAAGGCCAGAGAACTAGCCCAAGAAGGCCTGGGAGCAGGGGTGTCCTCCCGAACCAACTCCCTGCCCAAAGGGGGTCTGGGAGGACCAGGTGCATGACCTGGACGAGAGGAGAGTGCTCAGCCCTGACCGCCCCTGGAGCTTCAGGCTCTCCCAGGCATTTGGGGACCAGTAGGGACCAGGAGCCTGTCCTTTGCCTTTGGGCTTATCCCCTTCCCCATCTCCCACTCACTGGAGGATCGAGACGTGCTATTGACAAAGACGTTGAGGAACTTCCTGGAGAAGGTGAGGTCAGGGCTGTCCGGGGAGGTGTCCCCAGAATCCTGACCCTCACCAAACTGTGCAGCGCCTGCCTCCTCGCTGGCCTCGCCTCCACTGTCTTCTCCGCTGTCGTCGCCCAGGCCCGCACAGCGTCGCAGGCTCACCAGCTCCAGCTGCGTGTGTTCGTCCACCACCAGCGTGTACTTCACCGCGTCGTACACCAGGGAGGCATCCAGCGGCGCTGCAGAGCCTGCGCCCCTGCCCCCTGGGGGGCCCGCACCGTCCTCAGCATCGTCCTCGTCCTCCTCGTCCTCCTCGTCCTCCTCCTCCGAGCAGGCAGTGGAGCACGCTCGGCCTGGGCGTGCTGTGCGGCCAGGCGTTGCCCACAGCGGAGTGATGGTGTCGCGCGTGGGATTGCTGAGGAAAAGGCAGGGCCCGGGCTGGGCAGGGCCTGGCCGAGGCGCCACTGGCGCAGGAGGCGGCGGCCCGCACAGCGTCTCCATGTCCACCAGCTCCACGCCGCCAGGCCCCGCTGCCGCCTGGGGGTGCGCGGAGTCCTTGGTGGCCCCGGTGGCGGGTGACACGGACTCCCCAGGCGGGCGCGGCACGGGAGATAGGCACTGGCCGGGGCAGCGGATGGGCGAGGAGCCCTCGGAGATCATGCGGCTCACCAAGTTGCTGAGCAGCCAGGGCGAGTCGGCGTCCTCGCTGAGGTCAGGCTCCGACTCAGACCCGGACTCGTACTCGCTGTTGGTGTCGTCGTGGCCCACGGGCAGGTAGGCGGGGCGGCGCAGGGGTTCGCACTGGGGCTCGGGCTCGGGCTCGGGCTCGGGCTCGGGCTCTGGCTCCGAGGCGGGCGACGAGGCCTCCTCGATGGAGTTGGTGAGGTGCGAGGAGCGGCCGCTGCTGCTGGCGCCGTCGCTGCTCAGCTCCAGCTCTGTCTCCGAGATGGAGGAGATCATGCGCCCCAGGTGCACACCGCCACCGGCGTCCTCTGAGTCCGAACCCGGCGACGACAGCTCCTGGCTGCTGCGCCGGCCCCCATGGCCACTAGAGCGGCTTCTTAGGTCGGCCTCGATGCCTGGATCTGAAGAGGGCGAGGCTCCGCCTGGCATGGGAGGCTCCACTGGCTGGTTCCCTTCACAGTCGCAACGCGAGCGCACGGGCGACCGCACCTCACCAGGCGCCGTGTCTGTGGGCAGGAGGGGGCCGGAGAGCTCTGCGGGGCAGAGGGGACGCCTCAGGGCACCGCGGGGCCATGCCTCCTTCTGCAGCCAGACCCTCCTCCTCCCACCCCCTCTCTGCCCCTGTGCCCGCTGGCCCACCCCTCACCTCTGAAGGGCTCCTGGTGGGGTGAGCACAGGACAGTCTCCTGCCAGGAAGCAGGGGGTACTGGGGCAAAGCCCCTGTTGTTGTTCAGAGAGTCCTGCGGTGGAGAGAGAAGAGGGCCGGCTGAAGAGGTGCTCTGGTCCCCTGGGGTACTGGGTGCTGGAAACCCAGCCGCAGCCTCAGGGTGCTGGAATCGGAGCTTCACCTGGGCTCCTAGAGCAGTCAGGTGCAGCGTGGTGGGCCTGTGCTTGTGGGGCTCCTCCAGGGAAGGGGAGGGGGCTAGAGGCTCCTGGGCAGGTGCCTCTGAGTCAAGGCCTCCTTCCTTGCCCTCCCCATCCCCCCCCTCCTCCTCCTCCT
>NW_006160060.1:198454-200840 GCF_000334495.1 Tupaia belangeri chinensis
CTCCTCCTCCTCCTCCTCTTCCTCCTCCTCCTCTTCATTGTCATCGATCATCTCGAACTCCTGGAAGTCGTCCTGGAAGGAGCAGATGGGGTGCGGCTGCTCCGAGCGCCCCAGGGAGAGGCTGTCCTGCAGGAAGGAGGGAAGAAGGCAAGGCTGGGACAGAGTGTGACAGCCACCTGCAGCCCTGGGGCCAGGAAAGGGGGGAGCTCTCCCAGTTCACTCTCCCCCTTACCAACAGGCTGAAGGCTTTGAACGTCTACTTAAGAGGGCCAGCAGATGGTGTGGTGGTTAAGGCGCTGGACTCCCATATGGCCAACTGTGGTTCAAGTCCCAGACTTAGAGGCTTAAAAATCACACTGGACACATGTGCATGCATGCCCAGAACCCCAAGAGAATAAAGGAAAGGAAAGTGGCATGGCCATCCCCCTGAGAGAGGGGATGATTTCTCACTTTCCCTCTCTCTGTCTCTCTCCTCTCCAACAAGTGCACAGGACTTATTGGGGGTGGGGGATCCACTTAAGACAGTAGGGATCATTCTAGTTCTTGGGAAAGGTCCAGTCTCTGGTGACAGAGATTTTCAGCAAGGCCTCAGCCCCCTTCTAGCCTCATCCCCAGACTCCACTGAATTCAACATCAGCAGTTTCTTTGGTAGCATTTAGCACAGTTCACAGTTCCTGTACGTGGCTTCGTTCGTCTTCAAGCCCCACCAGGGCAGGGCCATGTCTGTGTGCACTGGTGCAGGGCTATGGCCTGGTGGGTGTTCAGGAACTAGAAGGGAAGCAGCAGCAGCTCACACTCTAGGAGTCACCCACCAGGTTCTCATGGACCCCCAGGCGTGTAGCACCATTAACCCCTTTGCTGGCAACTCTCCCTTCTCTCTACCCCATCTACTGGCCCCACTAGCCTCACGGCATGGTTGACATTTCCTCTGGAAAATCTCCCTGATTCCCTCAGTCTGGGATGGGCTCCCTTTCTCTTTACCACGCCTGCGTCCCCGCAGGAATTCAGCCCTCGACACTCCCTCAGACAGCAGTGTTTCTTACTAGTCTTTCTCCCTGCTAGGGTGCAGCCCAGAGGGCAGCTGTCTTCTTCCACTCCCAGCACTCAGAAGGCTCCAGCACTTGCCACATGGCAGGTGCTCCGAAATATTCTACAGTGAGTGAGGACAAAGGTGGAGAGACAGGGAGTAGGAGTTGGGGGAGAAGAGGTTTTAGGGGTAGAGTGGGGGATCAGTAGATGAAGGCTACAGAAGTGGGCAAGGCAGGGAGTGGACAAGATCAAGCTTGCAGCTGGAAGGGGTGAGATCCTTCTGGGAATTGGCCCTAGGATGAGGGCCCAGAGCAAAGGCTCTGCTCACCTGCCCAGGCCAGCTTGCCGACAAGGCCCGGGGGAGGGCTGCAGGGAAGGGCCTGACGTGTCAGAAAAAGAGGTTTGATGCCAAGGACATCCCAAGGCCAGGGGACCAGGGGCAATCAGAGGGTCTCCCATTCCCAGGCTGAGCTCAGACCTGCAAAGCCCTACCCTAAGCAAGGCTCCCAGGGTTGTCCATGCCCACTCCCACCTTCTCACAGCGCTCTGAGTCGTAGCTGAGGCCCAGGCCACAGTCGTCAGTGATCTCAGACAGGTCCTCGTCATCAAATTCCTCCAGGCTTATGTCCTGGGGGGGCCTGGAGAGGAGGCCAGGGTCAGAGAGCCCTCAGCCCTTGATTTCCTGCCTGGGAGCCAGTCCTGAAGAGGACTCAAGGGAGACCACCAGCTCCCAGACCCCATGGTTCCCAGAGCCACTGCCATCTCGATGCCAAGAGCTTCCTCCGGTACCTCCCCTCCCCCTCCCGAGCCAGCTCAGAGGAGCCACCCCTCCTCCGCGTCCTCTCCCTCCCCTCCCAGGCTCAGCTCCACGGTCCCTCTGGGTTGCCGCTGGGCCTCAGGGAGTCAGCCAGAGCGGAGGGGGGAGGGGCGGCGAGGCTGCAGTAGCAGGAAAGGGGGGGCGGGCCCTGCTCAGGGCAGGCAGTCCTGCCTGTTTGTCTCCCTCTCCTGCCCTAGGCTGGCCTAGACCCAGCGGTCCAACTGCTCCCTACCTAGGATCCCTCCCTGGGCTGCAGGGCGATTCCCACTGCCTGGGCCAATGCGGGCCTCCACGGAAGAGAGGCCCCTCAAGGCCACAAGGACGCTGCAAGGCACGGAGGGCGTGCCCAGCATCCTGCCCAAGCAGGCCGCCCACGGCCCGGTTCAGGGCCTCCCCTGGCAGTCGGCTGCCCAGGCTGAACGCGTCCAGTGTCCCAGAGGAAAAAAGGGGGCCGCTGGAGTTGGACGCCAGGGGACAAAACCGGAGGGGGCAGGGAGCCGGGGTGGTGGCCTGGCGGCGGGGGCGGCGAGTGGAGCGTCA
>NW_006160060.1:201124-204189 GCF_000334495.1 Tupaia belangeri chinensis
CCCGCCGGCCCGGCAGGAAGGAGGCGGCAGCCTGGGCCCGGGCCTCCGGTTGTTTCGTCGATTGGAGTCAGCGGCTCGCGGAGGGGCGGGGGCGGCCCCGGGAGCTGCGTGACGTCCACCCAGTTAGAACGGAAGGGGTCCGCGGCCCGGATCGGGGTGGCTCAGGCCCCGGGCCGAACTAGGCTCTGGAAGGGACTGAGGGAGCTGTTCCCCTTCGGGTGCTGACCCGGTCCAGGAGCTGTTCCCCTCCGAGTGCTGACCCAGGACAGGCAGCTGTTCCCCTCCGAGTGCCGATCTGGGCCGGGAGCTGTTCCCCTCCGAGTGCTGACCCAGGACAGGGAGCTCTTCCCCTCCGGGTGTCCCTCCGAGTGCTGACCCAGGACAGGGAGCTCTTCCTCTCCGGGTGCTAACCCAGGACAGGGAGCTGTTCCTCTCCGGGTGCTGACCCAGGACAGGGAGCTGTTCCTCTCCGGGTGCTGACCCAGGACAGGGAACTGTTCCCCTCCGAGTGCCGACCTGGGCTGGGAGCTGTTCCCCTCCAGGGGCAGACCTGGGCCAAGGAGCTGTCTATCCTAGTGTTCATTAGGGTTGATTGAAATTTGTCCCCAAAACAAGTACTTTTATGCCTTCTCTTCTTCTTACTCTCCTCCTCATCTTCCACCCCCACCTCTTCTTCTTTCTCCTAATGTGCTTCCCCTTCCCCCTCATTCCTCTTCCTCTTATTTTTTTAAAGAATTACTTTATTTATTTATTATTTTTAATTTGCTATATATCACATGATATCACCAGAGAGAGACAAAGAGAGAGGATGCAGAAAGTGAGAAAGCAACCTGCCAGGTTGGGGACTCAAACTGTGGTCATCCATGTGGGAGTACAGCACCTAAACCACCATGCCACTTGATGACCCACTCCTCCCCTTCTTTTTCTATTCTTTTACTTCTTCATTTACCGAGGTGCATGTGCTCACCAGAGAGAGAGAGAGAGAAATCCTAAATGGGGCATACTCACACCACAATCCTTCCTCCTCCATCTCTCCATCCCGTTGGCATTTGGGGCATGCACACACATGCATCCAAAGAGTTTTTCAAGACACTGGGGCCAGGACTCAAACCATGCAGTCAACCACGTGGGATCTAGCTCCTTCTGCAGCCCACGAGGCCCAACAGCAGAGACACTGCCTTGTCCGTTTGAACTTCCAAGCTCCAAGTTGTCTACTTGCCACGTGGTGGGTGCTCAGCAAACATGAGTGAGTGAGAGGGCTTCTGAGCACAGACTGGGTCTGCATCCGTCAAGCCTCAGTCATGCCATCTTTTCGATTTAAAACACTATAGACATCCCTATTTTTGAGGTTCAAAGAGTCTGGATATTAAAATGTACACTTCCAGGACCAGCAGGTAGCGTAATGGCTATGTCACTGGACTCTTATATAGTCGACCGCAGTTTGAGTCCTGGACCCAGTGGCTTAAACTCACACCAAGCGCATGTGTGTGCGTGCCCAGGATCCCAAGAGGAGAATGAAGGAGAAGGGATTGCGGTGTGGCCATCCCCCCTGGAGGGTGATTTCTTGCTTTCTGTCTCTATCTCTCTCTGTCTGTCTAGCGAGTGCATGTGCCCTATAGCAATAAATAAATAAATAAATAAATAAATAAACTCTACACACACACACACACACACACACACAAAGTACAATCCCTGACTTTCCTCATAAAATTCCAGATCTCTCAGAATTCACAGTTTTCATTTTGCTTGTTTAGTTAGTTGGGGTTTTGTTTATTTGTTTTGCTACAGGGCACATGAGCTTGCCAGAGAGAGAGAGAGAAAACAGGGAGAAGTCACCCCATAGTGGGGATGGCCATGCTGCAATCCCTTTTCCTCCACTCTCCTCTCAAGATTTTGTGTATGCATGCACCTGGCATGTTTTTCAAGCCACCAGGTCTTGGATTTGAACTGTGAAGTCAGCCACGTGAAATCCAGCTTAACTACGATGCCACTAGCTGGCCTTGCAAAAGGTTTTGAGCCCAATTTCCCAGACTTTCTTTTGATCTTGAGAATTGCCATCAAACTAACTTGCATACCCATAAAAACGACCTGTCTAGCATCCTAGCCCTCTCACTAGAGTCCAGCTTTAGTGATCTCTCCCACTAAATGTCCTGGGGATTTACCTTTGTCTGGAGTGGTCCCAACCTTGTAGTCTCATATCCATAAATTCCACCTCAGATCATGCCTCCTACTACTCCTTCAAGCCTCTCCTCTCCCTTTCCCCCCATCAGATGATCACCTCCAGATTTCAGGAATACAAAGACCATGAAATCAGGATTCCCACCTCCAATTTTATCTGTGGAACCTCACATCTTACCCCAAGATGAACTCCCAACAGTGCTTTGTTATAGCATGGTCACCCCCTCCAGCCTTCCAGCCAACCAAGATCATGAGTGTGCCAAATGTGTTCAGGTCAAACATAGTCCCAATCTTGGGTCTTCCAGTATCACATAGCAGCACTCTATCACCTTTGCCACCTTGGCTGGGCCTTGAGATGTTTTGATTCCACCCTTTTCTTTTTCTTTTTTCTTTTATTTTGGTCTATAGCCCATCAGTGGTATAATAAATTGGTATAATGCAGAACATTGATTGGACTCATAAGAGAGAGTTGGAATAGCAATGCAGTTTCAACAGATCTGATCACAGCAATATTAAAAAATCAAAGCACATTTCCTGAAATTTTTCTTATAGATTAGAAAATAAGTACAGGATTGGCAGGTGGTGTGGTGGTTAAGGTGTTGGACTCCCACATGGTCAACCATGGTTCAATTCCCAGACCTGGCAGCTTGTTTTCTCACTTTCCCTCTTTCTCTCTCTCATCAAATTAAAGCATAATAATAATATAAATAAATAAATAAATAAATAATTCAAAAAAGAAAGTAGATAAATTTAAATGTAGACTATCAGATTTAATTTTACTCATATTGCATAGAAATCACAAATATAAAATTAAAATGCTAATGGTTGGGGACCAGCAGGTGGAGTGGTGGTTAAGGTGCTGGACACTCCCACGTGGGTCAAGTCCT
>NW_006160060.1:204266-223641 GCF_000334495.1 Tupaia belangeri chinensis
CCTCTCTCCCTCCCTCCCTCCCTCCCTCTGGTAAAATTAAAGCATAAATGAATGAATAAATAAAAATAAAATAAAATGATTCTTTTAAAACTGCCAATGGTTAATGTTACAAACAGAAATATTTAATAAAGATGAAAATCAGGAGTCGTACCTTGTTGTGAAGGCCATAACCGATACTCTGCCTCCTAAACCTTGATTTTGAGCATTTTATCCTATGATCCCTAACTTTACTTTTTCTTCCTCTCTTACTATATTACCATAATACCTACAATTCTTTGACTTCATAAAAAATGTGTTTTAGTTACTATCACTATATAACAAATTATCCTCAAATTTAGTAGATGAAAATAATTTTATTCTGCTTAAAGTTTGGGAGTCAGAAATTTGGGGAGGATTCAGACTGGCAGTTTTTGACTGGGTCTCCTTGAGGTTTGGTACAGTCGGAGGTGAGCTGGGCTGGGCATCGGCCCACTCCCAAGGTTGGCAGGCCGAGCTCAGTCTAGGCTGTGACCAGAACCTCCACTTTCCAGCACAGTGGTCTCTACATGGCCAGAGTTCTCATGGCTTCTTCAGCCACAGCAAGTATCCATGGAGGGCCTGGGGGAACATGCATGGCCATTTCTGATGTAACCTTGGGAGTCACATGCCATCATACTTGCTACACCTATTGCCAAAAGCAGTCACAATCCTATCCAGATTCAAGAGAGATGTCGGGGCTGGCCAATACCGCAGTGGTGAAGCCCATGCATAGGGAGGTCTATCTCACATGGCACATTGCAGTTTGAATGCCAGCCCTATGGCTTGAAAAACATACCTGTTTCCTGGCTTTAAGTCTTAAGCAAAGTATTCTTAACATCTTTTATTTTGATTTATTAAAGCTAAAACTGCCTTTCTTGACATTAAAAATATATTTTAAAATACCATTCTTTTTAGAGGTTTTGCTATAGGATGTGTGCACTTGCCAGAAAGAGAGAGAGAGAGACAGAAAGCAAGAAATCATCCCCCAGGGAGGATGGCCACGCCACAATCCCTTCTCCTTCATTCTCTTCTTGGGATCTTGCACATGCACACACTCGGGCCCAGAAAAATGCCAATTTAATGACCACAGTAAGCTATATAGGCTCAGCTAGGTGCTACTTTATAGTATGTCCATTCTACTCACAGAGTTTCATGCCCAAAGTCAGACTTGTGTTCACAGATATATATATATCAGCTGAACTTGCTATTGAAAATAGTTAGATTAATTAACATATTTTGTGAATTGGGGGACCAGTAGTTGGCAAAACGACTACGTCGTTGGACTCCCATGTAGTCGACTGCAGTTAGAGTCCCAACCCAACCACTCAAACTCATGCCGGGCACAAGTGCATGCCCAAGATCCTGAGGGGAGAATGGAGGAAAAGGGATTGTGGCATGGTCATCCCCCCGGGGGGTGATTTTTCACTTTCTGTCTCTCTCTGTCTTCCTGTTGAGCACACACACCCTATAACAAAAACTTTCCAAAAAAAAAAAAAAAGATATTTTGTGAATCAATACAATGTAGGAAAGAAAAAAAGAATGGAAATCAACTGTAGATACCAGAGAGTGTGGGAGGAAGGTGAGAAATGGCAGTGTGAGAAATAAGGGGGAATTATATACACACACACATACATATATATGCATATATATATATGAAACAAGAAATGGAAAATTATTTGTTGATGATAACATGTATGATTATGCCAATATACAGTGTGTTCTGGATGGGAAATCACATTCTGTATGCTCAGTGAATTAATGTAAAATACATTAATTTAAAATAATAATAATTACAAAACCACTAGGCAATTAACTGTGCATGAATGCTTGAATCCCGCTGGAATGAGGATTATAGGAATAGCGGTGAGGCCATGCTTCCTTGGGGTGCTTTCTCCTCTCCCCTCTCTTTCTGACCAGCACATGTCTCCTCTGGCAAAAATTAAGAGAGATGTTAGAGTCCCACCTCTCAGTAGTAAAAACATCAAAAAATTGGGGGTTGTTATAAAACCACTACAAATCTCCAGTTCATTGATCCCCCACCACTCTTCTCACGCCCACTTGAGTTTCTTGCTTGAAAGTCACCCTTCCTCTGGCATTACCAACTTCTCTTCTGAATCCTGTGCACTGGCGAGCAACCACAATTCAGTGCCAACGTGCATGGAATGTTCTTGTCTTGGTTTACACAGGAGTCCAAAGTCATGGGTTTTATAACACTGTATGCCTTAAAGGAAAGGAAAGAAAAAAAAAAAAGTCCTTTTTATAATTTAATTAAGAAATCTTACAAGTAATTATATCTTTCAGAAAACGGGTTTCTACTGATGCAGGAGACAATTATGGCAATGAATCAGAATCAAGGTTTTGTGTTGTTTTTAATTTGCTAGTAGGTGCATGTGCTCACCAGAGAGAGACAGGGAGGGAGGGCGAGAGAGCGAGCAGTCAATCCCCATTGAGGATGGCCACACTGCAATCCCTTTCCTCCATTCCCCTCTTGAGGTTTTCGGGCATGCACACACATGCATCCAGGGTCTTTTTTTTTTAAATTAATTTATTTATATTTATTTATTTACATTCATTCACTGTACATCATTATAGCATGCAAAATGAGATTTTTCCATTCACAGTACACTGTATCTTAGCTCAATCAAGCATATCAACATATGTGTTATTGTCAACACATAATTTTCCATTTCTTGTTTTCTGTATATTTTGCCTTTTTTCCCGTCCTTGATTCCCTATCTCACCCTCTGCCATCTCCCACCCTCCTCCCACATTGTGTCTGGTATCTACTGTTGCTTTCTCTGCCTCCCCTATTTTATTGTTTCACTAAATATCTTAATAAATCTAAATATTTTCAATAGCAAGCACAGCTGAAATATACATATCCATGAACACAAGTCTTACTTTAGGCATAAACCTCAGTGAATAGAATGAACATACTATAAAGTAGCACCTAGCTAGGGCTATACTTACTGCTTACTGCAGTTATCAAATAGGTATTTTTAATGCTTTTATTTTCTTCTGAATTTTTTTTATTAATTTACATTCATTCCCTGAGCATCATAACAACATACAAAATGTGGTTTCCCATCTAGAATAAACTGGATAGTGGCTTAATCATGCATGTTATCATCCATAATATTCCATTTCTACTTTCATGTATATATGTTTTTTACCCCATGTCGGACCCTCTGCCCTGTTCCACTCTCTTATTACACTATCCCTGCTGTCTACAGTTATCTTCAATTCCTTTTCCCCCAACATTTCGTTGATCATCCAGGGTCTTTTTCAGGCTGATGGCATGAAGTGTGCAGTCACCCATGTGGGATCCAGCCACTTTAATCGCCACACCACTGTTTGACCTGAGAATTGAAGTTTTTCTAAGGATTGCTACTATCAGGAATTTTTTTAAATCTCTGAAATCCCATTGTTTAATAGACTCCTTCATATAAAGCATATGCCAAAGACAGTTTTATGTTGATTAAACAAAAAACAGAAGTGCACATTCTCACACATGTTGTCACATTGGACCAGTACCCTGGCTTCAAAGAAGACTGCATTGCAACTTTGACAAAAGTTAGCTCTCTAGGGACCAGCAGATGATGTAATGGTATGCCACTGGACTCCCACATGGCCCACGACAGTTCGAGTCCTGGACCTGGTGGTTTGAAACTTACACCAAGCACGTGTGCGTGCGTGCCCAAAATCCCAAGAGGAGAGTGAAGGGGAAGGGATTGTGGCATGGCCATCCCCCTTGGGGGTGATTTCTTGCTTTCTGTTTCTCTCTGTCTCTCCGGTGAATGAACGTGCCCTATAGTAAAAATCTCTCTCTCAAAAAAAAGGTTAGCTCTCTGACAAGAGTCTCAGAAAATTTTCTATTAATATAAGTACAAAGGAAGCAGCCCAACAAAGCACCCTAGAAGACATGAAACTATACGATGTCCAGTGAGCATGGCTTCTCACATTTTCCTAGTTCCTCCCAAAGAAGAACCAACGTTAGTGGCATGGGTATTCTGCCTGACAGGGAGAGTTCCCAATAAGTCGCTACAAGAAATCACCTCTCTAGGGACAAGCAGTTAACATAATGGCTATGTTGCTGGACTCCCACATAGTCGACTCACATAGGGTTCGAGTCGCAGACCCGGTGACTTAAAACTCACACCGGGCGCATTTGTGTGCGTGCCCAAGATCCCGAGAGGAGAATGGAGGAGAAGGGATTGCGGTGTGGCCATCCCCCCAGGGGGGTGATTTCTCACTTTCTGTCTGTCTTTCTCTGTCTGTCTGGCGAGCGCACGTGCCCTATGGCAAAAACCTCTCCAAAATAAAAAAAGAAATCACCTGTCAGTCATTCCCTTCGTGGTCATTTTTCTTTTCTCTACAGCTACAGCTAGGACTTCTTTGTCACAAGGGTTCTGAAGTTTCAATACGGTGTATCTAGGTTTGGATTTATTTCACTTTTTTTTTTTTTTTTTTGCCTGAGTTTCAGTGAGCTTAACTATTCAAATTTCAAATTTCTCTTTCAATAGTTTAGATATTTCACAGCCATTGTTTCCTCAAATATTGCCTCAACTCCATTCCTTCTCTTCACACTACAGTTAGAGTCGTGTCAGACCCTTTAACTCAAGCCTTCATGTCTCTTAACCTCTCTATTGTGTTTTTCATGTCTACGTCTTTTCAGGCAGTGTTCTGGATACTTCATTCATAGCTATCTTTTAGTTCATTATTTGCATCTTAAACTATTTATAATCTGATATTGAAACTGAATACTGAGTTTTAAATATAGCTTAAATTAAAATTCAACTAAATTAAAACTTTCAGAAATTCCATTTGGGTCTTTTTAAACTACTTAGTTTTTCTTTATAGTTTCTTGGTTTCTGCACATTTTAAAACCTTTATTACTTTAACTATATTAACCATAGGCATTTCGTATTCTGTGCTGGATAATTTCACTCTCTGAAATTTGTTGTTGGGCCAGACCATGGCTTGATTAAGGAAACCAGATCCTATCTGACTAACCATATGGTTCAAATCCTGGGACTAGCAGCTTGAAAAACTTGCTGGACTTTGTCATATATTTTGGGGTCTGGGAGTGAGATGCCTCCTACTCCACTCTTTTTGCACAGTATTGTTTTGGCAATATGGGTCTTTTTATGACTCCAGAAAATTATATTATTTTTTTTCTAAAACTATGAAGAATATCTCTGGTAATTTGACTGGGGTTGCATTAAATTTGTAGATTAATTTGGGTAGAATTGGCAATTTCATTATATTAATTCTTCCAATCCAGGAACATAGGATGTCTTCACACTTTTTTGTGTCATTTTCAATTTATTTTTTTTAGTTTTTCATCATTTTCCTTGTGAAGTCTTTGACTTCTTTGGTTAGGTTTATTGCTTGGTATCTTATGCTTTTTGTGGCTATTGTAAATGGGATTGCTTTCTAAACAGCATGGTACTGGCACAAAAACAGGCATGCAGACCAATAGAACAGAATAGAGACTCCAGAAATAAACCCAAAGCATACCACCAACTTATTTTTGACAAAGGGCAACCAGTCAATCCAGTGGGGAAAGAAAATTTCTTTACAAATGGTGCTGGAAAAGCTGGGTATCCACCTACAGAAAATGAAACTGGATCCCTATCTCTCACCATTAACAAAATTCAACTTGAAATGAACAAAATGGTCTAAATATAAGACCTCAAACTACAAAATTACTGGTGGAAAACACAGAGGAAACTCTTGGAGACATCAGAGCAGGCAGACTTCTTAAATAAGACCCCCAAAGCACAGGCAACAATCCCAAACATAGACAAGTGGGATTATATCAGGTTAAAAAGCTTCTACACAGCAAAAGAAACAATAATTAAGGTGAAGAGACAACCTCAGAATAGGATAATATATTTGCAACTCTCTCTTGGATAAGGGACTGGTAAAATATACAGGAAACTCAAGCAGTTGGCCCACAGAAATAAATAAATAAATAATCAAGCCAATTAAAAGATGGACAAATGAGCTGAAAAAACAACTCTCCAAGAAGACATATGAGCACTGAAAAAATGTTCAATATCCCTTATCATAAGGAAGGTGGAAATCAAAACCGCAATGAGATACCACCCAACCCCAGTCAAAAAGGCTAAGATTAAAAAAGAAAGAAAGAAAGAATAAGGGGCCAGCAGGTGGCATAGTGATTATGGTGTTGAACTCTCACATAGCTGACCATGGTTTGAGTCCCAGACCTAGTGGCTTGAAAAATCACAAGAGGAGAATGGAGGAAAAGGATTGTGGTATAACCATCTCCCCTGTTGGATGATTTCTCACTTTCCCTCTCACTGTCTCTCTCTCTCTCTCTGGTGAGTGCATGCATCCTATGGCAAATTTAAAAACATTTTTAAATAAATAAAAAAATAAAGAATGACAAATGCTGGTGAGGCTGTGGGGAAAAGGGAACTCTCCTACTCTGTTGATGGGAATGTATAAATTAGTCCAGCCATTGTGAAGAACAATATGGAGGTTCCTCAAAGATCTACAAATAGAACTACCATATGACCCAGCAATTCCACTCCTGGGTATCTACCCAAAGGATTGGAATACACTTGGTCAAAAAAGAGCTTGCACATCCATGTTTGTTGAAGCATTATTTGCAATACTAAAACATGAAATCAGCCCAAATGTCCAAGAACTGATGAATGGACAAAGAAAAAGTGTGGCTTATCTACACTATGGAATACTACTCAGCCATAAAAAGCAATGAGACTGGAGCCAGCAGGTGGCGTGGTTGTTAGGGCACTAGACACTCCCACATGGCCAACCACAGTTCAAGTCCTGGACCTGGTGGCTTGCTTTCTCACTTTCCTTCTCTCTGTGTGTCTGTCTTTCTCTGGTCAAATGAAAATAAATGAATAAATAAAATTAAATAAATAATTCTTTTTAAAAAATGAAACCCTGGCATCTGAAAGAAGTGGACAAATATGAAAGATTTACTGCTAAGCAAAGTAAGTCAGACTATGAAAGAGAAGCATTGTATGTCCCCAATCAATAATGTCTGCACTCTATGGCAGAAACTGAAAGATTGGAAGGTATAAAGGCAAGGAAGACAACTGTGGATACCAGAGACAGTGTGGGAGGAGGGTGGGAAATGGGGGAGGGCCAGAGGGAGGGAATCAAGGGGGAAAAAGCAGAACATTTAACAGACACAAAAATGGAAAACTATCTGCTGATAATAATGTGTATAGTAATATCTTTGACTGGTCTAATATACAGTGTATTCATACTAAGGAAATTCATTTTATATACTGTAAAGATGTTCATTGATTGAATGCGAAAGAAAATGAGAAAATAAAAAGAAAAACATGTTGGGCACATGTGCATGCATGCCCAAAATCACAACAAAAGAGAGAAATGGAGGAGAAGGGACTGTGGAAGATCAGGTCTTCTCCCTCTCCAGCTCTGGTTCTCTGCCCCTTTGCAAGTGCATGTGTCCTCTGGCAAAATTAAAAACAAAAAAAAGAAAAAAGTACTGTCTGTGGTTACTAACAGCTTGCTTTCATAATACCTCATTATCTTACTTCTCAATTGCTTTCTGTAAACCAAAAGTTGTTTGTTACTCTTGAGATTGTATTTATAGCAAACTCTGAGGTCTAGGAAAAAGGTGGGTAACTGCAGAGACAAGAAGGTAGGTGTCTTAGTCTTTTCAGGCTGCAATAACAAAATGCCCTTAAACTGAGTAATTTATATACAATAGAAATGTATTGCTCATAGTTCTCGAGTCTGTGAAATCCAAAACCAAGGCACTCACCATTTCAGTGTCTTCTGAGGGCCTGTCCCTCAAAAATGGCATTCTTGCTGTGTCCACAAATGGAAAAAGGAGCAACAGTCCCCCTCAAAAAACCTCTTTTAGGGAACCAGCAGTTAGTGTAATGGCTATGTCGCTGGATTCCCACATAGTCGACCATGGTTTGTGTCCCGGACCCGGTGGCTTAAAACTCACGCCGGGCGCGTGTGCGTGCGTGCCCAAGATCCCGAGAAGATAATGGAGGAGAAGGGATTGCGGCGTGACCATCCCCTCTGGGGGGTGATATCTTGCTTTCTGTCTCTCTGTCTCTCTCTGTCTGTCTGGCGAGTGCACGCGCCCTATAGTGAAAACCTCTCAAAACAAACAAACAAACAAACAAACAAAAAACCTCTTCTACAAAAGCACTAATCCCATCATGAGAGCACAGTCCTAGTTACCTAATAACCCCCTAAAGGGCTCACCTTTTAATACTACTGCACTGGAATTTAGGTTTCAACATATGAATCTGGGGGTTGGGGGACGCTAACTTTCAGACCACAGCAGTGGTTACCTTTAGAGAGTATTTGTGTTTTTTGACCAGGCACCTGCAAGTAATACCAACATATTAAATGCTTTATTGAGGGTTTCCTATATCACCCTGACTCTGGATTTGAGCTGACAACCCATATGAATAAATGTTTAGCATCTGGGTCCAACATACACATTTTTCACTTCACCCCAAATTTGAAACAGTTGCATTCATTTGTAGTCCCTGAAGATAGTTTATCTCTAATTTACCCTTATACTGAAGGCTCAGGTCTTGGAAATTCAATATTTGTAGCCGATCCGTTTTTTAGTACATTTTCCTCCAGGAGGCTCTGTGGTTTGTCTCTGTGCTCTGCATCTCACAATGCTGTATATTGGTTTCTGAAGAATGTCTTTTTTAAAATTATTTTATTTAACTTTATTTATTTATTCATTTATTTTATTTCATTTTGACCAGAGAGGTACAGAGCAAGAGAGAGAGAAAGTGAAAAAGCAAGCCACCAGGTCCAGGACTTGAACCATGGTCGACCATGTGGGAGTCCAGTGCTCCTAACCACCACGCCACCTTCTGGCCCCTCAAGGAATGTCTTTTTTTTTTTTTTTTTTTTTTGGAGAGGTTTTCACTATAGGGAGTGTGCGCTCGCCAGCCAGACAGAGAGAGACAGAGAGACAGAAAGTGAGAAATCACCTCCCAGGGGGGATGGTCACGCCGTAATCCCTTCTCCTCCATTCTCCTCTCGGGATCTTGGGCACGCACACACACGCGCCCAGCATGAGTTTTAAGTCACCAGGTCCAGGATGTGAACCGCGGTCGACTACGTGGGAGTCCAGCGACATAGCCATTACGCTAACTGCTGGTTCCCTCAAGGAATGTCTTAACAAAGCACTACAGACTTGGTTTAGAATATCAGAAACATGTTTTCACAGTTCTGGAGACTGGAAATCCAAAATCAAAGTCTTCTTTCCAAAAGTTCTAGAAGATATTTCCTTGCTTCTTCCCGGTTACTGGGGCCTGCCAGTAAGCCTTGGCACTCCACTGTCAGGTGTCCTTCTTTTCTTTTTCTTTTTTTAAAATTTTCTTGGCTCTCAGGTTTTCCTTTTTCTTTTTTTTAAAAGAATTATTTTATTTAACTTTATTTATTATTATTATCATTATTATTTTCCAGTTTGATCAGAGAGACAGAGAGAGAGAGGAAGTGAGAAAGCAAGCCACCAGGTCCGAGACTTGAACCGTGGTCAGCCATGTGGGAGTCCAGCGCCTTTTACCACCATGCCACTTGCTGGCCCCAGGTTTTCCTTTATCTTGATAATAATCCCCTTTCCCCACTCCCATTTAGGAGAGTCAAAGGGCAGGCCTTCAGAAGACTGATTCCTCCAAGGGAGCTCAGAACTAGTGCTTTCACACAGTGCACTGTGCAGTTTTCATTTTTTGCTTTTTAAATAAATAAATATTTTGTTGTCTATTCCTTTTTTTACTCTTTTCTCTCTCTTTTTCTTTTTTCTTTTCTTTTTTTTTTTATCCTTTTTCTCTTACCTCATCACTTTGCTGCTCTGCCTCCATGCATTGAGTGTCTAGAGAGGTCTAAGTGAACCATAGCCAAACATCCAAATACTCTTAGGGTCAACATATTCCTCAATCCCCACTGCATCTGCAGCAGAAAAGTAGAAAAATGAAATGGCAAAGAGATTGCAAGTTACCTTCTCCTGTATGCCTCTGAACACTCAGATTGAACTTCTAGAAATTAGGGAGAAATATATAACCCATCAGATGACCAGAAATCATCGCTGAGGCACAAGAAATATGAGAAACCAAGAAAATACCTCTCCTTTAAGGGAAGAGAATAACTCCTCTTCAGGGATGGCAGGTGGCGTGGTGGTTAAGGATGCTGGACTCCCACATAGCTGACCACAGTCCAAGTCCCAGACTTGGTGGCTTGCTTTCTCACTTTGTCTCTCTCTCTCTCTGTCCCTCTCTGGTCAAATCACAATATAAATAAGTAAATAAATAAAGTTAAATAAAATAATTCTTAGAAAAAATATAACTCCTCTTCATCCACATACAGTACAATGGAACTCGTGGAAATGTCTGATAGAGAATTTAGAATATTCATAGTGACAACAGAGATGCAAGAGAAGAGAGACAATGAACTCCAGAAGAGGCAGGAGAAGAGAGCCGATAAGTTCCAGGAGGTGAGGAAGTTCTTGTATGATCTGAAAGAGGAAATACACACCATAAAAAAGAATCAAATGGAACTTTTAGAGATGAAGGCTATAATACAGGAAGTCAAAGACTCCCTTGAAAGTATTAAAAGCAGACTTGTTCATACAGAAAATCAAATCTCAGATGTAGAAGACAGAATCACTGGCCTAGAAAAATCCACCATGAAGACTGAGAAAATTGCCCCCCCTCCAAAAAAAAACAAGAATAAGTACGAGAAATAGTAGATACCATCAAACATCCAAACATCCAAATAATTTGTATCAGAAGCTGAAGAGACTCATAAGGGCATTGATAATCTATTCCATGAAATCCTGGACGAAAACTTTCCAAACCTAGAGAGACATTCAAAGATCCAGTCCCGGGACAAGCAGTTGGTGTAATGGCTATGTCGCTGTACTCCCATGTAGACCACAGTTCAAGTCCCAAACCCAGAAGCTTAAATTCACACTGGGCATATGTGCGTGGCTATCCCTCCTGAGGGGTGATTTCTCGCTTTCTGTCTGTCTCTCTCTTTCTGGCGAGCACATGTGCCCTATACCAAAAACCTCTCCAAAAAAAAAAAAAAGATCCAGTCCCAAGAAATACAAAGAACCCCAAATAGAATCAACCTGAGAAGATCCTCTTCAAGACACATTATAGCCAGATTGATTAAAACCACAGACAAAGCTAAGATACTAAGATTGGCAAGAGAGAAACGTCAAGTTACCTACAAAGGATATCCCATCAGGTTCACACTGGACCTCTCATCAGAAACTATGTGAGCAAAGAAAGAATGGGAAAATATATTCAAAGCGTTAAAGGAAAAGCAATTGCAACCAAGTATACTGTACCCGGCAAGATTATACTTCATATGGGAAGAAAAGATAGGAACATTCTCAGATAAAGAAAACTTGAAGTAATTTACCAACACTAGACCAGCTTTCCAAGAAGTTCTGAAGAGAGTGCTATAATGCAGGAAAATTGAATACAGACACACAGAAATAAGGGTTAAAAAACTAAGAAAATGGACAACTTAATTGTAGGGACAAGTCTGGAGTTGAATATTATATCCCAGAATTTAATCAGGAAGATCAGACCACAACAGAAGATAGATTAAGTACATGAGACTGAACTGGTGAAATAGCATTTTACGACTTTTGACTAAAACATTGCTGATTTTCTTCTAGGCTTGTTTTCCAGTTTTAAGGATTTTTGTCTTATCTTGGGCTGCTGACAGGTTCATGTACCTACTATTTCAATAGAATCCTATCCTGTTTCCTGGCTTTAAGTTTTAAGCAAAGCTCTCTTAGTATTTCTTTGATTTTGATTTATTAAAGCTAAAACCACTTTTCTTGAAAATAAAAAAAAAAAGTGAACACAGCCCAGCTAACCCCTTGATTGCACCCCTTTGATATCCGAAGCAGAGAACCCAGCTGAACCATGTCCCAATTTATGCCCCAGAGACTGTGAGATAGTAAGTATATGTCATGTTAAGCCCTTGAGTAAGAGCTAATCTGTTATGCAGAATTGGATTTTTAATACATAAATGTGAATTTAAAAAAAATAGAATACTAAATACTAAACATATTCAATTAACTCAAAAGAAAGTGGAAAGAGGAAATCAAACAAAGGTAAGATGGGATAAATGTAAAGACAGACAGAGGGCCAGCAGGTGGGGTAGTGGTCACATCACTGGGTGCTCACATGGCCGAATACAGTTCAAGTCCCAGACCCAGTGGGTTGAAAATCATGCCAGTCACATGTACATGTGTGCCCAAGATCCCAAGAGAATGGAGGAGAAGGTATTGCAGCATGGCCATCTCCGAGGGTTGATTTTTCACCTTACCTCTCACTGTCTCTCTCCCTCTTCAATAAATGCACTTGCCCAATGGCACAAACCTCCAAAATAAATAAATAAATAAATAAATAATAGAAAGATGGTGGATTTAAACCCAATAACATTCATAATTATATTAAACGGAAATGGTCTAAACACTCAAATTAAAACAGATTTTCAGACTGCATAAAACAGCAAAACAACTATAAGCTCTTTCAAGAAATGTTCACATATTGAAATGATCACCTTGTAAGCTAAATAATGTGATTGAATGTATTAAAAAATGTAAATAAAGATAAAATAAAAATGTTTTAATTATAGATTAAAAAAAAAAAAGAAATGAACTTTAAACACAAAAATAGGCTAAAAGTGGGACCAGCAGTTAGCGTAATGGCTATGTCACTGGACTCCCATGTAGTCGACCGTGGTTCACGTCCCGGACCTGATGGCTTAAAACTCACGCCAGGCGTGTGTGCATGCGTGCCCAAGATCCCAAGAGGAGAATGGAGGAGAAGGGATTGAGGCGTGGCCATCCCCACCAGGGGGTGATTTCTCGCTTTCTATCTCTCCGCCTCTGTCTGTATGTCTGGCGAGCGCATGCACCCTATAGCAAAAACCTCTCAAAAAAAAAAAATAGGCTAAAAGTAAAAGGCAGAAAAGAAAGAGAAAAATAAGTTTTTAGAATGAACCAACAGAAATCAACAGAATAGAAAAAATATGCACAATTGAGGAAAATCAATAAAACAAAAAGCAGGTTCTTTGAAAAAAGTCAATAAAATTGAGGGAACCAGCAGTTAGCGTAATGGCTATGTCGCTGGACTCCCACGTAGTCGACCGCGGTTCATGTCCCGGACCCGGTGGCTTAAAACTCACGCTGGGTGCGTGTGCGTGCGTGCCCAAAATCCCGAGAGGAGAATGGAGGAGAAGGGATTGCGGCGTGACCATCCCCCCCGGGGGGTGATTTCTCGCTTTCTGTCTCTATGTCTCTCTCTGTCTGTCTGGCGAGCGCACGCGCCCTACAGTGAAAATCTCTCCAAAAAAAAAAAAGAAAAGAAAAGTCAATAAAATTGATAAGCCATTAGCTAGACTAATGAAAGAAAAAAGTAAGAAGACATAAATTACCAGTAAAAGGAATAAAAGCAGGAACATTACTGTAGATTCAACAAAAATTAGAAGAATTATAAAGCTGTTATGAACAACTGTATGCTAACAAAGTAGACAACCTAGATTAAATGAACAAATTCCTTGAAAGACACAAATTACTAAAGCTGGAACAAAAAGAAACAGGAAACCCAAATGGTCTCATAGCTACTAAAGAAATTGAATTCCCAATTAAAAACTTTTCCACAAAGAAAACTCCAGACCTAGATTGCTTTACTGATGAATTCTAACAAACACTTACAGAAGAAATGATACCAATCCTATGTAAACTATTTCAGAAAATAAGAGACAAGAACCTTCGTAACTCATATAATGAAGCTAGAATTGGTCATTATAAATAAATGTAAACAGGATCGTACCCCATATACATTTCAGTGTCTTATACTGTTCATTTATCCTAAGTATATCCATATCATTACAATATTCTATGGAAGTGTAAATGTTAATGACTACATAATATCCCATCATATACATACATCATAATTTATTTAACCATTCCTCTATTGGGGGAAACAACATAAAAATACTATAATAAATACATTGAAAAATGAAAAATTCCCCTAAAAGGTTACATTCCTTATTTCTTTGATTTTTTCTTTTTTTCAGTATTTTTTATTTCATTTTCTTTTATACAATCACATTATTTAGCTTACAAAGTGAATATTCAACATGTGAACATTTCTCCCTAGTCCAGTAAATAAAACTATAAAATTATCTTCAACAGATAATACCACATTTCTTTGTCCCATTAATGCTTTGCCTCTCTATGTTTTCTTCTAAATGTCCTTCCTCAGACTTTACTCTTTCACATACACTATATCGGGTATTCACATCCACTTACTGTGCTTCTATATCCTTTAGTTGATCAGTTTCAGTCACAGTGTAGACATTCGGTTCTTTGTTTTTTTGTTTTTCTGTTTGTTTCTGTTTTTGATAGAGGGCACATACACTTCCCAGAGACCGAGAGAGACAACGAGAGGGAAAGTAAGACATCACCTCCCAGGAAGGATGGCCACACTATAATCCCTTCTCCTCCATTCTCCTCTTGGGATTTGGGCACACATAGCCGCTAGTCTGGGACTCAAATCTTGGTTAGCCTTGTGGAAGTACACGGTCTTAGCCACCACCCCACCTGCTGGCCCCCAGATCCTTGATTTTTAATTAGCCATTGACCCACTTAAAACATACTACACTGGGGCCATCAGATAGCATAGCAGTTATATCGCTGGACACCCACCTGGTCAACCATGGTTCGAGTGCTGAACACACTTGAAACTCAGGCCAGGCAAATGTGTGTGCATGCCCAAGATTCCAGGAGGAGAGTGGAGGAGAAGGGACTGTGGCTTGGCCATCACCCCTGGGGATGATTTCTCGCTTTCCCTCTCACTGTCTCTGTCTCTCTCTCCCACCAGTGCATGTGCCCTAAGGCAAAAATCTCTTTTAAAATGTTAAAAATAAATAAAACATACTAGACTTTTTTCCCCCTTTTTTTCAGTTTTGCAGCAGGGTGTATGCACTCACCAGAGACAGAAAGAAATAGAGAAAATGAAAAATCAGCCCCCAGAGGGTTTGGTCACATGGCAATTTCTTTCCCATTTCCTCTTAGGATTTTGGGCACACATGCACATGCACCTGGCATGTTTTTCAGGCGACCCAATTCAGGACTCAAAGTGTTGTGGTGTGAGATTGTCAAGGATTGGAATCACTCGAATTTAGAATTTAATGAGCTTTTATTCCTGGCCAAGGACTGACACCCCACACTGTGCGCAGGCAGTGTCAGAGGTAGCAGCCCCAACCTGCAGTTTTCACAGGGTATTTAAGCACAAGTTCACAAAACGGGGTTTGTTCATCTTCTGGGAAGGGGTCCAAAGGATTTTCCATCAAGGAAGCTTTGGGGTTTGAGGTGACAGGTGTGATATGCACAAATGGGTCCTTTTTGGGGGGCGTGAAACTGCAAGGAACAAAAGGAGCTTTTTGCTGACAAGCTTATTTACAGAAGCAAAATGGCAGTTCCTGTTCAAATAGAATTAATCCTAAGCAAAAAGGCAAAATGGCAGTTAACCCTAATGTCGGGACTTCCCTATCTATATGGAGGGATTTTTCAGATAGCCTGCTATTACAATGACGGGAATTTTTATGTGGCCTATTACAAAAGTGCAAAGTCACCCATGTGGATCCAGTCACCTTAACCACCATACCAACTGCTAGCCTGAACCATACAACATTTTTCAATCTTCCTTGGCACTAGTGGCGTATACCAGCCTCCAGATGGTTCCCTTGAAAGACTGCTGGCACAAAGTACTAACCCTGCCCTGCCTTCCCTATCTGCTGGCTAAACAATGGAAGCCCTCATTGGAGTTGTCATGATAGGTCATGAATAAATCTTGGGAATGGAATGTCTGAAGGCAGAACCAGGAACCTTGAGCACTGTCTTAGTCTATTTGGGCTGCTATAACAAAATATCATAAACTAGATGGCTTACAAACAAGAGAAATTTATGTCTCAGTTCTAGAGGCTGAGAAGTCTAAGATCAAGGCACCGGCAGATTCCCTGTCTGCTTAGGATGGCTTCGTAGTTCAGAGGTAGTCGTCTTCTTGCTGCACCATCACAAGGTGGAGAGAATGAGGGGTCCCTGGAGTCTTTGATACAAGGGCACTAATCCCATTCATGAGGTCTTTGTCCTCATAACCTAATCACCTCCAAAGACCCCCATGTCCTAACACCATGACATGAGTGATTCGGTTTCAACATACAAATTTTGAGAGGACACAAGAATTCACTAGCAAGGACTTTATGGACCCAGGGACATCTGCTTTTACATGAGGTATATAACAAATGTTATGTAAACTGAATAATATTGTACAAGTGGGGCAGTATGCAATTCCAAGAGCCCCATGTGTTATAGTTTATATGTTCAACCACACATACAGCACCACTAAAATCTCCCTTATTTAAGTCATTGCTACTCTTGGTGTCTTCGACTTATCGCCAAATATTACCATAATTGCTAGAGTATAAATTAGGATAACCTGGGACCAGCAGATGGCATAATGGTTACGCCACTGGACTTCCACGTAGTCAACGGTGGTTTGGTCTCAGACCTGGTGGCTTGAAACTCACAATAGGCACTTGTGTGTGCATGCCCAAGATCCCAAGAAGAGAATGGACAAGGGATTGCAGTATGGCCATCCTCCCAAGGGATTGGGGGGTGATTTCTCACTTTCTTTCTGTGTCTCTCCAGTGAGTGCATGCACCCTATAGCAAAATTGAATGGAGCTGTTAGAGATGAAGGCTGCAATACAGGAAGTCAAAACCTCCATCAAAAGTATTAAAGGTAGATTAGTCCATGAAGAAGATCAAGTCTCAGATGTTGAAGGCAAAACCTCTGATCTAGGGAACAAACAAACAAACAAACAAAACTGAGAAAATAACCCCCCAAAATGAGAATACTATATGAGAAATACTAGACAGCATTAAGCACCCAAACATCTGAATAATCAGTATCCCAGAAGGTGAGGAAACTAATATGGGCATTGATAATCTATTTCATGAAATCTTGAAAGAAAACTTTCCAAATCTAGAGAGGCATTCAAATATACAGATCCAAGAAGTGCAAAGGACCCCTAACAGAATCAACCCAAGAAGATCTTCTCCAAGGCACATCATAGCCAGACTGGCCAAAGACAAGATACTAAAATTGACAAGAGAGAAACATCAGGTTACTTATAAAGGTTATCTGATCAGGCTAACCTCAGACCTCTCATCAGAAACCATGTGAGGCTGGGAACCAGCAGTTAGCGTAATGGCTATGTCGCTGGACTCCCACGTAGTCGACCGCGGTTCGCGTCCCGGACCCGGTGGCTTAAAACTCACGCCGGGCGCATGTCCGTGCCTGCCCAAGATCCCGAGAGGAGAATGGAGGAGAAGGGATTGTGGCGTGACCATCCCCCCTGGGGGGTGATTTCTTGCTTTCTGTCTCTATATCTCTCTCTGTCTGTCTGGCGAGTACATGCACCCTACAGAGAAAATCTCTCAAAAAAAAAAAAAGAAACCATGTGAGGAAGGAAAGAATGGGAAAATATATTCAAAGTGTTAAGTGAAAAACAGTTTCAACCAGGAATATTATACCCAGCAAGATTATCTTTCACATGGAAAGAAAGGATAAAAACATTCTCAGATGAACAAGACCTGAAAGAATTTGCCAATAGCAGACCCACTCTTCAAGAAGTTCTTAAAGGAGTGCTCTGCCAGGAAAACTAAAGAAACATACAGAAATTGGGAACCAGCAGTTAGAAAAAAAAAAAAAAAAGAAACATACAGAAATAAAAGAACAAAAGGCAACCAAGAAAATGACATATTTAATGCTAGGGACAAGAAATATCAATAACATTGAATGTTAACTTCCAGGATTTAAACAGAAAGATTGGACCACAGTAACATGGCATATTCATCAGAAGAGAGTTTGAACATAAGACTGAACTGGTGAAATAGGATTGTATGACTTTTGAGTAAAACATTACTGATTTTTTTTTTACTATGCTTTGTTTTCCCCAATTTAAGCATTTTACTTTCTTTTAAGTTGTTGGTAGGTTCAGCAATTTGTTAAAATATTTTTGTTTCTTTAAATGGAAACAAACTTTTCTTCCTTCCTGATTCCTCTAGAATTGGAAAATATTTGAGAGTATTCTTATTTTGTGGCAGAAGAGTTATTTGCATAAGTTCAATAATGCTTGTTGCATTGAATCAGAAATTGGAAATTCTCATCATTGGATAGAGTTTTGACTGGAATGTTATATCTGAAGATTAATCAGAAAACTATGGAACTAAAGTGGATCTTGTTAGGTTTGATTTGGGAGCAGTGGCAAAGTCAGAGGCGGCAAAAGCAAAAATACTAGAGTTGGGCTTTGGGGTTTAATAAAACCAACATAATTTATTCTGCACTCTCGGGTGAGGTCCCTCGGCCTCAGCCTGGTCAGAGGCTAAGGGAGTCACGTCCAGGGTGAGTACTGCTCATTCTTTTTTTTTTTTTTTGAGAGATTTTCACTGTAGGGCGCGTGCGCTCACCAGACAGACAGAGAGAGACATAGAGACAGAAAGCAAGAAATCACCCCCCAGGGGGGATGGTCACGCCGCAATCCCTTCTCCTCCGTTCTCCTCTCGGGATCTTGGGCACGCATGCACACGCGCCCGGCGTGAGTTTTAAGCCACCGGGTCCGGGACACGAACCACGGTCGACTACGTGGGAGTCCAGCGACATAGCCATTACGCTAACTGCTGGTTCCCAAGTACTGCTCATTCTTAAAGGACTGTTTTCCAATAGGTGGTCACCATGTCTGGCCAATGAAGTTTGCATTTTCTGTTCAACTTTGGCGGCGCGCCAAATGCTGAAGGGCAGGAAAGTCTGTTGATGATGGCAGTCCAGGTGTGGACAACAGGAAAGTTCCTGCCAGCGGGAATGTTTCTGCCATGTTTCTTTTCCCTTCCCCCAGACCTTACATTCTGACCTTAAAGGGATAAGGGATGATGACCACTCTGGCTCTTCAGGCTGTTAAGGGGCGTCGATCTGGGGCCCTCTGGTCGGAGGATCTTGGGGAAGGGGTGCGTAGGAGTGCAGGAGTATTTGATTAATTGCTCGAGAGATGGTGGATGTGTGTTCCCTGAGAAAGTGTAAGACACAGGGTGTAAAAGCCAGGATTAGACATAGCAGTATGATGGGTTTTAGAAACGGGAGGAGCAAGGATTTTAAAAGAGAGCCGTGTACAGGGCTACAAGCAAGAGAACACAGTGCCTCTGCAGAGGATGAAAATTCCAGTGTGTGTGTGGGGGGGGGGGGGGGGCCGGGGCG
>NW_006160060.1:223689-226910 GCF_000334495.1 Tupaia belangeri chinensis
GTAGGGAGTGGGTTATGATAAACTTTAAGCATTTCTATAATACTCCCAGGTCAGATACCTGCCAGTTGGGCAGACAGCCAGAGAGAGACAGACAGGTTCTTGATGGTAAATGTGACTGGATTAGAGGTCGTGGGGGTGCAGCTCTGAGGGGGCCAGAGGGCTGCTAAGGTACCCCGAATGGTCAAACTGCAGAGTGACTGATGAGGAGCGCCTGTCCTAAGCAGTCTTATTGATAATACCTTGATCACCCCATGTGTGTTGTACCTGGAATTCCCACTCTGTAACCGTCAAGGCAGAGTCCATTCCAAAGGCCATGAGAAGGAGGAGGAGGCCGGGCACAGCTAACTGCGTGGGGAGGAGGCAGCCCCGGTTAGCCACTCCAGACATTTTAGAACTACCATGATTCCCATGAGTAGGAGGTACAACACTGCTAGCAATAGCTTTGTCCAGAACACCTATTCCTGTGGGGCCACTGCAGCCAGTCCGACAGAGAGAACTAGGGCTAGTGTTATGGGAAGGGCCTGAACAGGTAATTATAGGGTTAGGGTAGAGATGACATAGGCTTCTGCTGTGAGGGAAGGAAGAGGGTTTCTTCTTTCTTTCTCTAAGAGTTGTGACTATGGAGTTGACCTGGTCTGGAGAAATGGGTGGGGAGGGGAATTAAGTCTGGTGAGGGAACAGGCGGCCTGGCAGAGGAGGTCAAGGAGGGGGGAGGAGTTAAAATGAAGGGTGACATGTAACTTTTCAAGGATGTCACAGCCTAGGAGGGGTGTGGGGCATGTGGGAATGACAAGAAAAGCGTGGGTAAAGTATATTTTCCCGAGGCGGCAAACTAAGGGTTTGGTAGAGAGAGGACATGAGGACCGGCCATCAATGCCCACAACAGAGATGTGGGAAGGTAATATGGGGCCAAGATATGTTGGGAGGACGGAGTAGGTAGCCCCGTGTCCACCAGAAAGGTGAACGATTTACCCGCTACCTGAAGCTGGACCCTGGACTTGGCGAGGGTAATTGGGGTGGTGGAGTCCAGGGCCTGTCAATCGTCAGCCAATCCCATCATGGTCAGGTCGAAATCGGGGATCTCCTCTCAGCATGGAAGTGTCAGGAGTGGATCTCGTCTCCCTCTTTTGGGGCAGTCAGAGCCCCAGTGACCCACTTTGCCACACCCTGGGCAAGGTTTGGTGGGCAGCCCGGGATCCGGGCATTCATGGAACCAGTGGCCTAGCTTGCCACATTTGAAGCAGTTTCCCTGGGGGAAGACTGTGTCTAGGGACCCCCTTCTGAAATGCCAGCCACAGGGCAGACACCAGGGCTTGGGCTTGCATGGCAGCCATCTGTTTGGCCTGCTTGTGATGAGCTACCTCAACATCCTCCTCTCAGGAACTGAAAACTTTAATTGCCATATTCACCAGGTCTCGTATGGGGCGGGGGGTGGAGGGAGTCTGAGGGCCCTGTTCAGCCTTTCTCAGATTTTTTTTTTCCTGTTATCAGGAGCTGACTGGGTGATAAAATGGGTGGCCAGAACTACTGACCCAACAAGATTTTCCAGGGAGAGTTGGGTATGGAGTTGTATAGCCTCAGTGAAGTGGCTCAAAAGCATGATTGTTCTTGACCCTGGGTGACTTTTCACAATTTGTCATAATTTACTGCCTTTTGGGCTGCTGGTTCTAGTCCTGCCTTAAGGCATTGTAATATGTAGTCATGTCACGGGTGGCCAGGGTCACCTTCCTGATATCTCTGGTCGGGATCAACTGTGGGGACTGCCTCAGTACCTACCACTGCGGTGGTGGCCGCCATGTGGGCCCTGTCAGCGTACTCTCTTCTTGTCGCTTTTACCCAGTCATGCTCGTCCGCCATCATAGTGGATGTCATAATTATGTGGCCGTCATGCCAGGTGAGGTCATAGGCCTGTGTGAGATATATGAATTTCTTGATAAACTGGGTGAGGTTGGCAGTGAAGGAGCCCAAGCGCTTTTTAATGGCAGACAGATCTGCAAGAGGAAAAGGAACATGGACTCGAATGACTCCCTTAGCTCCGGCCACTTCCCTTAAGGGAGCCATGACCTGGGGTGGGGGTGGGTCATCCAAGTGTGTATGGCCAGCAATGGGGGAGGACAGAGGGAGTGGGGAGGATTTTCAGGGTAGGGAGGTGGGGGGACAGAGGGTTCAGGAGAGTTTAATGGGGGTTCACTGGGGGGTCTTGGCGGAGGAGAGAGATTCCGGGGGAACAGTGAGAGCAGAGGATTCAGGGGGTTCAGAAGTTCCCTTGGAAAGGCTAGGAGCGGGTTTTCGGCCCTAGCCTGCCTTAGCAAGCAGAATCTGGGAGGGAGAGCAGATAGGTACAGAGGTGGGGGCGAGAGCGCAGATATCAAAAAGCCTGAATATATGGGACTTCCTTCCATTTGCCATTACTCTGACAAAAATTGGTTAAGACCGGTCAAGACGTTGAAATTGAAAATGTCCTCGGGCGGCCAGATTGATCCATTGTTTAGTGAATATTTGGGCCAAACCATAGTCTACAGGAAGACCAGGCGGCGTCTGGATTGTCCAGTCTGATCATAACCTAACTTTTTCCAATTACAGAGGACACACCATAAAGGTGTTTTTGGATCAGGTTTGGAGGCAGCAGACCCCATGACAGACTACACCTCGGGTAGAGAAAATGAGCCAAGAGGCATCTCCCTTGGGTATAATCTCTCCACGGGTAGGAGGGTAAAGAGAAATATTGACTGGGCGGCCCCGAGATGAGACGATCCTTAGGGTACCCCTGGGGCACCCGGAATGGATGGGGAGTGTTCCTGGCATGGCTGTGACTACGGACAGGAACACTCTGGAGGTCCAAAAAACGGGGCTAGGATCGCTTACCTTCCCAGTGGGCTGACCGCGTGAGAGGGCTGATGGAGGGGCTCTAACCAAGAAGCATCCAACCCCTCCTGGGTTTCGGCGCCAGATGTTAGGTTTGATTTGGGAAGGGTGATGAAGTCAGAGGCAGCAAAGGTGAAAATATCAGAGTCAGGCCATAGGGTTTAATAAAACCAGTATAATTTATTCTGCACTCTTGGGTGAGGTCCCTCCACCTCTGACCAAGCCGAGGCCCAGGCCGAGGGAGTCACGCCCAGGTTGGGTGCTGCTCATTCTTAAAGGGCCGTTGTCCAACAGGTGGTCACCACGGGTCCTTGTCTAGCCAATGAAGTTTGCTGTTTCTGTTCAACTTTGGCGGG
>NW_006160060.1:227519-228996 GCF_000334495.1 Tupaia belangeri chinensis
GCCCAAGATCCTGAGAGGAGAATGGAGGAGAAGGGATTGCGGCGTGACCATCCCCCCTGGGGGGTGATTTCTCGCTTTCTGTCTCTATGTCTGCCTCTGTCTGTCTGGTGAGCGCACACGCCCTATAGCGAAAACCTCTCCAAAAAAAAAAATCTTAAAAAACCATACTGTCTCTGATGTTACAGAGTCACAAAAAAATTATACAAAATTATAAGGAATATTTTGAACATTATCTTTAAATTTTAGTATTTTGAAATTTTGAAAGCTGTTTATTAACTGTCAAGAACTATGGAGTATGAGCAAAAATTTTCTGATATGTAAAGTAAATGTGGAAAAATTTTTTAAATAAATTAAATGAAAAAAAAAAAGGATCCATTCAGTGTGCAAGGTAGTCCAGTTGACTTTAATGTAACAAAGATCAAAGAATGTAATTTATATGGTTTCAAAAATTATCTTTCATCGGGAACCAGCAGTTAGTGTAATGGCTATGTCGCTGGACTCCCACGTAGTCGACCGCGGTTCGTGTCCCGGACCCGGTGGCTTAAAACTCACGCCGGGCGCGTGTGCGTGCGTGCCCAAGATCCCGAGAGGAGAATGGAGGAGAAGGGATTGCGGCGTGACCATCCCCCCTGGGGGGTGATTTCTCGCTTTCTGTCTCTCTGTCTGTCGGGCGAGCGCACGCGCCCTACAGTGAAAACTCTCTCAAAAAAAAAAAAATTATCTTTCATCAAGTCTTGACATATCAAAGAAGTATTAAAGATCCAAAATTAATATAAAAAAGCTATAAAAAAACCTTTTTGATCTGCAAATTTATATGAGGTTAGACTTTCTTTATATATTTCAAACAAAGCAAGTGCAACAGGTGACACGAAGCTTAAGGCAACTAGATCCAACACGGATGACTGCACTGTTCCAGTCCCAGACCTGGTGGCTCAAAAAATATACTGGACATGTGCCCAAAATTCCAAGGGGCCAGAATCTGGCAAAGGCCTTCTTCCTCCTCCCCTTCTTCTTCTTCTTTTCTTCTTCTTCCTCTTCTTCTTCCTCTTCTTCCTCCTCTTCTTCCTCCCTTCTTCCTCCTCTTCTTCCTCCCTTCTTCCTCCTCTTCTTCCTCCTCCTTTTTCTTCTTCTTTTCTTCTTCTTCTTCTCTTCTTCTCTTTTTCTTCTTTTTTTTTTTCTAGAAGATTTTTTTGCTATAGGGCATGCACACTCACCAGAAAGACAAAAGACAGAGAGAGACAGAGAGACAGAAAGTGAGAAATCACATCCCCCCGCCCCCGCAGAGGGGGGATGGCCACACTGCAATCCCTTCTCTTCCATTCTCCTCTTGGGATCTTGGCATGAGCTTAAGTCACCGGGTCTAGGTCTCAGACCGTGGTTGACTACATAGTCCAGCAACATAGCCATTACTCCAACTGTTGGTCCTGGCAAAGGCCTTCTTGCTGCATCATCCCATGGCAGAATCCAGAAGGGAAAG
>NW_006160060.1:229007-230008 GCF_000334495.1 Tupaia belangeri chinensis
ACACAAGAGATTGAACTCAGTTTATAACTCATCTTTTTTTTTTTAATTATCATCATAATCTTCTTTATATTACATTGGATTACATATAACTTTACATTGACTTCCATTGCTTTTTCAAAAGGGAATGCCATGCATATCAGTCAATACAGAGACATCAATCTCCTCGCTTTATCATTCAATGTCTTTTTAAGACTTCACCCATTATGAAATACTTCCCAGACCAGTCCAGTTGAGAATACTATACACGTCGTCATCAACAGATAATAAACCATATCTGTTTCTCACTAATATCCTGCCTCTCTATTGTTCACTTGCTATCTTTCTCTATCCTCTTCTCTCTTTTTTTTTATAGTTTATTTTTTATTATAATTTTTTTCCCATCACAACACACAAATGAATTTTCCATCCAAAATACACTGTGCATTGGCTCAATCAAGCACGTCAACATATATGTTCTCAGCAAATAATTTCCCAATTCTTGTGTCCTGCATACCTTGCCTTTTGTTTTGCCATCCTAGATTCCCCATCCTCCTCCCTCTGTTATGACCCATCCTCCTCCCACATTGTCCCTGGCATCCACGATTGCCCTCCGTGCCTCCCCCCTCCCCAAATGATCTGTCAGTGAACTTAATTAGTCTAAGTCTCTCCAATAGTTATCACAGCTGACACATGCCTCTACATGAACTCAAGTCTGACTTTAGGCCTAAACCCCAGTGAGTAAAAAGAGCATACTATAAAGTAGAACCCAGCTGGGCCCATACCGCTCACTGCAGCCATCAAATATCCATTTTTTTTTTTTAATGGTATGAATAGTTTTACCTTTTTTTTTGTTGTTGTTACCTAACATTCATTCCCTGAGCATCATCACAACGTACTAAATGTAATTTCCCATCTAGAATAGATTGCATAGTGACTTAATCAAGCATGTTATCATCAATAATATTCCATTTCTACTTTCATGCTTATGTATATATATATGTTTTTTTTTCTTCTCCTCTTTT
>NW_006160060.1:230078-243253 GCF_000334495.1 Tupaia belangeri chinensis
TTTTTTTCCCCTATGTTTGTCCCTCTGCCCTTTCCCACTCTCCCATTACACTATCTCTGCTATATACAGTTGTCTTCCAGAAGAGTTATTGAAAAAGTGATACATACAAGTAAAGGGAGAGAGGCCAGAGTTCCAATTATCAGCTCATAAAAAGTTTTTGACAATAGGGAGCATAGATTCTATTCAGGATTGGATTAAGGGAGGGTCTCCTGCAGATCCACAAGTGTAGGTGAGTCTCCAGGGAATGCAGTTTCAGGAAAGCAGTTCTGGTACGCAGGGATGAATATCAGCTGATGCGGCACAGCAGTCATCTTGTAGTTACCAGGAATGTGTTGTGGGGATCTGCAGTGTGAGTTGTTCTTGGGTATCTGGCTTCCTTAAGAATGGCAGAGTAGTTCTTGTTTTCCCCTGAGGTAATGCAGGGCTGGTAGCTATCATCTTCTCAAGTTGCAAGTTCTTCAACCTTGTTTTCGGCCTCCACGTCCAGCACGGAGAGGCCAGGGAGGCCGGGCCGGAGGTGGGCCCTCCGGCTGCGCAGGGGGCGGGAGCCCCCGGCCGCGAGGCCCCGGGAGGGGGGCCGGCTGTTCTGTGCCCAGCTGCGCAGGGGGCGGGAGATATAACTCATCTTATAATCAGCAGCAATCTCTTGATGAGGGCTCTGCAAACACCTCCCATTAGGCATTGCCTCCCAGCACTATTGCATTGGGATCAAGTTTCAGATTTTTTTCTTCTAAGAATTATTTATTTAATTCTATTAATTTGTTCATTTATTTTATACAATTTGACCATAGAGAGACAGAGAGAAAGACAGAGAGAGAGAGAGAGAGAGAAAGTAAGAAAGCAAGCCACCAGGTCTGGTACTCGAACCATGGCCAACCATATGGGACTACGAGCACTTTAACCACCACACCACCTGGCTGGTCCCAGGATCAAGGTTCTAATACATGCTTTTTGAGGGATGTATTCAAACCATAGCAGTCAGTAGTCTCATTAATGTTTTTTTATTTTAGAAAATATTTTATAAGATACTATGTTAACATGTAAGGTTTAATATGTTCCAAAATTAGATTTTATTATTTTAAATAAATAAATAAATCATACCTCGTATATAAATATATCGTATTTCTTCAAGTATTCAGGCAGAAAAATCAAATCATACCTAAGGGGGAAAAAACTAGGTTGGACTTATAACTTTTTGAATGCAATATTCAAAGATAAAGACATAATAGAACAATGAGCTGAAAGCTATAAGAAAGAAAATTAGTGACTGTGAAGGCTAAAAAAAAATGGTCCCCCAAAATATGTCCACACACTAATCCCCAGAACTTGTAAATACTACCTTATTCAGAAAAAGGATCTTTGCTGAGGTGATTAAACTGAGGATTTTTTTGTTGGGGGATTATCCTGGATTATCCAGGTAGCCCCTATGTGCAATCACAAATTCCTTAAGAGAGAGGCACAGGGAGAGCATGCACAGAGGAAGGAGGGGGCAGAAATTGGAGGGATACAGCCACAAACGAAGGAATGGGTTCTTCCTTCCTTAGAGCCTACAGGAAGGTGCAGTCTTAACTATACCTTAATGTTGGCCTAATAATAGTAAATTCAAATTTCTCCAGAACCACAAAAGAATAAATTTCTGTTATCTTAAGTCACTAAATTTGTTACAGCAGCAATAGGAAACTAATACAGTGACCCAAGGATATTAGACCCAATCAAACTATTATTCAATCACAAGCATATTAATGCTAATTGAAGTCACAGTCATAAATTAGGCCAAGCAGTCACAACCCTAGCAGATCCAACACATACAATATATTTTATGTCTCTTCACTTTTAAACTTGATAACATATATGTATTGTGTAATTACCACAAAATAATTAATGCATCCATCACGACAAATACCATCCTTAGATCCCCAAAACTTATTAATTTTTTAAATTTAAAGTTTGCTAGAGGGCACATGTGCTTGCAAGAGAGAGACAGAGAGAGAGAGAGAGAGAAAGAGAGAAGCACTCCCATGGGAATTGGTGACCCTACAATCCCTTCTCTTCCATTTCTCCTCTTGGGGTTTTGAGTAAGCATGCACATATGGCTAGCATGTTTTTCTTTTTCCTTTTTTCAAAAGAATTATTTAATTTTATTTTTTCATTCATTTTATTTTAATTTGAACAGAGAGAGACAGAGAGAAAGAGGGAAACTGAGAAAGCAAGCCACCAGGTTTGGGACTCGAACCATAGTCAGCCATGTGGGCGTGTACAGCACCTTAACCACCATGCCACCTGCTGGTCCCCGCCTGGCATGTTTTTCAAGTCATCAGGTCTGGGACTCAAACTGCACAGTCTGTCATGTGGGTTCCAGTCACCCTAACCACCACACCACTAGTTGACCCTTTGACCAACATCTCCTTATAGCCTCTACCTCCCAGCCCCAGTAACCACTGTTCTATCTCAATTCTATGAGATCAGTGGTTTAGCTTCCACACACAAGTGAGCTCATATAGCATTTGTCTTTCTGTGTCTGGCCTACTTCACCTGGTTTATCCATGTTGTCACAAATGACAGAATTTTCTTATTTTTTATGGCCAAATCATGTTCCTCTGTGTGTGCACATGTGCATGTCACATTTTCTTTATTTATTCATCCACTAAAGAACATATTGGTTGGGCTTTTGTTTAATTTGCTATAGGGTGTGTGCATTCACTGGAGACAGACACAGACACAGGGGGTGGTGAGAAAGCACTCAAGGTGGGATGGCCAATGCCATAATCCCTTCTCCATTCTCCTCTTGGGATTTTGGGAATGCATGCATACATGCCCAGTGTGTTTTTCAAGCCACTGGGTCTGGGACCTAAACCATGCAGTCAGTCATGAAGGATCCAGCTACTTTAACCAGCACACCATCAATTGGCCCACTTTATTTTTAAAGTTTATTTATCAATATCTATTTCATGAGACAGACAGACAGAAAGAAGGTGACGGTGAGGATTACTTTCTTTCTTTCTTTCTTTTGGAGAGGTTTTTGCTATAGGGCGCGTGTGCTTGCCAGAAAGAGAGAGAGAGAGAGAAAGCAAGAAATCACCCCCTGGGGGGATAGCCACACCACAATCCCTTCTCCTTCATTCCCTTCTCGGGATCTTGGGCACTCACACACACAAGCCCGGCCACCGGGTCTGAGACTTGAACCATGGCAGACTATATGGGAGTCTAGCGACATAGCTATTACGGCAACTGCTGGTCCCAGAAGGTGAGGATTACTTTCCACTGGGTCTCATGCTGCTTTCCTCCCTCCAACTCTTCCCAGACAGCCAGGAGTACAGACATATGTGTCTGGTGTGTACAGGTCAACTCAGGAACCAAAACCCATATCCCAGATAGCTTCCAGCATCATGCAGCACTGTACAACTGCTGCACCACCATGCCTGGACCACTTTAGGTTCTTTTCAGATATTGGTTATTGTGAATAGTGTTGCAGTGAACATGTCGATGCAGATAACCTTCAAGATGCCAATTTTATTTTCTCTGGACATACACTCAGTAGTGGCATTGTCACATGATAGCTATGTTTTTAATTTTTCGAAGTATGTCCACAATGTTTTCCATTGTAGTTACATCAATTTATATTCTCACCAACAGTTTACAAAGGTTGTCTTTTCTCTGCACTCTCACCAACACTTGTTATCTCTTGTCATTTTTATAATATCCATCCTAAAAGGGTGTTTCTGTAGGTTCAGGGTCAATGAAAGTGTTCCTCCCTGCAACCAGTGGAAGTTCTCTCATGGAATGGTCCTTATTTGGAAACTAGGCTCTAATCCAGCAGACCTTAAGGCAAGGTGATATTTCATTGAGGTTTTGATTTGCACTTCCTTGATTAGTGATGTTGAGCACCTTTTCATAAACTCGTTGGCCACTTGTATGCCTTCTTTGGAGAAATGTCTCCTCAGATCTTTTACCCATTTTAAAAATTGGATTATTTATTATTTTGCTATTCAGTTGTGGTTTTTTTTCTTTCATTTTTTGTAATTGCCAGGGGACACATGAACTCATTAGAGAGAGAGACACACACACACAGAAGGGAGAGAGAGAGAGAAAGGACCCTTCCCAATGGGGGTTGGTCATACTGTAATCCCTTCTCATTCATTTTTCCATCATGTCAGGGTTTGGGGCAGGAATGCACACATGCCCAGAATGTTTTTCAAGATGCTAGAGCCAGTATTCAAACCATAGTTAGACAAGCTTAACCACTAGGCTACAGGGATGCCATGTGCATTTCTTACACATTTTGAATATTAAGTTCTTATCAGAAATATGGTTTGCAATTATTTCTATCCCATAGGTTGTCTTTCCATTTTATTGATTGTACCCGTTCATTATCTTGAAAAAGAATTCATAACATAACCTGTTTTTAAAAAATCAACATAATGGCCTAGTGAAGAGCAACATAAAGGATACTGGTGGCTAGGTCACACATATTACAAATCCATTCCAGTCCATTCTCAGTAGTGTAAGCCACAAACAAGTCCAGGCTCCACTTAGCCAACCAGGTATAGATATATACCTCCCAGCGCTTGACCTAAAACGTGACATACAGTTTTTCATTTGAGTGCACCAATGTTGATAAGTTTGAACTAAGTTACAATTAGTTCCTAGCTTTATAGCCTCATCTAGTCATGTACATATTTAATTAATTTATTTATTTATTTATCTATTTATGGCTGATATAAATTGACAAAAACCTTTCTGTTTTCAGTGTAATCTTTGTTTGGGTTCCTCTGAAACCACAGCCCAAGACGAAGTCTTGGGTACAAACAGTTTGTTCACAAGGTGATCTCATGAAAGAGAAGTGAGGGATAGAGAAAATGAGACAGGAAAGGAAGGAGCACAAAATGGAAGTGTGTTACTGAGGTTACTGCTCTGAGTTACAGAACTCTGACTTCACCAGGACCTCCTGAGAAGGTTGTCCATCTCTATCCACTGATTCCTGGCTCTGGTCCCTGAAGCTGCCCCCACCCCCCCACCCCCCATACCTGGACTATGCTGGATACAGGCCCAGTGGGCTTGTGTGGTCTCAGATAAGGCCTGGGGCATAAAACGAAAAGACATAGTAGGTGCCTAGATGCAGCCCTTCTAAGCCCACTGCAGTCAAAGGTAGGCTGAGGACATCAATCAAGGCACCAATTCTTACACTGTTCCAATCTACTCAGGCACCACATTGAGTCTACTCTGTTCAAAGTAAAGGTTAGTTATAATTCTACAAAGGTTTTAATGCAAGAGTTAGCAAAACAAACATGGGATCACCACTGCAGTAACTGATATTCATCCACACACCCCCTCCACCCCTGCTCAGCCTCAACTTCAGCCAGCCTTTGGCTGGCCTATGTGACTCATCTAGTGGATTATCCAGCCATTTGTCCCTGAGGGTTCTGAGCTCTTAGTCACCTTACCATCATGGGCATGGGCAAGAGACTCACGTGCATCCTCTAAATGCCAGGTCAACTCTTGCTTGCGTATTTTGTATCGGCGACCCTACATCCTCATATGATCAGGATCAATCATCCTCTCCTTTTGCCTGCTTGTCCACCAGCAGGAGGATCTCAGGGTCACCTGTGCAACCAGTGGAAGTCCTCTCATGAAATGTTCCTTATTTGGAAACCAGGCTCCAATCCAGCAGACCTTAAGGGTGTGGAGACAGAGTGTAAAAATGCTACATGTGAGCTACTGGGAATATGGTCAGAAGAGCCAATTCCAACTTCTGGGTTCCTGGGCCCGTGTCTGTTTGTAGAACCATATATTATATCTACTGTGGGCAGGGCACCTATATTGGTCTTTGGTTCAATGCATTCGCCTGAATCACCTCAGAGTCCTAGAGCTGGGGCCTTATGTAAGCCTGTAAGAGGTTACTTCATCTTTTTTTTTTTTGGAGAGATTTTCACTGTAGGACGCGTGCGCTCGCCAGACAGACAGAGACATAGAGACAGAAAGCGAGAAATCACCCCCCAGGGGGGATGGTCACGCTGCAATCCCTTCTCCTCCATTCTCCTCTCGGGATCTTGGGCACGCACGCACACGCGCCCGGCGTGAGTTTTAAGCCACCGGGTCCAGGACGCGAACCGCGGTCAACTACGTGGGAATCCAGCGACATAGCCATTACGCTAACTGCTGGTTCCCAGAGGTTACTTCATCTTTTGGGGCCTGCAGGTGGCATACTGGTTAAGGTGCTGGACTCCCACATGGTCAATTGCAGTTTGAGTCCCAGACCTGACAGCTTGAAACTCATGCCAGCCACAAGTGTGTGTGCCCAAAATTTCTAGAGGGAAATGAAGGAGAAAGGACTCCAGTGTGGTGATCCCCCCAGGCATTGATTTCTCACTGTCTCTCTGTTTCTCCAGTAAGCACATGTGTACAATACCTAGGTAGTAAAAATATCTTTAAAAAAAAAAAAAAAAAGGAGGCCTTTGTTCATCTTTCTACCAGACTGGCTGCTTGTGGATAATGCAAGATACTAGAGAAGCAGTGAATTTCATAACAATCTACATACTGCTGTACCTCTTTCACTGCAAAGTAAGTTTCTTGGCCTGAAACAGTGTTATACATGATGCTATGTTGGTAAACGGAGCACTCTCTAAGCTCTTGGACAGCGATGCTAGTCTGAGATACTGTGGATAAGGAGAGCAAACCTATACCCAGAACAAGTGTCAGTTCCAGTAAGGAAGAATCAATGTTCTCTCCTGGGTAGAAAGGATCAGCAACTTGATGCTGAGTAACTAGTAACTGTATTCTAGAAACACCAGACGAGGAGTGTGACACTGATGTCAGCCACAAACAGGTCAGATATTCAGGAATAACTTGATAAGAGAACCCATGAGGCCAGCCAGTGAGTGGTATGGTTGTTGGGGTGGCTGGATTCAATGACTGCACAGTTCAAGTCCCAGGCCTGGTGTGTGTGTGTGTGTGTGTGTATGTGTTTTCTCCTTTCTCTGAAAGGAGAAACAAAGAAGGGATTGCAATGTAGCTGTCCTCCCTGAATGGTGCTTTCCCATTTTCTGTCTCTCTTTCTCTCTCTCTTGTGAGCACACATGCCCTCTGGCAAAAATTTTTTTGTTCTTTCAGAGAAGATTTTTGCTATATATAAAGAGAGGTAGACAGGAAGCAAGAAATCACCCCCACACTGCAATCTCTTCTCCTCCATTGTCTTCTTGGGATTTTGAGCATGCACACATACACACCTGGCATGAGTTTTAAGCTGCCAGGTCTGGGATTCGAACCATGGTCGACTATGTGGGATTTCAGCAATGTAGCCAGTAAGCCATCTGCTGGTCTCACCCTCTGACAAATTTTCACAAGAGAGAGCCTGTGTTGCTAGGCATAAGTGCACTCTGCTGCCATGACAACTCCATTCACGGGTTCATCATACAAGCACAAGGCTAGCCAAGGATAGAAGCTGACTGACATCTGTTCTATTCATCTTGTTGTTCAATGACTCCTTTTCAATGGCTATTATCAAGAAGCACAAAGATGCATATACCTTGTGACCACTCTCATAGGTTCACTTTCTTCCCCAGATCTGTCTCCAATCATCTTCTGCTGATTCCTAGGTCCCTGACCAACAAGCACAACTTCAATCACAACTAGAAGCTTATACATATCCCTCCACAGTATAAGCCACTACTCCATCTACTCCTTTCACACAAAGTAGATACTCAAGTGTTCTTGGTAAGCTTTAAGTGTACTTAAAGCCCTGCCCCATCTAGGATTTCTTCTCATTATACTCTTTAAGAGCTGCCCTGATGAAACTGTAGTATAGCAGTAGCTCGTTTTCAGCTCATGTGAACACATCAAGCTGACCTATCTGTGAACCAAAAACTTGTAGTTTTGCCTATAAAACCTGTTAAAAACAAATTTAGGGTACCAGCAGTTGGAGTAATGGCTATGTCACTGGACTCCCATGTGGTCGACTGCAGTTCGAGTCCTGGACCCGGTGGCTTAAAATTCATGCTGGGTACGTGTACATGCGTGCCCAAGATCCCGAGAGGAGAATGGAGGAGAAGGAATTGCAGTGTGGTCATCCCCCCAGGGATGTGATTTCTCACTTTCTGTCTCTCTCTTCTTGGCGAGCCCATGCACCCTATAACAAAAACCTCTCAAAACAAAAACAAAAACAAAAAACAAATTTAGACAAACCAAAATTTAACAAGAGTTTATTTAAACGAAGCATGGGCGATTTAAATTACGCAGCCTCCCAGAAAATGTCTTCCGAGAGGCTACGGCCAGCCATGTGGTTTACAAGGAATATGAGAGTTTTTTTACTTTTTTTTTTTTGAGAGGTTTTTGCTATAGGGCGTGTGCGCTCACCAGACAGACAAAGAGAGGAGAGACAGAAAGCGAGAAATCACCCCCTGGGGGAATGGTCACACCGCAATCTCTTCTCCTTCATTCTCCTCTCAGGATCTTGGGCAAGCACGCACGCACACGTGCCCGACGTGAGTTGAAGCCACTGGGTCCGGGACTCGAACCGCGGCCGACTATGTGGGAGTCCAGCCACATAGCCATTATGCTAACTGCTGGTCCCGAGAGGTTTTTTCTTATTGGGCGCGTGTGCTCACCAGAGAGACAGAGAGATAGGAAGCGAGAAATCATCCCCCAGAGGGGATGGCCCCACCACAATCCCTTCTCCTCCATTCTCCTCTCAGGATCTTGGGCACGCACGCACACGCGCCTGGCGTGAGTTTAAGCCACCGGGTCTGGGACTCGAACCGCGGTTGACGACATGGGAGTCCAGTGACATAGCCATTACGCTAACTGCTGGTCCCCATACAAAGAATATATATTGACGGAGCCCATACAGCTAACACAGGCAGAACATGGGCAGCTGCCTCTCATGTCTAAGCAAGGCTTGGCTGAGAAGAAGCTGCAAGCAAGGCAGCCGCGAGCTCAAGGTGTCAACTGTGTTGTTGTACTAGTTTGTCCTTTCAATATCTCTGCCATGGGCTTTACTGTCGTTATGGTACCCGGTACCCGTAAAGGTAAAATAACACCCCCAGCCTTACTGTAACTTTTACAATAATCCTGAAGGAATGCGGATCCCAAGGCTACGGTGGCGAATGGGAATTACTCCCATAAGTCTCACCTCACCCGCCTGGAAAATGTCAATAAAGAATGCTGCATTCACTTCTCCTACTGGGGATTACATAGATAAGCATTGGAAAGGTTTGGGTTAAAGCTACTAAATTGGTGAAACAATCTCAGTAGCTGGGAGGGGCTCAGGGACTCATCCATGAAGTACTGTTACCCCAAACAAAGACCATGGGTCACCTTTGATCTCAGGACAAGGAAGGATTGCCACTCCCTGAGCCAGAGCCATTATATAGAACAGCACCTAGAGGGTCACAAGTACACAATAACCTTTAGGTCAGTTGTTAAACTGCTTACCCCAGAGATAATATAGGTATTCCATTGTAGTATGTATTAACCTTGTCTTTACTTAACCAGACAGGATTTCTATCTAGGCCTTTATAACTGGCAATCCGCTGCCACCCTAGCCTGAGGCTGAAGTTCTCAAGCTGGCCTGGGGCTCAAATTCTCAAGCTGGTCTGGGACTGAAGTTATCAAGCTGGCCTGGGACTGAGGTTATTAAGATTCCTGGGAGCCCCGTCACCCAGAAGATCTTTCCCGGTAATCAAGATCTAAGAAGAGAATGCACCAGACAAATGGACTCCCTCGTCCTAAGGATTATAACTGTTTATACCTAAACAAAACAGACATCATGTTTTATGATTATTGTTCCTATGCTTTAAATACTTTACCTTTTAGAGTAAAATCTTTTACTTACTTCCCCTCACCCATCCTACCCCTATAAAACTCCTTCAATAATAAATACGTATGTCTCCTAGCCATTGAGGCTGCAGTCTTGAGCTTGCTCTGGCTGTAGTCGACTGAGAACATGCTGAAGGGCATTGAGGTCTCAGTCGGATTCCTTCTTGCCTGCATTGCCTTCCAGCTGGAGCAGGTCTCCGGCAATATATGGGTGGAACAGGAAAGTGACGTGTTCAGTAAGAGGGAAAGTGTCACACAAAATCATGAGGGAGTATGTTAGAGATAACTGGTCACAGGACCAGCAGTTGGCATAATGGCTATGTCACCGAATTCCCATGTAGTTAATTGCAGTTCGAGTCCCAGACCTGGTGGCTTAAACTCACACCAGGCGCGTGTGCGTACGTTCCCAAGATCCTGAGAGGTGAATGGAAAAGAAGGGATTGTGGCGTGGCCATCCCCCCCCAGGGGGGTGATTTCTCATTTTCTGTTTCTCTCTCTGTCTCTCTGTCTTTCTGGCGAGCGCACACACCCTATAGCAAAGACCTCTCAAAAAAAAAAAAAAAAAGAGATGGATGGTACTAGGCAAAAACAGCCTCAAAGGTGGGCTTTCTGTGATTGAATAAAGTGTGACTAGTGTGATTGGCTATAACTTAGTAACCAGTTCAAAAAAAAAGCAGCCTAACATGTGTAACTTCAGTTTATCCACAGGGACCCAACTGTGGGAGTACATCAGCCATCTCAGGCCAGATGTTTAGTCTAACAGACCTGAGCAAGGAGGGACCAGCAGGTGGCATGGTGGCTAAGGCACTGAACTCCACATGGCAGATGGTGGTTCAAGCCTCAGACCCAGTGGCTTGAAAAATCACACTGGGCATTTGGGCAAGCATGCCTAAAATCCTAAGGGGATAGTGGAGGACAACGTTTGTTGTGTGGACATCCTCCTGAGGGGTGATTTCTCACTTTCCCTCTCTGGCAAACACATGTGCCCTATGGCAAAAAATCTAAAAACTGAAAAAAGAAAAAGATAAAGAAAAAAAAAACCTATTGAAGGATCAGAAGAGCTCAGGGAGAATGTTTGGGGCTACCGGAATTATCCATCCAGGTTGCATGCCAGCTGCAGTTCTCATGTTTTGGCTTAGAATAAACCTTTTTCAATATTTTAGAGTTTGATTACTCCGTCTGAAAAGGTAAGCAAGCCCCCCTTTCAATCCATGGGCTCAGAATTGGTTCAGATTTAGATAAAGAATGAGGGATTATGATTTTTCCACTGCAAAAACTGATATGGCTCTTCTGCCCACTTCCTGGCTTGTTTGGTCCTCCGAATCAAACAACACTGTAGTTGGCTGCCCATCTACTTTGTCCCAGAGAATGCGACTCCATAGAAAGTGCTACAGATCTGGGTAGGTGGGAAGGCTGCTGCAGGAGGCACCACTCACAGCGAGTACCATCAGTTGAGGTGAGTCAGTGCATTTTCCAACAGACATACGATACAGTCCCAGGGAATGTCTCCTTGAAGTCCTCCTGGGTTTGATTGTAATTGAATCTAGGTCTGGAGGCAAGAAGGGGTGGTAGAGTGGTGCATGAGGACATTGGTTTCAAGGAGGGCAACAACAGCCTTACCGTTCAGAGATGCTCTTTGTCAACCTAAAAAAGAAGCTGAGGCAAAACGCAAAGCAATGAGTTTACCTGAGCCAGGACTGCAGATGGCCCCAGGGTGAATCCATTCCTGTCGCCCAAAACAGGCTCACTAAAGAATGGTCTCCTGAGGGTTAGACTGGGGAGGGGAGGAGGTCACAAACATGCAAGTCCTTGGAGCACTTGCTTCGACCACATCCACAAGCATAGGTTTCTGATGGCCTTTCTAAAGCAGTTTTGTTCCGTGCCAGGTAGTTAGGGAGTTCTTGTCAAGGTGTGTCCTGGGGGCACACAGCAGACGCTCTCTGCCTTGTCCTGCCTTGTCTCCCAATTCAGTTTTGGCAGGCCTCCTCACTCCTTGGGCCACTTTAAGATGTTCTTTTCAGGGATTAGTAGATAGCATAATGGTTATGTCACTGGACTCCCACATGGCCTATGGCAATCCTAGTCCTGGTAGTTTGAAACTCAAACGGGTGTGCACGCACCCTACAGCAAAAATCTCTCTACCAAAGAAAAGGTTTTCTTTTCCGTTTCCACCTGTAATGGAGTCTCAGAGATGATCCGGGATCCAGGGCACTGGGAATCATCAGCTTTTGTCCCCATGGCTATGAGGGTATGCAGCCTAACAGTAGGAGGCAGTTATCAAAATGCCTCATTAATCACTGTACTGGGAACTGGCTGACATGCCTTGGATTCCAGGGGCTTCTAAAAACAATTACGGGCACTGTAAACATCCTGACCCTGGCTAGGTTATGGATGCCTGTTCCATACAATGTTTATGGCTTGCCCACTCTCCTGTCTGAGGTAAACCAGACGGCCTTCACTGAAGCCAGCACACCTGCCAATAAGCAACCTGGCTCGATGCAGGACACATATCCAGGTCACACATGACAGCAACAAGACCTCTAAAACGTATGCTCTTAAGGTGCTTTTCTCTGACTGTGAGACTTTAACCACATTCCTAGATGCTTGCAGAAATCTCACCATGCTTTGTAAAACAAATAAAAAGAAGCACTACTGAGCAGCACAGCTTGTCTGTTGTTCACCTACATTTCTGTCTCTATGCTTTTTCTTTTTCCCCAACCTTCTGCTTTGCAAGACCAAGTCCCACGATGGACACCGACTCAGGGCCTGCTTCACTCACGCTCACTGGATACCTGTCCGTGCCAACACTCTCCACCCAGGTGTGCGTGTCTGCACTCAGGCCCGGTCACACGCGAAGGAGGGCAAAGGGGCGCATGCGTCCCCACGAGGCCCCTCTCCTCCAGATCGCCCGCAGGTCTGACTCCCCTCACTGGCGCCTCCTCCAGAAGGACACCGCCCGTGGGCGTTCGGCGGTGCACTCCCGCCCCGCCCGTTGGAACTCTGTCCCAGGATGTGCCACCGAGCCCACAGGTGCGCCCACGTGCCTTGGCACGGGGCTGCGCGCCGAGCGCCCCCGACGCTCGGGGCTGGCTAACGCCGTCTCGCGGTTCCGGGCCGCGGTCCAAACAGCGCTGTCCCGTGAGCCGTCCTGTCCGGAGGGCGCGCGGAGAGCTGAGACTGCGCAGCACGCTGAGCTTGAGCTTGAGCGGGACCGGCCCCAGAGTGACGGAGAGGACCGAGCGCTGCCGGAGAAGCCCGAGTGTGATGGGGACGCACCACCCGGCCGGAAGCGCACCCGAGCACGGCCGGAAGGAGCCGAGCCCGCCCGAAGAGAGCAGTGCGAGGCTGGGCGTCAGGCCCGCCGA
>NW_006160060.1:243739-246834 GCF_000334495.1 Tupaia belangeri chinensis
GGCGGCTGCAGAACCGGCGCCCCAGCGGCAGCGGCAGAGGGAATCAGACCCTCGGCGCCGCTCTATTGGGCCCCTCCCGACACCCGCCCCCCGCCCCTTGCCATCCTCTTCCCTTAGGGTGTGGACTCCTTGGTCCTGGAAAGTGTGATGTTCGCCATCCTGGCCGAGCGGTCGCTGGGTCCCCAGCTCTACGGCGTTTTTCCGGAAGGCCGGCTGGAACAGTACATCCCCGTACGCACCCAGCCCGGCCCTGTCCTCCCCAAGACACCTTCTCTCCCAACTGTCTTCCTCCCCAATGTCTGCTTTCACATCCCTCATCCCAGGTAGGGAACTTCCCCCAGACCCTAACCTGCCCCATTCCCCTGCCCCTGCCCCCTCCTGCCCCAGCCCCCTCACCACCCTGATAGGTTCCTGGGTGCAGAGCCGGCCACTGAAAACTCGAGAGCTTCGAGAGCCAGTGTTGTCCGCAGCCATCGCCACGAAGATGGCCCGGTTCCATGGCATGGAGATGCCTTTCACCAAGGAGCCTCACTGGCTCTTCAGGACAATGGAGCGGTAAGTGCGGCCTCTCAGGGTTCCCCATACCTGAGTGAGCCCTTGCTCAGCAGTCATCACACTGGGCTGTGTCTGGTTGCCCGCGCCCCCATGGAGATCAGGTGACCCAGGGTGGCACAGGACAGGCTACCAGACAGCTGCCAGACAAGTCACACAGGGACGGGGAAATGGCAGAAAGTCTTGCATGAGGGGTAGATAGGAGAGGGGGTTGGGCAAATCCTATTCTCTGGGCTTCAGGTACCTAAAGCAGATCCAGGACCTGTCCCCGACTGGTCCCCCCGACACGAACCTATTGGAAATGTACAACCTGAAGGATGAGATGGGCAACCTCAGGTGAGGGCAGTAGGGGAGAGGGGGTGTGAGAGGTGGCACCAGATACCTCATCGTGTCCTCCCCCAGGATTTTCTGAGGGCTGGGGTCAGGGCCTGGCTCGTGAGGGTGGCTTGACCTTCCTCTATAGTCACTTTGCTCGGGACCCATGCCCCCATACCCCTGCAGGAAGTTGCTAGACTCTACCCCATCGCCAGTGGTCTTCTGCCACAACGACATCCAGGAAGGTAGGAGACATCTGAGGCTCCCCCAGGGCGGAGGGGACCAGAAGGTCCTAGAGTGACCAGAACCACCCCATCCCTCCCAGGAAACATCTTGCTGCTCTCAGATCCAGGAAGTGCGGACAACCTCATGCTGGTGGACTTCGAGTACAGCAGTTATAATTACAGGTGAGGGTAGGATGATGGTCCCCTATCAATCTGTTTCTCAGTGTCCTGGCAAAACGGACCAGGCTTCATCTTGGCATCCCAGCTGCCCAGGGTATCTGGAGACTGAATGTCCACCTTATTCCCCAGGGGCTTTGACATCGGGAACCATTTCTGTGAGTGGGTTTATGATTATACTCATGAGGAATGGCCCTTCTACAAAGCACAGCCCACAGACTACCCCACTCAGGAACAGCAGGTATGTAGATTGGAGGCTGGGGAGCAGGAACCATCCTGTGAGGGAAGGGGGAAGGGTGAAGTCTAAAAGGATTGGCCAGAAAGGGTGTTAACTGGGAAATATTCCACAGTCTCCCTAGTTCCTAACTCTTATCCATTGATCTCAGCTCCATTTTATTCGCCATTACCTGGCAGAGGTAAAGAAAGGTGAGATCCTCTCCCAAGAGGAGCAGAAAAAGCTGGAAGAAGATTTGCTGGTGGAGATCAATCGGTGAGGAGGAAGAAGCTGTATGGATGTAGGGCAGGATACAGAGGAGGACTGAGGGAGAGGCGATAGACTCACAGAGCTGCATGCAGGTCAGGTGTAGGTAGGGGGACAGAGCTGGAAGTTGAGGTCTGAGGTTTGAAAGTGGGAAGAAGGATGAGGTAGGGGTTAGGGTGAAGAGAAGTTAGAGCTTCGGGAACCAGCAGTTAGCGTAATGGCTATGTCGCTGGACTCCCACATAGTCGACCTCGGTTCGTGTCCCGGACCCGGTGGCTTAAAACTCACGCCGGGCGCGTGTGCGTGCGTGCCCAAGATCCCGAGAGGAGAATGGAGGAGAAGGGATTGCGGCGTGACCATCCCCCCTGGGGGGTGATTTCTCGCTTTCTGTCTCTATGTCTCTCTCTGTCTGTCTGGCGAGCGCACGCACCCTACAATGAAAATCTCTCAAAAAAAAAAAAAAAGAGAGAAGTTAGAGCTTTGGGCATTGGCCAGCCTGAAAGAAGGGCTCCCACTCAGTGCCAAATGTACTTTTTCCTTCCTCACCCCTACCCCTACCCCCAGGTATGCTCTGGCATCCCATTTCTTCTGGGGCCTGTGGTCCATCCTCCAGGCATCCATGTCAACCATAGAATTTGGCTACTTGGTAAGAGAGTCAGGGGCAAGCATTCCAGGTGCAAGCTGGGTTGTGGCAGAGGTCATATGTTCTCTAGGAAATCTGGGCTGCCCTGGGTGGCTATGGGCAGACGGGCCAGTGTAGAGTGCTGATCCCAGGCCTCACCGCTGTGTGGGTGGGTTTTCTTTCCTAGGAGTACGCCCAGTCTCGGTTCCAGTTCTACTTCCAGCAGAAGGGGCAGCTGACCAGCTTCCCCCCGACTTTGTGACCCTCCACCCTTCCACTTGGATTCCTCCTGGAGCCTCCAGGGCAGGACCTTGGAGGGAGGGAAAAAAAGCAGGAGGCTGTGGGGACTGGGCTGAGCCACCAAGCAAGAGGGGGCTTTAGGAGACTGACCTCACCCTGCGTTTGAGTAGGTCTGGGTGGTGAGCAGGCCGGAAGCCTCTGGGCTGTGTACCTTAGGGCAATAAACGAGCTTGTTCTTGCACACCCTGTCCTGGCTCTGTACAGACAACACCAAACCAGGAATACACAAACTGACAGAGTGCTCTGGGCTTGAAAGTAGTCCCGTGGCTCCAACTTAAAAGTCGTCAATACTGGGAGGATCTGTGGGAAGGATTGTGGAGTGAGTGATGGGGTTACACAGAGGGCTTTGGGGTGGGGCTGTCAGCCCTGAGCAGTAGAGACCTGAGAACAGGATGCACAGCTGATACACGGTGACCTTTTCCCT
>NW_006160060.1:246865-247488 GCF_000334495.1 Tupaia belangeri chinensis
GACTATTTTTAGCTCTAATGCCACCATTCTCACGTGAGACTCTTTGGCACTCCCCACTTTTGAGCAACCTTAAGTTTGCAGAAAACCTGCCCCCCACCCTCCTGATCCCTACGGAGAGGGGAGAGGGTTCTGGTCCTCCCCCCCCACACACACACATCTCCACCCCAATTTTGGAGTTGGTGTCAAGTTGCTCGTGAGGGCGGGGCAGGGGGCGGATAGGCCCGAAGGACGTGGGGACACAGGCCAGAGTGGCCTGTTCCCCACACACAGGAGTGAACCGAAGGCGTGAGTAGGGGCCAGCACAGGGCCAGCCATCTGGCCCAGAATCCCCAGCCCAGAACAGAGGGGTAGGACGGCGCCTGGGAAGGGCGCGGTCGGGCAGGGGCTGCAGACCACACTTCTGTGACTCCCGCTTCCCGGCTGCCTCTCTCCACCTCTGCCCCCACTCTGGGGCTGCCTTTCGCTGTCTGTGGTTCCTGGAGCTTTCAAGGCCCCAACTCCTTCCTGACCCTTGCAAAATTGCGGCTGAGCCCGCCCGGAACGCCTGCGCGAGGGTTCCGCGGCGGTTGATCCGGCGTGCGTGGCGGCCGGGGTTGGGCAGGGGGGTGTGTGGGTGCCCGGCG
>NW_006160060.1:247920-254771 GCF_000334495.1 Tupaia belangeri chinensis
CCTAGGGCGACGGCGGCGGCCAGGGCGGGGCCTGAGCGCGCCCGCGCACCCTCCTGCCCTCCCAGGTGACGACCAACCCCCAGGATGGCGGAAGCGCACCAGGCTGTGGCCTTCCAGTTCACGGTGACCCCAGATGGGGTCGACTTCCGGCTCAGTCGGGAGGCCCTGAAACACATCTACCTGTCTGGAATCAACTCCTGGAAGAAACGCCTGATTCGCATCAAGGTGGGCGCAAGTGGTTCTCCCGACCACTTCCTCCTGGCAGCTGCAGAACAGCTGTCGAGTAGAGGCTAAGCGTCTGCTGGTACCCTAATGTTGGGGCCTGTCACCACTTAGCTGGCAGTTCTGCCAGACACAGGCACTGGCGGTGCAGAAACCAGAGTGCTCAAGGAGTGCTCAGACACCTTAGGGAGCTGCAGGTGCCAGGGAGTGTGGAGGAGGACTAGATAGGTGCAGGAGAGCAGGAGCCCATTTCCAGGACCTCCTGGGCCCTGCTTACCTAGCACCTTCCTGCTCCATGGGGTGCCTGTTTCTGCTCCACAGAATGGCATCCTCAGGGGTGTTTACCCTGGCAGCCCCACCAGCTGGCTGGTCGTTGTCATGGCAACAGTAGGTTCCTCCTACTGCAACGTGGACATCTCCGTGGGGTTAGTCAGTTGTATCCAGAGATGCCTCCCTGAGAGGTAAGAAGCCAGCAGGCAAAGCTGGGCCCCAAGGGCTTGGGCTCCCAAGGCTAGGGTTCCTGAGCTCAGCAGATACAGGACAGTAGCCACTGGTCGACAGGAGCACCATCATTTCAGTCCCACAGCAGCTCCTTTGATGCACTAAGACGTGTGTGCTCAGGAAATTTCCACCCTGAGATAGTTCACAGTTATCAACTGCAGGGCCGAAATGGCCCCAAGGCTGGCCTCCAGTGGCCTCCTAAAGTCCTCATCCTTCTCTGATAGGTGTGGCCCCTACCAGACCCCGCAGACTCGGGAACTTCTCAGCATGGCCATCTTCTCCACGGGGGTCTGGGTGACAGGCATCTTCTTCTTCCGCCAAACCCTGAAGCTGCTTCTTTCCTACCACGGGTGGATGTTTGAGATGCACGGCCAGACAAGTCACTTCACTAGGATCTGGGCTGTGAGCAAGAGCTGGTGGAGGGGTTCAGGGTCTGGCTTGAGACTCTGGGGGCCCAGAGGGGAGACACCCATTGGAAACTGGTATTAGGGCCAGGGTGGTTCTGAAGGTCTCAAGTGTTTGCTGGTTTCTTTCTGTGGGCCTGCACACCAGCACTCTGCTCTGTACCCCTAGATCTGTGTTCGCCTTCTGTCCAGCCGGCGACCCATGCTCTATAGCTTCCAGACATCTCTTCCCAAGCTTCCTGTGCCCAGTGTGCCAGCTACAATCCAGCGGGTGAGGGCCTGGGCCAGACATCTTGGTGGGCAGGGAAGGCTGATTCAGAGGCCTCGTCCAAACACAAGAGGCTTGCCTGTGCAGAGTGGGCTTGAGTGCAGTGGGGATGGGGTGGAGAAGAGAAGTGGGAAGAGGGTGAGGACAGAGGCAGCTGTGCTGTCTGGCCCCCATGGTGACTATAACTGGGCTGGGCAGTACCTGGAATCTGTGCAGCCCTTGTTGGATGATGAGGAGTATTACCGCATGGAGGCACTGGCCAAAGAATTCCAGGACAAGACTGCTCCCAGGCTGCAGAAATACCTGATACTCAAGTCGTGGTGGGCAACTAACTATGTAAGTAGGTCTTCTGGGCCTCACTTTGCCTGCCTTATGTCCTGGCTGCCTATCCCCCAGCTCTAATCTCCACCCACCCACAGGTGAGTGACTGGTGGGAAGAATACATCTACCTTCGTGGCAGGAGCCCTCTCATGGTGAACAGCAACTATTACGTCATGGTAAGGCCTTGAGCCACACAGGGCTCCTGGGCAGAGGACCTGGTGGGCACCACAGGTGGCCTCCGTGGGTAAGTGGGAGTTAAAGAGTGAGAGAAAAGGAAGGACTGGAGATCCTGAAAGAGTAGGTTCAGGACAATGGGAATCCTAAAAGTGAGAAGGGTCCAGAGACCTCTCTCAGAGTCTCTCAGCTCACTGCCCCACCCAGCTCAGGCTTTGTCACTTCTGTTCCCTCCTTGGCCTCCCAGCCATGGGTTCCCAGCTGCCCTGATACACTGCTCAGTAACTTCCTACAATATGCATTACTATCCCATTGCAGAACCAAACTACAGGACAAGGACCAGGCTTCAAGAGCTCATTCTCTGCACCCCCCATGTGACCAGCCCTCCTCCTGACTCCCACACACACCCAGCTGCACAGCACACCTGTCCCACTGCACAGAGCACTCTGCACTCTGAGCAGCCTGCCATACACCCTCCTCCCTCAGCTGCCCCAAGAAATGCACACACAACACGTCCATACCAGAGGCTCTCAAGTTATCTTTTAGTGGTAGAGCCCCTTTCTCTGTAAAATAAGCCAAATGTGAACAAGTAAAATAGGTTATAAAAAGGCAGCTTAGGTCAGAGCTGGAGCAGAGGAGCAACACAATCGGCAACGCATTTCCAGTTCCCTCTGATCATGTGTAAGATGGATAAAAAAGGAGCCGGTCACTTCAGACAGAGGTGCCCACCTTCAGAATGCTCTCTCTGTAGGACCTTGTGCTTGTGAAGAGCACAAACGTGCAGGCCGCCCGCCTAGGAAACGTAGTCCATGCCATGATCATGTATCGCCGTAAGCTGGACCGTGAAGAGATCAAGCCCGTGAGTTGAGTCAGGGTTGAGGGTGGGATGGGAGAGGAGGCCTGAGTCTGAGCCATCCTGGGCCACCCACTGTTCCAGGTGATGGCACTGGGCATGGTGCCCATGTGCTCCTACCAGATGGAGAGGATGTTCAACACCACTCGGATCCCGGGCAAAGAGACAGGTACCAAGCCATAGCCAGGCACTTCTCAGAATCTAGTCCTCTCCCAGCTGTGGGTCCACAGTGGCTAGGAGTCCTGCCACCTGCTCACTGCCAAGCCTCCCCACTGCCCCAGGGTCATGGAACTGTGGAAAGCAGGCCATTCACGACAAATACTAAACATTTGCTACACACCGGCCTACTACTGGGACCCTGAGGGCCCTCCCAGGGCTCCCTGTGCACAGGGAAGGGAGATGCTGAGCAGGAGCAGCAGGAGAAGCACTGCGTGCAAGTGGGATGTAGGAGAAGCACATGCCCTCCTTGGAGCCCACGGGGCAGGTGAGAGGGCTCACCCAGGACCCTGGCAGGCAGCAGCCTTCCCTGTTTCTCACACGGTCCTTGAGCTGTGTCCTTTCCCAGCACCTGAACTTCCTCTGGGATGAAGTACCTCGCCTGAGAGGTACTGGGGGCACCCAGCACAGCCTGGCTTAGCACACCTGGACCCTGCTCCAGGGGAAGGAAGGACCAGAGAAGGCAGAGCAGGCCCTGGAGTGGCCACTCAGTGCACAGGATGTGGGCCCTTTCCAGAGCAGAGGTGGGCAGTGGGGTGCTCCTGCAGTCCTGCCCCAGCCCTCCCACCAGCCTCTGTTGCAGACACACTGCAGCACCTTTCGGACAGCCGGCACATCGCTGTCTACCACAAGGGCCGCTTCTTCAAGGTGTGGCTCTACGAGGGCTCCCGTCTGCTCAAGCCTCGCGACCTGGAGTTGCAGTTCCAGAGGATCCTGGACGACCCCTCCCTGCCTCAGCCTGGGGAGGAGAGGCTGGCAGCCCTTACTGCAGGGGGAAGGTATCTGAGCTTATGGAGAGGGGCTGTCCTGGCCAAGGTTCAGGTCCCACGAGGAGAGGGCTTGGCTCTGCCTGCTGTCAGAAACGGGCTGCATTGCCATGGAGGGTGGCCAAGAAGGACCTGTGAGGGACACTGGTGGCAACAGCTGGGCCACCAGGCAGTAGCCAGGTGGGAGTGCACGGAGGACAGGGTAGCCTTCAAGATGAGCTGGGACCCAGGAGGCACCCTCACCCGAAGTCCACGATGCCCCCCAGGGTGGAGTGGGCGCAGGCACGCCAGGCCTTTTTCAGCTCTGGCAAGAACAAGGCTGCTCTGGAGGCCATTGAGCGTGCCGCTTTCTTCGTGGCTCTGGATGAGGAGTCCCACTGCTACGACCCCGAAGATGAAGCCAGCCTCAGCCTCTACGGCAAGGCCCTGCTGCATGGCAACTGCTACAACAGGTACAGTGCCTCCTGGCCCTACAGGTTAGAGTTAAGGGTTCACAAGTCTGGTTAGGATTGGAGGTTAAGGTTACAGTTAGAGATTATAGTTAGAGTTCAGGGGTCTGGGTTAGTATGTTAAAGTTAAAAATTAGGGTTGGAGTTTAGGGTTAAGGTTAGTGTTTTGCTCTATTGGTAGGGTTAAAGGTTACTGTTAGGGTTAGAGGTTATGGTCAGGGTTAAAGATTAGGTATATAGGTTAAAGTTCAGTTTAGGATTAGTGTTTAGACCTAGGGTTAGAACCATAGTGTTAAGAGTTTATGGTTAGGGTTAGAGTTTACAGGGTAGAGTTAGGATTAGAGTTAGCAGTGTGGGATTAGGGTTAGTTAGTGAGTATGGTTAAGGTTGCTGGTTAGTGTTCAAGATTAGCATTATGGCTGGAGTTCATGAGGTAGGTTTAGGGTTTAGGTTAAAGTTGAGATTAGAGGTTATAATTAGGGTTAAGGTTAGGGTTAGGTTAAGGTTAGGGTTAGTGTTAAGTTTTAAAAATAGTGCTAGGGTTAGGGTTAGGGTTTGGGTTTAGGGTTATGGTGAGGGTTAGGGTTAGGGTTAGGTTAAGGTTAGGGTTAGTGTTAAGTTTTAAAAATAGTGCTAGGGTTAGGGTTAGGGTTTGGGTTTAGGGTTATGGTGAGGGTTAGGGTTAGGGTTAGGTTAAGGTTAGGGTTAGTGTTAAGTTTTAAAAATAGTGCTAGGGTTAGGGTTAGGGTTTGGGTTTAGGGTTATGGTGAGGGTTAGGGTTAGGGTTAGGTTAAGGTTAGGGTTAGTGTTAAGTTTTAAAAATAGTGCTAGGGTTAGGGTTAGGGTTTGGGTTTAGGGTTATGGTGAGGGTTAGGGTTAGGGTTAGGTTAAGGTTAGGGTTAGTGTTAAGTTTTAAAAATAGTGCTAGGGTTAGGGTTAGGGTTTGGGTTTAGGGTTATGGTGAGGGTTAGGGTTAGGGTTAGGTTAAGGTTAGGGTTAGTGTTAAGTTTTAAAAATAGTGCTAGGGTTAGGGTTAGGGTTTGGGTTTAGGGTTATGGTGAGGGTTAGGGTTAGGGTTAGGTTAAGGTTAGGGTTAGTTCATTAGATCTGTGTAAATGATCTCGTTGACATCTTCTTCCTCGCTCAGCCCTTGGTCTCCTCCTCCTTCAGGTGGTTCGACAAGTCTTTCACTCTCATTTCTTTCAAGAATGGTCAGTTGGGCCTCAACACAGAACATGCATGGGCCGATGCGCCCATCATCGGACACCTCTGGGAGGTAACAGGCTGGACAGGATATATGCAGGACAGGCTGAGGGGATGCAGCCAGACTCAGCCTGACCCTCTCTCTGCAGTTTGTCCTGGGTACTGACAGTTTCCACCTGGGCTACACAGACAGCGGGCACTGCCTGGGACAACCAAACCCTGAGCTGGCTCCTCCTCTGCGGCTACAGTGGGATCTTCCTGCACAGGTGTGCAAGCCGAGAAAGGGTAGGGCAGGTGTGAGGGTGAGGATACGTTAAGTCCTCTGCCTTCCCCGGTCCCCCAGGTCTAGCTCTCACAGGGAAGGAACAGGGACTTTTCTGGGTTCTAAATCGGGTCCAAACTATTCACAGGGGAACGGAAACCCAAGGCCTTGTATAGATTGAGAGATGTGAAATGTAAGGCTCAGGTCCAGATCCACCTGCTAGCACCTCCCTCCTCCCCACAAAGCCCAGCCTGGCACCTGATGTCCCCTTCTCCTGAAGATGCTGGGCCAGCTTTCCCGTTCAGCCATCACTTAAACTCACGTCCCCTAGGTGTGACCCCGAGTCCTGCTTAGAAAACCCTACTCCCAACTGACCCTTTCCATGTCTCGGCAGTGCCAGGCAGCCATCGAGAGTTCCTACCGGGTGGCCAAGGCACTGGCAGATGACGTGGAGCTCTACTGCTTCCAGTTCCTGCCCTTTGGCAAAGGCCTCATCAAGAAATGCAGAACCAGCCCTGATGCCTTCGTGCAAATCGCGCTGCAGCTAGCTCACTTCCGGGTAGGCTCTGGTTGCTGGGAGGGCCAGTGACAGCAGAGTCTGATGCCAGATTCACCCCTCTGTGTACCCCAGGACAGGGGCAAGTTCTGTCTGACCTATGAGGCCTCGATGACCAGAATGTTCCGTGAGGGACGGACCGAGACTGTGCGTTCCTGTACCAATGAGTCCACAGCCTTTGTTCAGGCCATGATGGAGGGGTCCCGTATGGTGAGCCCCACCCTGTTCCTTACCTGTTTCTGCCCTTATGCTCTAGACTGAGCCAGGGAGGTGCAGGCGCCCGCAGCGCTCTCCTCCATACCCAGAGATCACAGTCCCACATCTGCCTCAAGGGTCAGGGCCATTCTCCACCCCTGTACTTCTTCCCCCCAGAAAGCAGACCTCCAGGACCTCTTCCGGAAAGCTTCTCAGAAGCACCAAAACATGTACCGCCTGGCCATGACAGGGGCGGGGATTGACAGGCACCTCTTCTGTCTTTATCTGGTCTCCAAATACCTAGGGGTCAGCTCCCCTTTCCTGGCTGAGGTCAGTGTTGATGATGGGCGTGTCCTCTGTTCCCTGCTCACTCGGGCCCTTTCCAGCTAGGCCAACTTACTTACCACACACCCACCAGGCCAAATCTTGGGGGGGGGGGGGAGCGGGGGGATCAGGTAGG
>NW_006160060.1:254935-260016 GCF_000334495.1 Tupaia belangeri chinensis
GCTCCACACACGCACGAGGCCAAATGTGGGGGGGGGGGGGGCAGGGGGAGACAGAGATGGATGTGTGGCCTGTCAGGTGGTGACAGTGCCAGTGAGAAAAGGAAAAGAAGTGAAGGGGAAGGAGACAGATCAGAGGGAGGGTGTGCAGGACACATGGCCTCATGCAGCAGAAGGGAAGGTTTTTACAGACACTGTGGTGGAAAGGAGAAGCTATGAGGGACAGGAGCTCTTGTATACCCGTTCACTGCTATGTCCTTAGCAGAACGTGCCAGGACATGCTCAGTGTGTCTCAGCAGATGGACAGGTGCATGCTGAGTGGGTGGAATCTGACAGACTGGGGCATCCCTGTTGCAGGTACTTTCAGAACCCTGGCGCCTCTCCACCAGCCAGATCCCTCAATCCCAGATCCGCATGTTTGACCCAGACCAGTATCCCAATCATCTGGGCGCTGGAGGTGGCTTTGGCCCTGTGAGTACCCTTGAAGGGGGGGGGATGGGAGGGGGGAGCACTGGGGGTCCAGGGATTTCAGCGGAGAGTGCAGGACTCTGAGGTCAGAGCAGGGGGCAGGAGCACCTTGCTTAGAAGATAGCATAGTCCTGGACCTGCATGGGAGCAGAATGGCAGCTACCAACCCAGGTGGACGGAGACCTGGGACCTACCACCTCTGATGTAGGGCTGGGTTCCAGTGGGAACTCAATGGGTAGCCCATCAGGAACTTCTGAAATGTGACCACCTAAGAGGACTCAGCTCTTTCCCAGTAAGATATTCATGTCCAGAACTACAGGAGGCATTCTTTGGTTGTTTCTGGGGATGGTCCTTACCTCAGGAAAAAGGCACCTGGGGGGTGAGACCCCTTGCAATATTGTGAGAGCAGCAAGCACACCAGCTTGGCTTTCTTCAGACCTTCCAGGTTTGACTTTTGTCTTCTCCTTTACACTGTGTTGCCCTCAGGTGGCGGATGATGGCTATGGGGTCTCCTACATGATTGCAGGCGAGAACACCATCTTCTTCCACGTCTCTAGCAAGTTCTCAAGCTCAGAGACAGTAAGTCTCTCCTGCTCTCACCTATGGAGGGGGCGCCACCTGGGGCAGCCCAGGAGCATACTGTTTGTCTGGGGAAGAGTCCTTGTTCATGGGGATGGAGGGCTGGGGCTCCCTTGGAGGTGTGTCTGAGCTTTTGGTCCCCACAGAATGCCCAGCGCTTTGGGAATCACATCCACCAAGCTCTGCTGGACATCGCTGATCTATTCCAAGTTCCCAAGGCTGAGAGTTGAGGGCTGAAGAGATGCCAGCTGCCCTTTCATCCCCACGTGCAGAAGGGGCCTGTGGCCAGCACACAGGCATGAGGGGTGGCCGTGCACAGGTGCACAGGCTCCAAGGACAGCTATGGCAGCAAGGGTTCCTTGGGCAGATGCTGCTCCCTGAGGGCCCAGGTGGTAGAGGTGGGGCTGAAGCAGGCAGGAAGTGCTTTATTTCTTGGTAGACATTAATAAAAATAAGGATGTGTAATTCTCTCAGCCCTTAGGTACCTATGTTTTGTTTGGGAATTAGGAGGCCCTCTCCTTGTGAACTCAGGTCAGAAGGTGGCCAGGAAAGGGCAGGGTTGTGAGAGACCGGTGATCTGTTTAGAATGTGTGTTTCCACTTAGTGATGCAGGTTCTGTGGTTGTGGTCCACACCCATATGTACACTTGGAATAAATTCTTGCTTCAGAAACTTCACCTGTTCCCTGGGGCCACTTCTGTTTGTTTGTTGGCTTGATGGCAGGGCCCACCTGCATCCTCCATGGAAGGCCATATCACCTTCATCCCTCTGGGCTGGAACACAACCTTGCAGAGGCCTTAGGCCTTCTTCCAGGCCTGAGGTCGGGCTGCTAGGTGACAAGACACACGGGATGACCTACAACAAAATATGTTCCTTTATTCATGTGACTTCTTTTTTTTTTTAATTAAAATTACATTAAAAGTAAACTAGGACCAGCAGATGGTATAATTGTTACGTGGCTGGACTCCCACATAGTCAACCACAGGTCAAGCCCCAGACCGGGCAACTTAAAGCACACCAGGTATGTGTGCATGCGTGCCCTCGCTTAGTGAGCGCCTAAAGTGTGCAAGGCACTGGAGAACAACAGTGAACAACTGACAAGTACATGTGGTGCTTAGAGTCTAGTAAAGGAGACAGACAACAACCAAGAAAAATGTATACATTACATAGTAAGTTGAATAGTAGGTGATAAGTGCAAAGAAAAGTAGGTGAGGGGAAGGATAAGTGAGGAGTAGGTGGCAATTTCAGATAGTGGCAGAGGCAGGCCTTGCAGAATAAAGCCATGACTACAGACCTGAAGGAGGTGAAGGAGATGAGAGTAAACCATGTCTCATGTCTCTCATGTCCCATACCTGAAAGCAAATTATTCCTGAATGAGGGGTCAGCAAGCACCCAAGCTTTGACAGGGGTGCATGCTGCAGCAGAGGATCTGGTGTGGAGTAAGAACAAAGGAGGTATGTGCTTCTACCTCTCAGGTAGAAGTGTCAGTGCAGTGCTCATGGCAGTGGCAGAGCTGGAAGAAATGACAGCTTAAACCAAGGCAATGCCATGGAAATGGAGAAAGGGAGCTGAGAACACCAAAGGTGGATCTGACAAACCTGATGGGGAGGTATCAAAGACAACTCTCATTTCCTATTTTGGATGACTGGGTAATTAAATGAAATTTTTAAATATTGAATTTAACTTAGCTATAAGAAATCTGTGAGAGTGTCTCATAAGCTCTGGAAATATAAATTAAAAGATTAAGAGAGATGGACCTGCAAGTAGCATGGTGATTATGGTACTAGACTCCCACATGGCTGACCACAGTTCAAGTCCCAGATCTAGCACCTTGAAAAGCACTCTGGGCACATGTATGTGCATGTCTAAAACCCCAGGAGAATGGAGGAGAAGGGACTGCAGCATGGCCACCACCCAGGAGGTGATTCCTCATTTTCCTTCTCTGTCTTTCTCCAATGAGTGCACACTACAACAATAACCTAAAAAATAAATAACTAACTAAAATAAGGAGAGATCTAGGTGCCTTCTAACAGTTTTTTGTTTACTTGTTTCTTAGAGATTTTTGTTATAGGGCGCTCTGTGCACTCACCAGAGAAAATGAGAAAGCATCACCCAGGGGAATGGGCACACAATCCCTTCTCCATTCTCCTCTTGGAGTTTTGGACACTCATGCACATGTACCCGGCCTGAGTTTCAAGCCACTGGGCCTGGGGCTCAAACCATTGTCAACCATGTGGGAGTAGTCCAGCACCTTAACTACTATGCTACTCGCTGCCCTCCCTCCAATCCCACCTATGCTCACAAAATGTTACATTCCACACCAGAGCTCTCTTGGACTTCCTGAAAGTATCTTCACAGACCTCTGCCTCTCAGGGTGCCTGTGTAACCTCCCCTAGGAAAGTGTCTAGGTTTTGGTGGGCTTCTGGGGACATTAGCTCACCCAGTCCTGGGAGAGCAGTGAGCAGAGAATTTCTGACAAGCTGGCTCTTCATTAACATTCTTTTGTCTGATTTGTTCTCTGTTAAAATTACTGAGATGAGAAACTACAGGACTAGGCCAGGATATAAACCTCCAGTGACGATTCACCAGACCCACACAAGCACCTCTGTGAATGTGCAGATGTGCACTAGTTAGTTAGCAGCCATAACATGAATTTTGAAATCTCAATGGTTTAACAGAACAAAAGTTTAATTCTTGCTCAAGTTAAATCCAGTTGGCAGAGGTAGGGGCTCAGCTCCATACTGGTATTCAGTGAAGGACGCAGGCTGACATCTGATCTTCTTGAGTCTCCTCTGCTCTTCACAAAGAACCCTAAGCCCCAACCACACTCTCCATTCCCAGGAGGCAGGCTCATCTCACCCTTGCCTTTGCCCTCGATGGGCCTTCTGCTGGGAATCCTGTGCCCTTTTTCAGTCTGTTGTATGCCCACTCTTCCCCCAAACGGCCTTCATTATGCAGAGTTATTTTTGGATCATGTCCTAGGGTCCAATAATGGAAATCAGCTCTGGGATGTTTTAGTAAATGGAAGAATGATTGGAAGTATAAGGGGCAGCTCACAGGTGGGAAGCGACAGCAGAAAACAAAGTTCAGAAGGGGCAGAACCCACGGGACCATCAGTTAGCTTAATAGCTATGTCGCTGGACTCCCACGTAGTCGACCGCAGCTCGCATCCCGGACCCGGTGGCTTAAAACACACCGGGCGCGTGTGCATGCGTGCCTATGATCCCCAGAGAATGGAGGAGAAGGGATTGCGGCGTGGCCATCCCCCCTGGGGGGTGATTTCTTGCTTTCTGTTTCTGCCTGGCGAGCGCGCCCTGTGGCAAAAACCTCTCCAAAAAAAAGGGGGGGGCAGAACCCTGGAAGCTAGGGGAGGGAGTGTGGCCTGCGCAGCAACCCCAATGAACAGGAGAACGTGCACTCCAGCAGTTTTTCCTCCTCTGCAGTCAGTGTGCTGAGGATTAGAACCCCTGAGAGAAAATTCTGTGAGTCCCAGATTTATAAGGATTCTCAAATACAAGTCCTTCAAACCCAAAGTTAACCTCCCGAACTGTCTTCTCTCCCACGTGTCCCCCCATCTCGGCCAGTGCTATCACCCTTCGGCCACAAATCCAGTCCTTCTCCTCCCTCAAGTAGGTATTACAAGCCCAGTCAGATCTGCCTCTGCCTCCGTCACAACTCACCCAAGTAACAGCGACAGCCTGCCCTGCCTCCGTCCCGCGCCCAGCAGCCAGAGAGCCACGTCACCTCTGCCTGCCACCGCGGGGAAGGCCCGGGCTCGGACCGGCCTCCTCACGACCGCAGGTCCTGGAGGCGCCCTAGCGCGCAGCGGCTCTGACCCGCCTTGCTCGGTCCCGGCCGGTCTGGGCTGGAGCCAGTGCCCAGCACGTGACCGCCGGCAGTAGCTCGTGAGGGCCGGGAGCCAGTGCCCAGCACGTGTCGGCCGGCAGTAGCTCGTGACCTCCCCAGTCTCCCCAGCCTCGTCCCCTTGAGCCTGCCTTCCTCCTCGGGAAGACAGCCGCGACGACGTCGACCCGGCAC
>NW_006160060.1:260137-268636 GCF_000334495.1 Tupaia belangeri chinensis
CCCGCCCCAGACCCAGCCAATGACGATCCGAGGCCGGACCGGGGACGTGCGGGCTAACGGAAATGGGCGGGGCGTCGTCCCCCGGCGGCCGCCCCCCGCGCCCCGCCGCCACTGGGGGCAGCAGAGCGGACCGGATCGCCGGGGGAGCGGAGGTGAGCGAGGTCTGCCTGCCCGGCGAGGGACGCCAGCGCCCCCAGCCCAGGCTCCTCGGCCCTGTCACGGCGACCCAGCGGCGACCACCGCCTCCCAGCAGGCCCGTCATCCTGCCCTCGCGGCACCTGTCCCTAGTGACACGCCACTACCCCTCGTCCCCGCCGCATAGCCTGCGCCCCAGGCTTCCCTCAGCTTCGCCCCACGGTCTCCCTCACCACCAGTGTCCCCTCACCCTCCCAGTGTCCCCTCACCTCCACAGTGTCCCCTCATCCCCACTGTCCCCTCACCCCCAGTGTCTCGTCACCTCCAGTCTCCCCTCACCTCCCCACTGTCCCCTCACCCTCCACAGTCTTCCCTCACCCCCAGGCTCCCCTCACCCTCCCTTCATTCCCCCACCCCCACACCTCCCCTCTTCCCCAACCCTGCTATTTTAGACAATCTCATCAAGGTGAAGTGCCAGTAAGGAATCTGTGGCCTTCTTCCCGCCCACCCCCTCCCGCACCTTAGCTCCAAAAAAAGGACACCAGTTGAGAGGCATCATGTTGGGGGAAGCCCAGAGAGCACAGGAGAACCACTCTACAGCAAAGGTCAAGAAGACTTTGGGCACATAGCCACATTGTTAGTGAGAACAATACCACAGCATCTATGCCCTATTCCTCCCTGGTTTGGGGTTTTTGTTTGTTTGTTTGAGAGAGATTTTTTCCTATAGGGCACGTGTGTTCACTGGAGAGACAGAAACAGGATCAGAAAGGAAGAAATCTTGGGACCAGCAGTTAGCAGTAATGGCTATGTCGCTAGCGTAATGGCTATGTCGCTGGACTCCCATGTAGTTGACTGCAGTTCAAGTCCCGGACCTGGTGGCTTAAACTCACGACGGGCGCGTGTGCGTGCGCGCGTGCGTGCCCAAGATCCCGAGATTGCGGCATGGCCATCCCCTCTGGGGGGTGATTTCTTGCTTTCTCTCTCTCTCTCTCTTTCTCTCTCTCTCTCTCTGGCGAGGGCATGCGCCCTATAGCAAAAACCTCTCAAAAAAAAAATAAAAAGCAAGAAATCTTGGGACCAGCAGTTGGTGTAATGGCCAGGTCTGTGGATTCCCATGTAATCAACCACGGTTCAAGTCCTGGACCCGGTGGCTTAAACACACCGAGAATGTGTACATGTGTGCCCGGGATAGCCATGCTATAATTCCCTTCTCAATTCTCTTCTCTGGATTTAGTACAAGCACAAGTGTCTGGTGTGGATGTGAGTTTCAGCCTGCCATGTCCGGGACTCAGATTACTGTTGGCCACGAGGGAGTACAACACCTTAACTACTGTGTCCCCGTACCTCCCTGTTTTATATCCACTTGACTCATTCCTTCACCTTTAAGAGGTTATAAATTCCCTGACAGTTCCTACAGTGATATTAATATATTTCTGTCTCATTTTATCTAGCCTAGTGCTTGTAAACAAACAGGTAAGTATCAAATTAAATGAATTAATATATATTAATAAAAACCAGGGGGCCGGCAGGTAGCATGGTGGTTAAGGTGATAGACTCCCACTTGGTCGACTATGGTTCAAGTCCCAGACCTGGCAGCTTGCTTTCTTACTTTTCCCCCACCTCTCTCTCACTTTGTCCTGCTCTGATCAAATTAAAATAAATAAAGTTAAATAAAATAGTTCTTTTTTAAAAATTATTTTATTCAATTTCATTTGTTCATTCATTCATTTATTTTAATTTGACCAGAGAGACACAGAAAAAGAGAGAGGAAAGTGAGAAAGCAAGCCACCAGGTCCGGGACTCGAACCATGGTCGGCCATGTGGGAGTGTCCAGCGCCTCACCCACCACGCCACTTGCCAGTCCCAAAGTTAAATAAAATAATTCTTTTAAAAAAATCAGGAGCGGGGACCAGTAGGCGATGTGGTGTTTGGGACACTGGACTCTCACATGGCCGACCACAGTTTGAATCCCAGACCTGGAGCCTTTCTTACTTTCTCTCTCTCTGGTGCATGCATGTATCTGCCCTATAGCAAATTAGTAAAAGTAATAAAATAATAATAATAATAAATAAATAAAATAAATTTTTTTAATCAGGAGATGAACTGGAGTGATTTAATTATAGTTGAACATTTTAAATGGCATTTGATATGATTTATTAAGTGCCCATTATGGTAGATACTATGCTGAACAGTATATAATTTAATCCTTACCAAAAAAATTAAAAAATAGAAGTATAGGTACCATTAATAGGTACCTTTTGTATTATACTTTTTCAGGGTTTTGCCATAGGGCGCATGCTCACCAGAGAGAGAGAGAGAAAGTGAGAAATCAGTCCCCAGGGGAGATGGCCATGCTACAATCCCTTGTCTTCCATTGTCCTCCAGGGATTTTTTTTTTCAAACATACACATATTTTAATTGTTATAATTTTTAATTGGGTTACACTTTTAGAAAAAAAACATCACAAAGGACTTTCCTGCCATAATATACTTTTGAAACATATGCTGGTTCAGTTGAAACAACAGGTTCTCCAGGGATAGGAGGAAGACCTGCTGTTTCCACAACTCTTGGTTCAGGTTCATTCAATTGTAGAAGCTCATAAAAAGTATGTTTGCCCTGCTTTGTACCTTACACTGATTAATATGTGTAATAACAAACCACTCTAAAGTCCAGTTCCTTCCTTAAGGTTTCACCTTTTGAGTGATGTTCTAAAGACATACTTGAAGTGGTTCAATAATCAAGATGGTAACACACTGTTAAGTGAGCAGATTGGGAATGGAGTTCTATCAGCCTCCTGCAGACTTGGGAGTCAGCTTAGGCTCCAGATGGGGCATGGCCACTGGTAAATGTGGAAACACTGAAATCAAAGGCTCAATACTAACTGGCCCTCCCCAAATCAAACAGAACTGAGGCTTTATTACACATGAATAGGAAGTCTTACCTGTCACTTGTGTAACCTTGGATGCCATATTTGACAAGCTGTAACTTTCTGAGGAATATACTTTGGGTGTAGTTACCCTCTGGGTTGATGGCTGAACTGGCAAGTTCATTTTAAGCATTTGAACAAAGCTAGGGACCGGAGGACTCTGAAACCAATCATTGTTACCAGACATTTTCTCACCCAAATCGTCCTTCGTGCCCTCTCCGCTGGCCCCGCTGGCAGGCAGGAAGGACGGCAGCTGCAAGCCGAGCCTCAGGCTGGGGACTCGCTGGCCGCCACCGCTGCCACCTCCGCCGTTGCTTCCTCCTCTAGGCCTCAACCTCCCACGTCAGACGGCTCTGCTATGTGAGAGCCACGGGGTCAGACCCGCGTCTTTCAAAAGCGGCCTCCCGCTGCCCCTGCAGACCGGGCCGGCGCCCCCGCGCCCCCTCCTCCAGGGATTTTGGACACCCACATACACGCGCCCAGTGTGATTTCCAAGCTGCCAGGTCCAGGAGTCAAAACTTTGGTCAGCCATGTGGCAGTCCAGTGCCATAATCACCATGCCACTTGCAGGTCCATCTCTCCTAATCTTTTAATTTATATTTTCCAGAGCTTATGAGACACTCTCACAGGTTTCTTATAGCTAAGTTAAATTCAATATTTTAAAATTTCATTTAATTACCCAATCATCCAAAATAGAAAATGAGAGTTGTCTTTGATACCTCCCCATCAGGTTTGTCAGACCCACCTTCGGTGTTCTGAGCTCCCTATTTCTCTATTCCCATGGGATCACTTTGGTTTAAGCTGTCATTTCTTCCAGGTCTGCCACCACCATAAGCACCACCCTGACACTTCTACCTGAGAGGTAGAAGCAGGTATGTGCTTCTACCTTCACTACACTGCTTTGCTCTGACTCCACACCAGATCCTCTGTTGCAACATGCACCCCTGTCAAAGCTTGGGTGCTTGCTGACCCCTCATTCAGGAATACTTTGCCTTCAAGTATGGGACATGAGAGATGTGAGACATGGCTTACGCTCTCATCTGAACCCAGGTGGTTCTACTCTAGGGCAAGGACTCAGTTCCTATGGGACACTACCACTAATTTCCAAAGCAGTCCTTCTGGAAAGTTAATCTGCAAATTGGTGAATAATTTCACATTTTAAAGTTAAACTTAACAGGCTATCAGGTGCCATGGTGGTTAAGGCACTGTATCCCACATGGCTGACTCTGTGGTTCAAGTCTTAGCTCAGAGGCTTGAAAAACATGCCAGGTGTATGTGCATACATGCTCAAAATCCCAAGAGAATAGAGAAGAAGGGATTGCAGCATGGCCATACCCCCTAGGGGTTGATTGCTCATTTTTTTTCTCTCTTTTTCTGCCAAACACACAAGTAAAAAACTTAAACTTACCTTCTTCAAGGATCCCATAGCTTCATTTATGTATTTATTATATTACTATGGGGTCTCCAATATTCTGGTTTGTCATATGATGTGTATATATATATATATACACACACACACACATATATATATATATATATATAACTTATTCCTGTATTACAGTAGAAATTCCTTAGATGCAGAGGTTGTATCTTCATAACATAACAGCACAATAGTTTCCATTTTAGTGGTGTTCAATACATTTTTGTCAAAATAAATCCACTATTCTGTTACCATCATAGCAAACATTTTTTCCCTTATGACAAATGAAATGTCTTTTGCTTGAATCATTCTAACCCTCAATTCTTTTTTTTAAAGAATTTCATTTTGGGACCAGCAGGTGGCTTGGTGGTTAAGGCACTGGGCACTCCCACATGGCCGACCAGGGTTCAAGTCCTGAATCTGGTGGCTTGCTTTCTCATTTCCTCTCTCTCTCACTCTCACTCTCTATCTCTCTCTGGTCAAATTAAAAAATAAATAAATGAATAAAAAATAAAATAAATAATATTTTTTTTAAAAAGAATTATTTCATTTTACTTTATTTATTTATTTAATTATATTTGGCTAGAGAGGGACAGAGTAAGAGAAAGAGAGGGAAAGTGAGAAAATAAGCCACCGGGTTCAGGACTCAAACTACAGTCGCCCATGCTGGAGCCTAGCGCCTTTAACCACCAGGCCACCTGTTGGCCCCTCCTCAGTTATGTTTGAAGAGTGTTTCTAAGGCAAGGATTAAAGAAAGGGGAGAAAAAATGAGTATGTGTCAAACACTATACTGAACCCCATTTTATATACATTCTCATTTAATGTTTATAATAGCTCTATGGAGTAGGTAGAATTATAAATCTGAGAGGTGAGAAAATATTTATTTATTTGTTTATTTTAAGTTTTTACCATAGGGCATGTGTACTCATCAGAGAGAAGAAGAGAAACAGTGAGAAGGAATATGAGAAATCATCCCACAGAGGGATGGCCACACTGCAATCCCTTCTCCTCCATTCTCCTCTTGGGATATAGGGCATGCATGCATATGTACCCACTATGAATTTCAAGCCACTGAATCTGGGACTTGAACCATAGTCGGTCATATGGGAGTCCAGAGCCTTAACTGCTACATCATTTGCTAGCCCCAAAGAAAGGATTCATCAGAGGAATCATCCAACTGTGAGTAGTAGAGCTGGAATTGAAACATCAGTTTGTCTCACTGCAGCCTCTCTCTATGTACCTAGATGGCTGATTCTGACTCTGGGGGAAAAAACTATGACAGCATGCTGAAAATGCTCTCAGATCTGAATAAAGACTTAGAAAAGCTTTTGGAAGAGATGGAGAAAATCTCAGGTAGGATGTTTTCTCACACAGGGTGCCTTCCCCTTCTTGCCAATAGGTGAAATTTCCCTAAACTTTTGAGCTCACATGAAGTGCCTTCTTTTAAGGAGGCCTTCCCTGACCACCTCTCAGCTTTCATAGAGTGTTAACTGCCGTACCACAGAATTCAGCACTTACCACTAAATTGTTTTCTAATTGTTTTATGTGTTTCCATCGTATTTCTGCAACTGGACTGTTATCTTCTTTTTATTTATTTACTTTTTAAATTTTTAATTTTCCCCCCCATGGTAGAAAGAGAATGAGAGGAGAGAAAGAGACGGACCAGCAGTTAGCGTAATGGCTATGTCGCTGGATTCCCATGTAGTCGACTGCAGTTCCATTCCTGGACCCGGTGGCTTAAAACTCACGCCGGGCGTGTGTGTGTGCATGCCCAAGATCACCTGGCCTGGATTACAGATGTATGAATACCCAGCATGCTCAGGGAGGTCCCAGGATGTGATTCCTAGGACATTTCCCATATAGGTCCAGTTGTATTACCACTGTGCCATCACCTGGCCCCTGGACTATACTCTTCTTGAGGGCAGAAATAGTGACTTCTTTTGTAATTGGCACAGTATCAGAGTCAAACTCATAAGTTCAGCAAAAGACAAACACAACCCCAACACACATCTTTTAAAGGCTTAATGGTGGTAATAATCTCTGCAGTTTCTCTAGAAATGCACTGTTGCTTTTGGTTTGCTACTTTCATAAGTAAAAACAATCCTGCTGGCTTTCATTTGTCCTTTCCCACCATAAGAGCCCTCACTCCATAAGTCAGGGAGCCTATGTAGGTATTCTTCCCATTGGCGAATATGTCTGTTTCAATTCTGCACTCAGAAGCTGAGGAAAATACCTGCAAGGTGGATTCAGAAATCCTTTGAGCCCACTGCAAGACAGATTCAAGCTAGAACACTGTTGATAACCTTTATAAGCCCCTACTCGAGTAGACCAGTGACGTTTTTGTTTTTGTTTGTTTGTTTGTTAGGACATGTGCGCTCGCCAGAAAGACAGAGAGAAACAGAGAGATAGAAAGCAAGAAAGCACCCCCGGGGGATGGCCACACCGCAGTTCCTTCTCCTCCATTCTCTTCTCGGGATCTTGGGCATGCACACACACGTGCCTGGTGTGAATTTAAGCCACCAGGTCCAGGACTCAAAACGTGGTCGGCTCCATGGGAGTTCAGAGACATAGCCGTTACGATAACTGTTGGCCCTGACCAGTGATGTTTTAAGTTTCCAGAAATTATTGTCATTTCAGAACCAGTGTCCAGTAATCTTCGAAAGATCTGCTTATTTCCAATCCTTCAACAGTACTGTGTGGGGTCCCTGTTGCTGAAGTTCATAGTTCATGCTCATGTAAGGAAGAAAAATACCAACTAATTATAATAGATTTTGTTGAGTGGTAAGACTGAACATCTCATAGTGCTAAAGGACAGCCAAAAGGAAATCTTAATTTAATATAATGAGACAGGGAAGACCTCTCAGAATAAATGACATCTCAGTTAAGATTGAAATATAATGTGGTTGGAACCAGCAGTTAGCGTAATGGCTATGTCGCTGGACTCCCACGTGGTCGACCGTGGTTCACGTCCCGGTCCTGAGGGCTTAAAACTCACGCCAGGCGTGTGTGCGTGTGTGCCCAAGATCCCGAGAGGAAAATGGAGGAGAAGGGATTGCGGCATGACCATCCCCCCTGGGGGGTGATTTCTCGCTTTCTGTTTCTATGTCTCTCTCTGTCTGGCTGGCAAGCGCACGCGCCCTATAGCGAAAACCTTTCAAAAAATAAAATAATAAAATAATAAATGAGGGCTGGCTGGTGGCATAGTGGTTAAGGGCACTGGACGCCAGCATGGCTGACTGCAGTTCGAGTCCTGGACCTGGCATCTTGCTTTCTCTCTCTCCTCTCTGGTTAAATTAAAATAAATAAATAAATAAAGTTAAACAAAATAATCCTTTTAAAAATAAATGAATATGGGGCCGGCAGGTGGCATGGTGGTTAAGGTGTTGGAATTCCCACATGGCTGACCATGGTTCAAGTCCAGGACCTGGTAGCTTGCTTTCTCACTTTCCCTCTCTTTCTCTCTCTCTGTCTTTGGCAAAATTCATGTGAAAAATAATAATAACAATAATAAATAAATAAATAATTCTTTAAAAATAAATAAATAAATGAATAAATAAAATTAAATAGAATAATTCTTTTTAAAAAAGAAATATAAGCATGTGGTAACTAAATGAAAGATGAAATAGGAAATTGGAGAGATGAGTGTTTGAGAATACAGAAAGAGGTTTAGAAGTTTGGGAAAAGAGAGTTCAATTACGAACATGCTGTATTGAAAGTACCAGTTATACATAGTGTATGAAATGTTCTACACACTGTCAAAGAAACAGGACTGGGTGTTTTAAAAGCATCATATATTTGTCCATTCATTCATTCATTCATTCAACACTTTTTGAATGCCAAGTGTTTCATTCAAGTTATTTATTTTTATTTTTTATTAATTAATTAATTTATTCATTCATTTATTTTTTTAATTTGACCAGAGAGAGAGAGAGAGAAAGGGATAAAAGAAGCCGCCAGGTCCAGGACTCGAACCATGGTTGGCCATGTGGGAGTGTCCAGCACCTTACCCACCATGCCA
>NW_006160060.1:268753-273157 GCF_000334495.1 Tupaia belangeri chinensis
CTTTCCCCCTCCCTCTCTCTCGTGCTCTCTCTCTCTAGTCAAACTTAAATAAATAAACAAATAAATAAATAAATAAATAAAAGTCGAATTTTTTTTTAAAAAAAGAATTATTTATTTTGGGATCAGTAGTTGGCGTAATGGCTATGTCGTTGAACTCCCATGTGGTCGACTGCTGTTCGAGTTCCGGACCCCCTGGCTTAAACTCACGCCGGGCACATGTGCTTGCATGCCCAAGATCCCGAGAGGAGAATGTAGGAGAAGGGATTGTGGTGCACCCATCGCCCTGGGGGGTGATTTCTCACTTTCTGTCTCTCTGTCTCTCTCTGTCTTTCTGGAGAGCGCACGCACCCTATAGCAAAAAACTCTCAAAAAATTATTTATTTAATGTTATTTATTATTACTTTTTAAATTTGACTAGAGAGAAAGTGAAAGTGAGAATGCAAGCCACCAGGTTCAGGACTGAAACCATGGTTGGCTACATAAGACTCCAGTGCCTCAACCACCATTCCACCTGCCAGCCACCCTTTATTTATTTATTTATTTATTTTTAAAGAGAGATTTTTGCTACAGGGTGCATGCACTCCCCAGAAACACAGGGAGAGAGACAGAGAGAGAGAAAGTGAGAAATCACACACACCCCTCTCCCCAGGGGAGATGGCCACATCACAATCCCTTCTCCTCTTCTCCTTTTGAGATTTTGGGCATGTACACACATGCACCCAGAGTGAGCTTCAAGCCACTGGGTCCAGAACGTGAGTCACAGTCAGCCATATAGGAGTCTAGAGCCTTAACCACTGTGCCACCTGCTGGCCCCTTAAGTTATTTTTCATGTAATGGGAGAATAAATGTACAAGCATATAAATGCAAAATACTACACCATGTTAATCATTATAATAAAAGAATACTGTATTAAAATTCCAGTGGGATTTTGGATGGATGGCTAAAAATCTGTCTGCTGGGACCAACAGATGATGTAATGGTTATGTCGCTGGATTCCTACATAGTTGACTGCAGTTCAAGTCCTGGACCCAGCAGCTTGAAACTCATGCCAGGTGCATGTGTGTATATGCCAAAAATCCTGAGAAGAGAATGGAGAAGAAGGGATTGCAGCATGACCATCCCTGTGGGGGATGATTTCTCACTTTCTGTCTTTCTGTGTCTTTCTGGCAAGTACACACTCCCTATAGCAAAAATCTCTCTCTCAAAAAAAAAAAAAATCTGTCTGCTAACTTATGGAAACTTTTAGGAGGAGGCTGGGAACATTTTTCTGAAATATTCTTGGGAGTTTCTCAGAGAGGTGATATAGAAGGCAATCAGATAAAAGAACAATTTGTGCCAAAGAACAGAGATGTAAGACAGCTGGTTGGACTTAAGTTTCAATTACTGGAAAATAAATTGTAAGTGGAAGTAGTGGAAAATGAGTTTACTATAAATGAATCATCTGGGATCATGAGAGATTTCATGTATGCACTAAGAAATACTCTGTAGGCAACAGGAGAATCACAGAAAAATGTCAAGCAGAGGAATGATATAAAGAGATGTGTAGGGGCCAGCAGGTGATGTAGTGGTTAAGGTGCTGGACATTCCCACATGGCCAACCGTGGTTCGAGTCCTGGACCTGGTGGCTTGCTTTCTCACTTCCCTTCTCTCTCTCCCTCTCTGTATCTATCGCTGGTCAAATTAAACTAAATAAAAATATTCTTTAAAAAAGAAAAAAGAGATGTGTATTTTAGAAAGATTACATAGAAATATAGAGGATGTTAAAAGTTGAGAAATATGGGCCAACCAGTGGCCTGGTGGTTAAGATAGCTGAATCCCATAGACCAACTGCACAGGTTTGTGTCCTGGACCCAGCAGCTTGAAAAACATGCCACACTAGGCCAGCAGGTGGCATGGAGGTTAGAGCACTGGGTCCCATGGGCTGGGTGCATGGTTCAAGTCCCTACCTGGCAGCTTGAAAACCATGTCATGTACATGTGCGTGCATGCCCCAAATCCCAAGAGACCAGAGAGGAGAAGGAATTGCAATGTGGCCATTCCTCCCAGGGGATGATTTCTTACTTTCCCCTCTTTCTCTCTCTCTGGCAAGCACATGCACTTTATAGAAAAAAAGAAAAAGAAAAAGAATTGAGAGGTATGGAATGAAATGCAATACATCATTAACAATATGATAAAGATCTAAATTGATACATTGGCAGTGAGAATGGAGAAGTAGGAATTTAGAAGGGAAAATCAACGGGGCTTATAACTAAAACCATATTGGATCCTGGCTCCACTTCTTAATATTTGTGTGACTTTGTGGCAGTTCCATAACCATATTGTCTTTCTGATTCTTTTTCTGTAATGTGGAAATAATAACTACCTCAAAGGATTGTTGCAAGGATTAAACAAGATAGTATTGGTAAAGTTTTGTTTGTTTGTTTGTTTTGTTTTTTGAGAGGTTTTTGCTATAGGGCACGTGTACTCGCCAGAAAGAGACAGAGAGACAGAAGCGAGAAATCACCCCCTGGAAGGATGGCCACGCCGCAATCCCTTCTCCTCCATTCTCCTCTCGGGATCTTGGGCACGCACGCACACCTGCCCAGCATGAGTTTAAGCCACTGGGTCAGGGACTTGAACTCCAGTCGACTACATGGGAGTCCAGCGACATAGCCATTATACCAACTGCTGGTCCCTGGTAAAGTTTTTAGAACAGTGACACCTAGTAAGCCTCACCAAATGTTAGTAATTACTATTGGCTATCATAAAAAGTCCAGAAGAAGCAGGGACTGAAGCTATAGAGTTAAGAGTCATTGGTGGGGGGGACCAGCAGGTGGCATGGTGGTTAAGACACTGGACACTCCCACATGGTCGGCCTTGGTTTGAGTTCTGGACCTGGCAGCTTGCTTTCTCGCTTTCTCTGTCTCTCTCTCTCTCTGGTCAAATTAAAAAATAAGAATAAATAAAATAATTGTCTTTTAAAAAGCCATCAGGGGACCAGCAGTTGGCATAATGGCTATGTCACTGGACTCCCATGTAGTCAACCGCAGTTTGAATCCCGGACTTGGTGGCTTAAACTCACACTGGGTGCATGTGCATGCATGCCCAGGATCCCAAGAGGAGACTGGAGGAGAAGGGATTGCGGCATGGTCACCCTCCCTGGGTGGGGGGAGGGTGAATTTTTGCTTTCTGTCTGTTTCTATCTGTCTTTCTGGCAAGCACATGCGCCCTAAAGCAAAAAACCTTTCCCAAATAAATAAATAAATAAATAGCCATCAAGGTAAAATAGACCCACAATCAGAACTCCAAGAAATACCATTGACTGTAAACAGCACAGGAAAGTATTTCACCATAAAGGAGAAGAAAAAAGTCAAAAAGGTGCAGAAAGAACCAGGAAGACTATTGTCATGCAATCCAGAGAAAGAGAAAGCTTTAGAAAAGAGTAAGGATGAATATATCCTTTGCTTTTGGGTCATAATATGAAGGTCATTTGGAGATTTGGAAAGAGCTTTTGTTTTAAGAGTTTTCTTGTCTTAGGGGGTGTGTATTAGACAGAGAGTGAGAGAGACAAAGACAGTAAGAGGGAAAGTGAGAAATCACTCCACTGGAAAGATGGTCATACCACAGTCCCTTCTTCTCCATTCTCTTCCTGGAATCTTGGCACACACGGACACGTTCCTGGCATGATTTTCAAGCTACCAGGTCTGGGACTCACACCACTATCAGCCATGTGAGAGTTCAGCGTCATAACCATTATGCCATCTGCTGGCCCGAGAAAAAGTTATTTTAATAAGGACAAAAGGCATGGGTTGAGGAGAAAATAAAATTGCACTTTTTCAGGGGCCAGCATGGTGGTTAAGGTGCTGGACACTCCCACATGGCCAACCACAGTTCAAGTCCCAGACCTGGTGGCTTGTTTTCTCGCTTTCCTTCTTTCTTGATGTTTGTCTTTCTCTGGTCAAATTTAAATAAATGAATGAAAAATTTAAATAAATAACCTTTTTTGAAAGTTACACCTTTTTTCGAGACCAGCAGTTGGTGTAATGGCTGTGTCACTGGACTCCCATGTAGTCAATCTCAGTTTGAGTCCCATACCTGGTGGCTTAAACTCACCAAAAGAAACAGAAGCATGGGGAGTGACAAATCACCTTTCTGGAGGATTGGCCACATTTCAATCCCTTCTCATTCTGTCTCCTTTCATGATTTTGGGCATGCATACACACGCCAACACTCAGTGTGATTTTCAAGCCACTGGGTCTGAGACTCGAGGCACGTTGTCAGCCATGAGGGATCCAGTGCCTCAACCTCCATGCCACCTGCTGGGCCCTAAAATTACACTTCTAATACTATGATGTTATGGAACTCTGCAGGATGCTCCCATTCCTCAACAAGTAAACCCTAGATAGAGCATTGTCTTTGAGGTGTC
>NW_006160060.1:278262-283732 GCF_000334495.1 Tupaia belangeri chinensis
CTGGACTCCCACATGGCTGACCATGGTTCAAGTCTCGGACCTGGTGGCTTGTTTTCTCACTTTCCCTCTCCCTCTCTCTCGTGCTCTCTCTCTCTAGTCAAACTTAAATAAATAAACAAATAAATAAATAAATAAATAAAAGTCGAATTTTTTTTTAAAAAAAGAATTATTTATTTTGGGATCAGTAGTTGGCGTAATGGCTATGTCGTTGAACTCCCATGTGGTCGACTGCTGTTCGAGTTCCGGACCCCCTGGCTTAAACTCACGCCGGGCACATGTGCTTGCATGCCCAAGATCCCGAGAGGAGAATGTAGGAGAAGGGATTGTGGTGCACCCATCGCCCTGGGGGGTGATTTCTCACTTTCTGTCTCTCTGTCTCTCTCTGTCTTTCTGGAGAGCGCACGCACCCTATAGCAAAAAACTCTCAAAAAATTATTTATTTAATGTTATTTATTATTACTTTTTAAATTTGACTAGAGAGAAAGTGAAAGTGAGAATGCAAGCCACCAGGTTCAGGACTGAAACCATGGTTGGCTACATAAGACTCCAGTGCCTCAACCACCATTCCACCTGCCAGCCACCCTTTATTTATTTATTTATTTATTTTTAAAGAGAGATTTTTGCTACAGGGTGCATGCACTCCCCAGAAACACAGGGAGAGAGACAGAGAGAGAGAAAGTGAGAAATCACACACACCCCTCTCCCCAGGGGAGATGGCCACATCACAATCCCTTCTCCTCTTCTCCTTTTGAGATTTTGGGCATGTACACACATGCACCCAGAGTGAGCTTCAAGCCACTGGGTCCAGAACGTGAGTCACAGTCAGCCATATAGGAGTCTAGAGCCTTAACCACTGTGCCACCTGCTGGCCCCTTAAGTTATTTTTCATGTAATGGGAGAATAAATGTACAAGCATATAAATGCAAAATACTACACCATGTTAATCATTATAATAAAAGAATACTGTATTAAAATTCCAGTGGGATTTTGGATGGATGGCTAAAAATCTGTCTGCTGGGACCAACAGATGATGTAATGGTTATGTCGCTGGATTCCTACATAGTTGACTGCAGTTCAAGTCCTGGACCCAGCAGCTTGAAACTCATGCCAGGTGCATGTGTGTATATGCCAAAAATCCTGAGAAGAGAATGGAGAAGAAGGGATTGCAGCATGACCATCCCTGTGGGGGATGATTTCTCACTTTCTGTCTTTCTGTGTCTTTCTGGCAAGTACACACTCCCTATAGCAAAAATCTCTCTCTCAAAAAAAAAAAAAATCTGTCTGCTAACTTATGGAAACTTTTAGGAGGAGGCTGGGAACATTTTTCTGAAATATTCTTGGGAGTTTCTCAGAGAGGTGATATAGAAGGCAATCAGATAAAAGAACAATTTGTGCCAAAGAACAGAGATGTAAGACAGCTGGTTGGACTTAAGTTTCAATTACTGGAAAATAAATTGTAAGTGGAAGTAGTGGAAAATGAGTTTACTATAAATGAATCATCTGGGATCATGAGAGATTTCATGTATGCACTAAGAAATACTCTGTAGGCAACAGGAGAATCACAGAAAAATGTCAAGCAGAGGAATGATATAAAGAGATGTGTAGGGGCCAGCAGGTGATGTAGTGGTTAAGGTGCTGGACATTCCCACATGGCCAACCGTGGTTCGAGTCCTGGACCTGGTGGCTTGCTTTCTCACTTCCCTTCTCTCTCTCCCTCTCTGTATCTATCGCTGGTCAAATTAAACTAAATAAAAATATTCTTTAAAAAAGAAAAAAGAGATGTGTATTTTAGAAAGATTACATAGAAATATAGAGGATGTTAAAAGTTGAGAAATATGGGCCAACCAGTGGCCTGGTGGTTAAGATAGCTGAATCCCATAGACCAACTGCACAGGTTTGTGTCCTGGACCCAGCAGCTTGAAAAACATGCCACACTAGGCCAGCAGGTGGCATGGAGGTTAGAGCACTGGGTCCCATGGGCTGGGTGCATGGTTCAAGTCCCTACCTGGCAGCTTGAAAACCATGTCATGTACATGTGCGTGCATGCCCCAAATCCCAAGAGACCAGAGAGGAGAAGGAATTGCAATGTGGCCATTCCTCCCAGGGGATGATTTCTTACTTTCCCCTCTTTCTCTCTCTCTGGCAAGCACATGCACTTTATAGAAAAAAAGAAAAAGAAAAAGAATTGAGAGGTATGGAATGAAATGCAATACATCATTAACAATATGATAAAGATCTAAATTGATACATTGGCAGTGAGAATGGAGAAGTAGGAATTTAGAAGGGAAAATCAACGGGGCTTATAACTAAAACCATATTGGATCCTGGCTCCACTTCTTAATATTTGTGTGACTTTGTGGCAGTTCCATAACCATATTGTCTTTCTGATTCTTTTTCTGTAATGTGGAAATAATAACTACCTCAAAGGATTGTTGCAAGGATTAAACAAGATAGTATTGGTAAAGTTTTGTTTGTTTGTTTGTTTTGTTTTTTGAGAGGTTTTTGCTATAGGGCACGTGTACTCGCCAGAAAGAGACAGAGAGACAGAAGCGAGAAATCACCCCCTGGAAGGATGGCCACGCCGCAATCCCTTCTCCTCCATTCTCCTCTCGGGATCTTGGGCACGCACGCACACCTGCCCAGCATGAGTTTAAGCCACTGGGTCAGGGACTTGAACTCCAGTCGACTACATGGGAGTCCAGCGACATAGCCATTATACCAACTGCTGGTCCCTGGTAAAGTTTTTAGAACAGTGACACCTAGTAAGCCTCACCAAATGTTAGTAATTACTATTGGCTATCATAAAAAGTCCAGAAGAAGCAGGGACTGAAGCTATAGAGTTAAGAGTCATTGGTGGGGGGGACCAGCAGGTGGCATGGTGGTTAAGACACTGGACACTCCCACATGGTCGGCCTTGGTTTGAGTTCTGGACCTGGCAGCTTGCTTTCTCGCTTTCTCTGTCTCTCTCTCTCTCTGGTCAAATTAAAAAATAAGAATAAATAAAATAATTGTCTTTTAAAAAGCCATCAGGGGACCAGCAGTTGGCATAATGGCTATGTCACTGGACTCCCATGTAGTCAACCGCAGTTTGAATCCCGGACTTGGTGGCTTAAACTCACACTGGGTGCATGTGCATGCATGCCCAGGATCCCAAGAGGAGACTGGAGGAGAAGGGATTGCGGCATGGTCACCCTCCCTGGGTGGGGGGAGGGTGAATTTTTGCTTTCTGTCTGTTTCTATCTGTCTTTCTGGCAAGCACATGCGCCCTAAAGCAAAAAACCTTTCCCAAATAAATAAATAAATAAATAGCCATCAAGGTAAAATAGACCCACAATCAGAACTCCAAGAAATACCATTGACTGTAAACAGCACAGGAAAGTATTTCACCATAAAGGAGAAGAAAAAAGTCAAAAAGGTGCAGAAAGAACCAGGAAGACTATTGTCATGCAATCCAGAGAAAGAGAAAGCTTTAGAAAAGAGTAAGGATGAATATATCCTTTGCTTTTGGGTCATAATATGAAGGTCATTTGGAGATTTGGAAAGAGCTTTTGTTTTAAGAGTTTTCTTGTCTTAGGGGGTGTGTATTAGACAGAGAGTGAGAGAGACAAAGACAGTAAGAGGGAAAGTGAGAAATCACTCCACTGGAAAGATGGTCATACCACAGTCCCTTCTTCTCCATTCTCTTCCTGGAATCTTGGCACACACGGACACGTTCCTGGCATGATTTTCAAGCTACCAGGTCTGGGACTCACACCACTATCAGCCATGTGAGAGTTCAGCGTCATAACCATTATGCCATCTGCTGGCCCGAGAAAAAGTTATTTTAATAAGGACAAAAGGCATGGGTTGAGGAGAAAATAAAATTGCACTTTTTCAGGGGCCAGCATGGTGGTTAAGGTGCTGGACACTCCCACATGGCCAACCACAGTTCAAGTCCCAGACCTGGTGGCTTGTTTTCTCGCTTTCCTTCTTTCTTGATGTTTGTCTTTCTCTGGTCAAATTTAAATAAATGAATGAAAAATTTAAATAAATAACCTTTTTTGAAAGTTACACCTTTTTTCGAGACCAGCAGTTGGTGTAATGGCTGTGTCACTGGACTCCCATGTAGTCAATCTCAGTTTGAGTCCCATACCTGGTGGCTTAAACTCACCAAAAGAAACAGAAGCATGGGGAGTGACAAATCACCTTTCTGGAGGATTGGCCACATTTCAATCCCTTCTCATTCTGTCTCCTTTCATGATTTTGGGCATGCATACACACGCCAACACTCAGTGTGATTTTCAAGCCACTGGGTCTGAGACTCGAGGCACGTTGTCAGCCATGAGGGATCCAGTGCCTCAACCTCCATGCCACCTGCTGGGCCCTAAAATTACACTTCTAATACTATGATGTTATGGAACTCTGCAGGATGCTCCCATTCCTCAACAAGTAAACCCTAGATAGAGCATTGTCTTTGAGGTGTCACTGGTCACACAGAAGGTAAGAAAGTTCCCCCCAAGGATTCACACATGCACACACACACATACTTACACACACAAATAATAAACATACATGCAAAATAAACAAACATAACCTGTATTTCACCTCTGTGTAAATTACAAAAAGGCATTTGCTCTTGATGGATTAATCAAAAAATTTTTCTTTATAGGAAAAATGAGAAAAGGCTGGGGCCAAAATATGGCATAGTGGTTAAGGTGCTAGACTCCCACGCGTCCCACTGCAGTTTGAGTCCCAGACCCAATAGCTTGAAACCATGCCGGGTGCACATGTGCATGCATGTCCAAAATCCCAAGAGGACAATGGAAAAGGAATTGCATGTGGCCATCCCCCCTGAGAGATGATTTCTCACTATCTGTTTCTCTGTCTCTCTGATGAGCACACACACCCTATAGCAAAAATCTCTCTCACACAAAAAAAAAAAAAATAGAAAAACCTACCACTTAGTCCAGATGTAACCTTTTTGTAGCTTGATGAGAGGAGTGTGATTTTTTGTTTTTTTGTTTGTTTGTTTGTTTGTTTGTTTGTTGAGAGGTTTTTACTATAGGGCTCATGCGTTTGCCAGAAAGACAGACAGAAAGAAAGAAGGCGAGAAATCACCCCCCAGGAGGCTGGCCACGCTGCAGGCCCTTCTCCTCCATTCTCCTCTTGGGATCTTGGGCATGTATGCACATGTGCCTGGCGTGAGTTTAAGCCACCGGGTCCAGGATTTGAACCACAGTCGACTTTATGGAAGTCCAGTGACATAGCCATTACACCAACTGCTGGTCCCAAGGAATGTGATTTTAATTTCAATCTCCTCTCATCTTCCTTGACTGAGAGCCTTTGTACAACGCCCAAATTGCACAGTTAAAATTAACAGCCTAATAAGTTGAGCATGGTACCACCAGGTTCCTCAGCCAGGGTGTTCAGGAGTTGAGGCTTTAATGGTGAGAAGCAAGGCTGAGTTTCCTGATGCTGAAGGCAAAGACTC
>NW_006160060.1:283763-294649 GCF_000334495.1 Tupaia belangeri chinensis
CAGGAATGTGGGAGTCAGAGCAGTAGCAGGAAGCATGACCTGTCCCTGGGAAGCCAGGCCTTCTTCTGTGTATTCACATCATCTTCCCTCTGTACCTCAAACCTGTGTCCAAACTTCTTTTTATTTATTTATTTTTTTTAATGCCAGAGGATGCATGCTCTCACCAGAGAAAGAAAGCACCCTCAATCATGACCCAATCTTTTTTCTCCATTTCTCCATCCTGTCAGGATTTTGGACTCACATGCACACACACACCTAGCATGTTTTTCAAGCTGTCACGGCCAGAATTCAAATCATGGTCAGCTATTTGCAATCCAGCTCCCTATGCAGAGGGCTTTATGGCTCTTCTATGGGGCCATCTGCAAATTTTCTCCTCTTATAAGGATACCAGAACACTGGATTAGAGCCCCCTCTAGTAACCTATTTTAATCACATCTTTAGAAACTGTCTCTAAATATAGCTACTACATTACAAAATATTCAGGGTTGGAACTTCAGCTTAAACACACGGGGGTGGAGTTGGGGGGCACAATCCAGTCCATAACAGATACTGAATCTCGAAACATTAGGGAAGTAGAGAAACTCGTCTTAATATGCCAACACAAGGTGATGTTCAAAAATTATCAAATGAATGAATAAATGTAAAGCTTGAGAGACATATATTTCAGAGTACTTTCTGATGCCATTAGTCTTTCCTAGTCTGTATATTCTGGGTCAAGTGGCAGAAGGGCTAAGCACTTGATATATTTTCTGTCTTACTGAACTGCCTTTTTTTTCACTGAACAATATAGTCAGGGTAACCTTTATTTCTGTTTTATATTTGAAAAAAACAGCGAGAGTAACAAGAACTTAAGTATAGCATATTGATGTTTAGCATTATATTTAGTAACACATTAACTAGGTATTATATAAAACTTGATCTTGTGGAAGATTTAAATCTTCAAAGGGAAAATTCCAAGTTGGAACTAAGCAAACAGTGCATGGCAAATCAGTTTAAACTAGTGGGAGAACAACCTAGAATTTTATTAGTGTCCTTAAGAGTTCACACATGGAATATTGCCTTACAGGGCCAGCATGTGGCATGGTGGTTAAGAGTCAGATCTCACATGTCTTTTTTTTTTTTTTTTTTAGAGATTTTCACTGTAGGGCGCGTGCGCTCGCCAGACAGACAGAGAGAGACAGAGAGACAGAAAGCGAGAAATCACCCCCCAGGGGGGATGGTCATGCCGCAATCCGTTCTCCTCCATTCTCCTCTCGGGATCTTGGGCACGCACGCACATGTGTCCGGCGTGAGTTCTAAGCCACCGGGTCTAGGACGCGAACCGCGGTCGACTATGTGGGAATCCAGCGACATAGCCATTACGCTAACTGCTGGTTCCCAGATCTCACATGTCTTGAAACACATAGCAGGCAAAACAAACCAGGTACATGTGCATGTATGCTCAAAATCCTGAAAGAAGGGACTCACATTGACAATGACCCATGGAGGGTGCTTTCTTACTCTCACACCCTCTCCAGTGAGTGCATGCACTCTGGCAAATTAAAAAAAAAAAAGAGAAAAGAAATATTGGCTTCAATGGGTCCTTTATTTAGTTCCCACTCTCTTGATCTGCATAGTAAATCATAGGAAGATTATCATGGCTATTAAAAAAAATTAAGTTGATGGGACCAGTGGGTGGCATGATGGTTAAGGCGCTGGACATTCCCACATGGCCAACCGTGGTTCAAGTCCTGGACCTGGTGGCTTGCTCTCACTTTCCCTCTCTCTCTCTCTCTCTCTCTCTCTCTCTCTCTGTGGTCAAATTAAAATAAATCAATTAATAAATAAAATAATTATTTTTAAAAAATTAAGTTGAAATTAACTTTCTGGCCCACACATCTCAAGTCTATCTAGTCTGAATGAATAAGTCTAAGGGCAAGGGGTAAACTAGCATAGAAGAGGCGCTAGAGCTAAGTGACGGGCTTGTTGCTATCACCATTGACTCACTGAAACAGTGACACCAACTCCACAGAAACAGATTTTAAGTGGCCGCTTTTATTTGTACAAGATAAACAAGTGAAATTTTACTTTGAGATTCACTTATTGTACCCGATTTTTTTTTTTTTTTTGCCATTTTTAATATGTGTTTTCAGTTTTCTACTATAATAAACTAAAGGTAATTAGGCTGATATGCTGCCATACTGTTTATAAACTTCAAAATGAGAATATAATGGTGCTATGGAACACAGGGTTCTAGTTTTGACTACAACTCACTTATGGCTAGTAACTAGTATTTGTTTATATCTGTCAGGCACAGTCTTTTTTTTAATATATATTTTATTTTCAGAATCCTATGGGCTATTAATTCTGTCTTTAAAAAAAATTTAAATAGGTTCAAATAACTTGTCCAAGGCTGCAGAGCAGATCGTGCAATCAGGATTTAAATGTTCTGTCCTACTGGTCTTAACTACGATGCCTTTAAAATCAGACACATTTGTCTCCAGCACGTAACAGGATGTAAGTTATCTCTTACTTGCTCAACCCGACCTCATTCTTGGCTCTTCTCCCTGGTCTTAAGATTCTTCATCTTGGGAACCAGCAGTTAGCGTAATGGCTATGTCACTGGACTCCCACGTAGTCTAACAGGGTTCGCGTCCTGGACCCGGTGGCTTAGAACTCACGCCAGGTGCGTGTGCGTGTGTGCCCAAGATCCCGAGAGGAGAATGGAGGAGAAGGAATTGCGGCGTGACCATCCTCCCCGGGGGGTGATTTCTTGCTTTCTGTCTCTATGTTTCTCTCTGTCTGTCTGGCAAGCGCACGCGCCCTATAGTGAAAATCTCTCCAAAAAATAAATAAATAAATAAAAAAGATTCTTCATCTGTAGGGACCAGCAGTTAGCATAATGTCTATGTTGCTGGACTCCCACGTACTTGACCGCGGTTCGAATCCCGGACCTGGTGGCTTAAACTCACGCCGGGCACGTGTGCGTGCGTGCCCAAGATCCCGAAAGGAGACTGGCGGAGAAGGGGTTGCGGCATGGCCACCCCCCTGGGGGGTGATTTTTCACTTTCTGTCTCTCTGTCTCTCTCTGTCTGTCTGGTGAGTGTATGTGCCCTATAGCAAAAAAACTCTCCTCCCCCCCAAAAAAAAGGTTCTTCATCTCTCTCCATGTTCAGATCTTTAAGGTTAACTTTTACTACCGTTAAACTGAAATTCTCCCTTCTTCTGTACTGTTCCTGCCTTCAAAATGCCCTAAAAACCCTCACTGTGACACCAGAATTTGTTTTCTCTAACCTGTTAGTCACTGCACCCTGATCAAGGGAGACCAGCAGAGCTTCAGCTGGCCTCAGCTCACACTATTAATAGTCCAAAATGCCTCTGCTGCCCACTACCTTATTCACACAGATCCCTTTTCTAACTATATAATAGTCTATACCAAAAACTCAGGCTCAATTTAATCTCATGGCTTTCTTTTGAACCCCAAGCATGAGAATAAACCCTGTTCCCATGCTTCCATTAACTGTCACACTCAGGCTGATTGCACACATATATTTAACAATATAGTTTTACACATGATGCTAAGAGCACTTTTCTTTATATTTTACAGAAGGGCTTGAAACATACAGACTTTCAGTTAATATTCATACCATAGCACATCCAAACTTAACTTCTAAATAGATGCATTACACTTTGTTTAGAATTTAAAGGCTTAATGGCAATAATGAAGGGAAAAAGAGTATGTAAATTAATTTTATATAACTGACAGAAAAATAAATTCAATAAATAGTGAATAAAATTTAATACGGTCTCATGTGCCCTGAAGGAGGTGGTGCCCGATTTGGAGGGGTAATCACTATGTCCAAATAATCTCCTATTTGGAACTTTTGTGACTGCAGAGTCATGGAATCATCTGCCCAACATGGTGCTGCCAGTCTCCTTAACTCCATAGCCAGGTCTTTGAAGGTCTGTAAAAACAACTGCAAAATTGAAGTATGTGCCCTTCTTTCTAGCTCCTGGGTAGACTTCTTTTACTAAGTTAGTCAGTTTTTTCAAGGTTGCATCCATCCAAGTGTAGATCTGCAACTCACTGTATGGTACGTTTCCACGGGAAAACTTGTCCATTTGGTGGTGGTGATCGTTATCAGTGAAAACCCATAGCAAGAGAAGGCATGTCTTTTCACGATCTATCGACTTTTTGGGCTCATTCTTAATTTCCTCCTGGGTAAGACAAGACTCCACTGCCATCTTTCTCCTATGGCCTGCTAGACATTTGCCCTGACCGCCGACCCCCACACTGAGCATGAGCGCCCTAAACTGCCTTCTGAACTGTGCTTTGATGACATACTGCCAGTTCTTTAACCGCGATACAACTACAGACTATACAAAGGCCACCTCATATTTTAAGTCATTGGTAATTTAGCATATCTCTCGTAAAGAAGACTCATAGGAAAACTTTCTCCTAGGAGAAAGAGATTTCAAACAATGGATTTATTTTTATGTTATCATCACTGAATCCTGTAACTGAGCATGTTTCCTTCTCTGTTTTGGCCAAAGAAACTCAGAGTTAGGACACCAGCTGCTATATGGGACTATATAAGACTCATTTCTAATTTTTCTTTTGAGAGATTTTCACTACAGGGTGGGTGTGCTCAACAGAGAGAGAGACAGAAAGTGAGAAATCACCCCCAGGGAGAAGGCCACACTACAATCTCTTCTCCATTCTCCTCTTGGGATTTTGGGCATGTACACAAATGCACCTGGTATGAGTTTCAAGCTGCCAGGTCCAAGATTCAAACTGCAATCAGCATGTGGGAATCCAGTACCTTAACCACTACACCAACCGCTGGCCCCAAAACTCATTTCTGTGAGCTGTTCCCACTCCCCTGAATTCTAATTTCTTACCCATCCTCTGTCCTGAGTACCTCAATTATTTATTTCATAATGAGAATTTCTCCCTTCAGGGGTCAGCAGATGCTGTAGTAGTTACATCACTGAACTCTCACCTGGTCAACCACGGTTCGAGTCCCAGACCCAGTGGCTTGAAACTCATGCAGGGCATGTGTGCGTGTGTGCCCAAGATCCCGAGAGGAGAATGGAGGAGAAGGGATTGCAGTGTGGTTATCCCCCTGGAGGGTGATTTCTCACTTTTCCTCTTACTTTCTGTCTAATCTCTCTCTTGAGAATGCATGTGCCCCAAGGCAAAAAAACAAAAACAAAAACTCTTAAATTTTTTTTGTCTCCCTTTTTTGAGCAAAGCCCCTCAGCTAACTACTTACTTTCAACACCCACAAGTTTTACCTTCACAAAGTACTAAAACATGAACACACTTTGGCCAAGTTCTTTGCCACTTTATAACAAGGATGGCCTTTACTCCAGTTTCCAATAAAATGTTCCTCATTTCCATCTGAGACCTCCTCAGAATAGCTTTTATCATCTATATTTCTATCAACATTCTGTTAATGATTATTTACATATTATTTAAGAAGATGGAAGTTTTCTCTCCATACCTTCTTTTTTTTCTTACTTCTCATCAGGGTCACCTATAAATATCATCTTCTTCCAGCATAAATTTCAAAACTCTTCCAGCAGTTCCAAAGCAGGTTCTACATTTTCAGGTGTTTATTACCCCACTTCCTGGTACCAATTTCTGTTTTGGCTGCTATAATACATTACCACAGACTAGGTGACTTAAAAAATAAACTCTTGGGGGACCAGAAGGTGGTGTGGTGGTTGAGGCACTGGATTCCCACATGGCCGACTGCAGCTTGAGTCCCAGACCATACAGCTTAAAATTCACATCAGACATGTGTGCATACATGCCCAGAATCCCAAGAAGAGAATGAAGAAGAGATTGCAGCATGACCATCCCCCTTGAGGGAGGGGGATATTTTCTCACTTTCCTTCTTTCTGTGTCCCGTGAGCACACATGCCCTATGGCAAGAAAATTAAAAATAAATAAAAAAAGACAATCTTGAAGGGCCAGCCAGTGAAGGCCCCACAGAACTAGATCCCACATGGCCAACGGTATGATTCAAATCCTGTATGATTCCAACCTGGTGGATTGAAAACCACACCAAGTGTATGGGCATGTGTGCCCCAAATCCTGAGAGAATGGAGGAGAAGTTATTATAATGTGTCCATTTCCCCAGGAAGTGCTTTCTCATTTTCTCTCTGGCAAGCTCATGTGCACTAGAGCAAAATAAATACATAAATAAAACTTAAAAATAAATAAATAAACACTTGGGCCAGCGGTGGTGTGGTAGTTAAAGCAACTGAATCCTACACAGCCAGCTTCATAGTTCAAGTCCTGAACCCAGCAGCTTGAAAAATACAAAAGGTAGGAATTAGCAGATAGGATGGTGGTTAAGGTATTAGACAGGAAGGTGGCCATCTGCAGTAACAGACTTCTCACCAGACACCAGATCTGCCAGCACTTTGACATTGGACTTCTCAGTCTCTAGAACTATGAGAAGTTAAATTAAAAAGAAATGTTTTTTCAGAGGGTGCATAAGCTTGACAGAGAGAGAGAGAGACAGAGAGTGAGAAAGCATCTCCATAGTGGCCATGCTGCAATCCCTTCTCCTCCATTTCTCCCTCCCTTTGGGATTTTGTGCACATGCACAATTTTGTTTTGTTTTGTTTTTGTCATAGGGTGTGTGCACTCGCTAGAGAGAGACAGAGAGAGGGAAATGAGAAATCACCCCCTGGGGGAAATGGCCATGCCACAATCTCTTCTCTTCCATTCTCTTCTCTGGATTTTGGTCACACACGTGCATGCACCTGGAGTGTTTCAAGCCACCAGGTCCAGGACTCCAACTGCAGTCAAGCATGTAGGACTCTAGCACCTTAACCACCATACTATCTGCTAACATTTTTCAAACTGCCAGCCTGCCTTCAGCGTTTTAATGTAAGGGGCTGACATATCTAAAAGTTAAGATTTGCATGAGATTAGAAAGTGTCCTTACCCATGTGTGCCAGGAGGAATTTTTACAGGGATTTTATGAGCCCTGTTTCATGCAGCCTACCAGCTTTCTCACCTTAGAGCACTTGGGTGTCTCAGCGAACCCTAGTGTGAGCACAGTGGGAGGCATGTGCCCCTCCTCAAGATGCAGTCTACCCTAGAGCCTGACCCACCCATCTGGTTGTTACAGTGCAGGCGACCTGGATGGCCTACGACATGGTGGTGATGCGTACCAACCCCACACTAGCAGAGTCCATGCGCCGGCTGGAGGATGCCTTCCTCAACTGCAAGGAGGAGATGGAGAAGAAATGGCAAGAATTGCTGGCTGAGACCAAGCGCGAGCAGTAGTCCTGCCTTGTGCACCACAGCAGCCGTGCTCCCAGTCGATCATGGGAGAAGCCACAGCAGAAGGAGGTGGTGGCAGTGACCCGGAAACATAGCTGTATGCACAATACTTATTTCTCAGTAAACTCATTTTCAAGCACAACTAGAAGATCCCTTTCTGTCCTACACTGCTACCTGCCCAGCTCAACTACATCCAACCTTGAGAACAACACATAACAAGTGTTAGATGTAGATGCTTTCAGTGAAGTAAATATGTATTTGGTGCCAGTCACACTAAGCATAGAGCAAGAGCACAAAGGGCCCAGACAGGGGCAAACCAGGTTGGCAGCAATATTCACAGCAATTTATTTACCTCCCCAAAGTAGTTTCGAAGTGAGCCAAGGAAGAAAGCACATTATCGATCGTGCTGTGTCCTGGGCACTATGCAAGGTGCTCACAGTTGTGGCCTCCCATCTCTCACCACTCCTCTCAGTGACAGAGGCTCTACGACTAGGAAAAGGAAGTTGGACGTGCTGTTCAACCACACACAACTGAGGTGGGGCAGAGTGAGTGAGACTCGGGTCTCATTTAGAAGCAGACTGGCAGGAGGTGGGATGTGCCTCTGGAGGGGCTGGGGTGCAGAAGGGCATGAGCCTGAGTGGTTCTGGCCAGGTCTGGACTGGGGCTACAGGCAGAGCAGCACCAATTTAACCCACTGCACGTAGGTTCTAGGTCCTCAAGAATCCACAGAGCCAGTCAGACCCACAAGAGCTATGAGTTGGTATCAAGGAGGAGCCAAGCCAAGCTCCCAAAAAGCCTCAGGACAAGCAGAAAGTTCCAGAGGTGAGGGCATCTGCTGGGAACGCTCCCTCTGCTCTGTGGACTTCCAGGCACCTCTTCCCTGGCTCAGCCAAGCTCCTCAGTGAGCCCAGTTCTAGTCCATGGGGATGCATCAATCCCTGCCTTCAGGCCCCTGGAGAGTCCACAGAAAGAAGGGGGGTATGAGTGAGCTAAGCCAATTGAGGTTGGGTTAGGTAAAGAAATGGGCCAGGACATGGCATGGGTATGGTGGAGAGGGTGGGAAAGGAGGCTGAGAGCCCGGGTTTCGGGAGCAAAAGGGAAGACCAGAAATAACTGACTTTTTTTGAGAGGTTTTTGCTATAGGGCATGTGCACTCGCCAGAAAGACAGAGAGAGACAGAGAGACAGCGAGGAATCACTCCCTAGGGGGGATGGCCACGTCATAATCCCTTCTCCTCCATTCTCCTCTCAGGATCTTGGGCACACACGCACATTCGCCTGGCATGAGTTTAAGCCACTGGGTCCAGGACTCGAACAGTGGTCGACTACCTGGGATTTCAGCAACATAGCCATGATGCTAACTGCTGGTCCCATAATCGACAACTTTTGAAACAAGAGATTTATTACAACAGAAAGTTGTTCCAGAAACAAGAGTCCAGAGTTCTGATCCCACCCCCCCTTTCATTCCTCACATTTCCAGATCCACTGGAATAAAGGGTCTCCCTGGAGAGCCCTGCTTCCCTGTCAGTGGCTCAGAGAGAAGTCTGCAGCCCATCTTCAGAGGGCAAAAACAGGACAAATGGGCAGAGGACCCCCTTCATTCCCAGGGGGAAGGGCTGCAGCTCTTGTACCTGGAACTGGGCAGTCCCCTCAGAGACTGTGAAGGTGGCAGTGACCTGGTGGTTGAGGCAGTAAATGGTGTTGCCCAGCACAGTGCAGCGGAGTGGGGCAGGGTCAGGCAGAGGCAAGGAGGCAGCCTGGCTCCAGGAGCCTGTCACGGTGTTGTAGCGCATCACGGCTGCACCCACGCCCCGAAGCAAGTCGAAGCGGTACAGGAAGCCCCCCAGTGCCACCATGTCACTCGAACGCCGGTGGCTGGCACTGTAGGGGCACTCGTCCCAGGTGTCCTTCATGGGGCTGTACCTGAGCAGGCGGTAGAAGAGGTGACCCCCCGTGACATAGATGTCTCCACGGCAGGCCACAGCCTCGTGAGCTACAGGGAAGGTGCCTGCAGGGAGGGGCGCACGGGAAGTCCAGGCATTGGTGCGTGGGTCATAGCGTTCCATGCTGTACAGACACTCGCCCCCGATGGCGTAGAGCAGCCCATCCACGGCCACCAGCTTGAGCTGGGCTCGGGCCTGCTGCATGGAGCACACCTGGCTCCAGACGTTGGTCAGAGGATTGTAGCAGAAGACCTCACGGGAGCAGGTGGCCGTGGCACCGGAACCACGGATGCCGCCCGCCAGGAACAGGTAGTTGTGCATAGTGCAGAGACCACAGCCCCGGAGTGGGGCCTCTTCAGGCACCTGGACCAGGCGCTGCCATGTGTTCTCCTGGGGGCTAAACACATGCAGGTGTGTGCGAGGGGGCAGCGACGCAGGACCAGCCCCAGGAGCCTCCTCCTCACAAGGGGCCCTCAGGAGCCCTGAGTGGCTCACCTGGTAGAGGTTAGGCAGCACCAGGACCCCCAGCACAGCCTTGCCCTGGCTGGTTCTCAGGCTGAGAATGCGCTCCCGGTCAGCCCCACTCAGCTGCCGGTAGAGATGCGGGTCCCCCAGCACACGCAACAGGTTATTGCTCATTGAGATGTACGCCTCCTGGGCCAGGCCGGGCTCCCCACGCTGCTGGGCGAAGGCCAGCACGTCCAGGCAGCTGCCCAAATCCAGCGGCCATTGCAGAACTGCTGCCTCGGCTGGCTTGGGGGCCCGTGAGCTGGGCCTCCGGAGCCCTTCCACCACCCCCCAGTTCCCTGGTCTCTGCAGAAAAGCCATGAGTTTGGGGGCCTCTTTCTGCTTCTCTGTGAGCAGCCCCCTGTTGCCTGCAGGGCTGACTCCCTTCCCTGGTGCCTCCTCCTGGTGCTGTCCTGAGGCTACCTGACTGACCTCCGTCTCAGAGCTCTGGGCTAGTTCACACATGCTGCGTTTCCACAGTTGGGGGATAGGCTGTGTCTGCTCAGAGGTCTGCCAGGGAGTCCTGGGCCCTGCGGCTGGGGACAGTGAGCCTAGACTATCCTTGGTTCCCTCTCCACTGGGGCCTGGAGAAGGGCCTGGGATGGGAGCCCCACTGGTTGCAGATCTTGGCTGTGGCTGACATCCAAAATCAGCCAGACCCCATGTGTCTGTGCCTATAGCAGTGCCCACTGGAGAGCCATGCGTACCCTCTAGGTGGGGGACAGCCCCTTCAGGAGAAGCAGGTTGCCTGTCCTCACGGTGTGTGGGTGTGCTGAGATCTGGAAGGCTCCCAGAAACTGACTTTGGGACACTCCTTTGGGGCCCCTCTAGCCTGGGGAAGGGGTGGCTTCTAAGAACCATGGCAATAAGGTTTCCCCAGCTGGTTGAGATCTGGCCCTCTTGGTAGGCCTTGAATAGACCCGAGCTGGACTCCTGAGACACAGGCCTTGACCCACTAGCAGGGGGAAAGGGTGGAGTTGCAATTGGGGCTGGGCCTGGGGCTGAGGATGGGGCTGGGCCTGGGGCTGAGGATGAGGCTGGGGCTGAGGATGGGGCTGGGGCTGAGGATGGGGCTGAGGATGGGGCTGAGGATGGGGCTGGGGATGGGGCTGGGGCTGGGGGTGGGGGTCGGGGTGGGGCTGGGGGGGGGGC